>NC_142391.1:25410859-25720581 GCF_059441095.1 Idiotropiscis lumnitzeri | reverse complement strand
ACACATGCTGTGAAGTCGCTGCCAGGAGAGGCTTAACTAACAATCCAAGTGAGATCGCTATCTGCAAACCACACGTGTGTGTTCAGTCCACTCATACCCCCCCCTCTTTTTTTTTCTCCACAGCGAACGCCAAACCTTGCAAAAATTGCACTTGCCTAAACGCCTTACGTGTGTAAAAACAAGGTTTGCATGTTTGAATAAACCTAATTGTTTTGCTAAACAGTTAATTTGACTTTGACGAGACAGTCAACTGCACTTGCGCACACTCACGCTTTAAATAATGAGCTTTGGCTCAAATTTATACTGTATGTAATCAAGGGCTCAGATATGTATTGAGCTGGACAGGAAAGGTTTCAGAAGGCAAACTTATAATGTAATTACTTTCCATTTAGGAAAGATTGCTTGGGCTCAGAATGACATAAATTGCACAAAGTATATTTATTCAATCCACCATCGAGTTGGTTTGATCGCACGCAACTATGCAGTGTGTATATCTCAATCATAATACTGTACATGCCCTGTGTCGTAGTAGTCTGTCTTTAATGTTTTCATTAAAAAATGTTTAGACTTCACAAAGCACTCTGCAGTCAAATACGCCACAAGTCTCCCTCTCTGCGCACTCTGATTATAAATAATGCCACTTTGATTATTTTTCAGCATTTAAATAGAGATTGATTGTAAAAGTTTGCATTGAATATGTTGGAAATAATCTGCACTCAAGATGTTGCCATTGTCGAACCTTAAACATCTGTGTGGACATTTTTTTTAAACTTCGTCAGAGCACTGTAAAGCCAAACTGTGTTGTTTATTTAACCGACAAATGATGCACGTGGAATGAATTGTGTCGTTATTCTTTGACATGCTTGTCACGCAAGCATAAAAATAGCAATGAAAACTGATATCATAATCGTAAATACTTTTTGACAAAACCCTTGAGGATTCTGCGAGGAAGCATAAACGTCAGGAAAAGCCTACTAGAGCATCTGACCTTTATTTGAGGTGAATAAGAGGAACTTTCAATGGTGGCAGGTGTCTGCTGACTTCCATTTGAACACAGCCATATGCCCTGTTCTGAGAGGGTGTGCATACTTGTGCAATGAAATTATCTCCGCTGTTTATTTTTATTTCCCACAAGATGTTTTTTTTTTTCTTACCATTCCAGTTGCACAAATTATAGGTGACAATAGGTTTGAAATGATTTATCTTGGTCTTAATTGTTTTTATGTCATCAAATTGCATTTAAACAGGGGTGTGTTGATATATAGAATTTCATGTCATTGTCTTCATTATCGTCTACACATCTACTGGTAGCGTCAGACTTTTGCATGGTACTCTCATCTGGATGGAACTGAATTTTGTATTTAAAGTGTAGTATTTTATATGATTTCATGCATTAAAACACACACACACGCCAAATTTGAACGTGTGTTGCACACTAACAAACACACACACGCATTTGTTGATGATGTTGTTCCTGCACACTTCTAGGCAAACAATTACCATGTTAGTGACAGGTTCTCACTCCCTCCTCCTCACGCTTGGCTCCTTTTGCTTCTCTTTGCAGGTGCCAACCAAAGAAGATCTGAAACCTTGTGAACACTGAGAGGAGCTCCCAGATGAAAGGCTAAGAAAGATCCGCGACGGTACATGAAGGAACATTGAACGTGGTATGTTGCAAGGACACACGTCGATGAGTGACCGACTGTCGAGCTGCCGTAGAGCGACTTCGTGTGTGTCTTTGTTTGTATGAAATTGCGTTTGTGAACTGTGACAACAAAAGTGTGCTGATTATAATGTGAACACATTTTTAGTAGAGATGAAAGTAAACTTTTGAAGTTAATTTATTTTATTTTTTTTGCTCTGATTCAGAATCTGCCATTTTCTTCTCAAATTTTCATATTAATAATAATGATCATTTCAATATATTAATATATTTCATAATTATTCCAATTTGAGGGGTAAGTCTAGCAATTTTTTTTCTTTTTTTCCCTGAGACACCATGAGCTAAAAATTGCAGCGCACATTAAAATATGTATTAAAAACAAAATGAAAATATCAGAACAACCTCATGTGCTTACAAAAAAAAAAAAAAAAAAGGAAATCTAATTTTGAAATCAGCATCCAAATCCATTTAACGACTCCTGACGCCGTCTTTGATTAAAATTTGCTGTTGACCAATCTTATCGTAGGTCTGGGCAGGGCGGAGGAATTGCTATAAAAAATTAAAAGGTCAGATGATGTGAGGATGGCATCCCGGGTCATCAGACACCAGCAAGGTTGCATTACAAAAACGCAATGGCCGCCCGTCAAGCAGATTAGACATCTTGATTTATTTATCAACTGATTTGATAGGCTGCATTGCCCCGCGCGCCCCTCCTGACTAAATGGGTGAAGGCAGCACAAAGCGTATGCTTCACAGGTGAACTTGAAAGGAAGGAAAGATTAGGACGCTGCTTGGTGTCGACTTACTCAAGTGAGGCACATAAGGGACGTCTTTTCTTTCATAATACATGTACAGGTTGGAGATGATATTAAGATCATAGAGCAGGGGTGTCCAAACTTTTTTTTTTCCATGGAACACATACAGAAGAGCTGAAGTATACAAAGGCCACTTAGAAATTCTCCAACTTTAATTTATTAAACACGCTTAAAAACAGTCCATCAAGAACTTCTTTTGTTTTTTATTAGTATTAAATATCATTGCTGCCCAATTATATAACATTTCATATCTTTTGACGTATCGATTCTATTGGTCCCTGCTTCGCTTGCTATTTTTACACATTATTAACCAATTTGAAGTGTTGAAAATAGAATAAGATCAAATCTATTCACTCCTTTGGACATGTGAAGTGTTTTAAAAGTCTCACTCCGCAGCATTATGTCCCCTCAAGATTGAGTGTCCAGACGTTTTTTTTTTTTTTGGTTTGTTTTAGACAATTATAAATGGTAACAGTTTGGTTACATGAATTTCGCATTCCATTTTTTATTCAAAGTAGATAGGTCTGATGCTGTGGTCCAGAAAGAAGCATGGCAGCCAAAAAAGGTAAGTTTGGTACGGATTACTTTCTGCCTATTACACTGCCTAGTCAGCTCTATGTTGTATTGATTGCGTCACTCGTGGTCAAAGATGTCTGAAAAGGGAGAACTTGGGCGGAATTATGTAAACACAGCCATTTGCTTTTGTGAGTTAGCAAAGGCTTTTTTTGTGTGGTGGAGAAAGTGTGTGAGAACATACAGAGGACTGCCAATTGTGATGTGTACTCAGTATCATTTTAATCAATGGCAGCCTCATTAATGAGTGTTTTTTCAGCTGTTTGAAAGAGCAATTGCACGTGATTTGTTGGTGGATAACCGTATATGAAAGCAATAGAAGCAGTTGTGCACGTAACAATATTGACGTGGTCATCAAATGATTTTTTTCCCGACCCACGACCTCATGGATGAACTTAAAGACTTGTGGCATACCTGGACAAGGTTTATCATAAATATTCTGTTCATATGTCATTTTAATATCACTTACTAAATGTTTTTTATGAAAATACATTCAATTCATATTTAACACATTTGCATTAATTGCCCACCTCTGATTTGCGGTATGAGACTTAGTAATCAACTAGCTAGCTTAGGGCAGCGGTCCAGTGCCCTTGTTTTCTTTTTTTTTTTCACCTCGGACCGCAAGTCCATATTTTGACGGTCTGTTGGAGCCTTGGCACAGCGACTCAGAGATAACCTCCTCGACCGGTGGCTCTCCTACGACGTGTTTGGCCACCGGCTGGAGCTAGCCTAGTCAAGGCAGCCACCACAACAGCGGTTGTTCATACGCTATGATAAGTGCCGCGAGGGTCAACTTCAAAATAAAAACGTCAAAAGTTGGAATTGGCTTTTATTTTAAAGTCGGCCCTCGGAAGCAGTCATTATGATGGCTGACTTGACTTTGAATTGAGGTTGCATAGCCTGATGGCAGAGAAGCTGATTGACTCAGCTGTTATTCTAGTGCGCAAAAACACTGAACTGGAGCGGATTATTCAAAATGCAGTGCTCATGCGCACCAGCGCACCGCTTTTGGCCACCGCTGGATAAAAGATATAATGCCAACTTGAATGGTACAGAGTTTTATAACTCGAGCAAGATTCCACACGACAGCGACAATATGTGTGAATTATTTTGACAAACTATGCTTACAGCTTTCTATTAAAGTCGATAAGGCAAAAGTTGAGAATTTTTCAGGATTATGGGGTTGGTCCGTAGCTCTGTATCCTACCATAATAGATTAAGACCACTAACCTTGTATCTTCGCAAACCCTAACCCTTGACATCGAGCAGAAAGTGGAACAAAGCATTTTTGTTTGTGAAACTAAATTGCCTTTATTCACTAATCATTATGTAGAGGCAAAATTCAAACAACTTTTGACATACCCATACTTTTCAGAATGCATTTTCCATTTGGTATATGCCCCGCACGGCTTTATAATGGTCAGTGTGAAAGTGTGAGATTCAAACCCAGATCCTCAGAACTGTGAGGCAGACTTGGCAACTACAAGTAAACTGTACTACTTCTCCCCAAATCAATTATGGTGACCAAATATATAAAGTAGCAGTAAGGAAAATGTGTGTTTTTTTTTTTTCCTCGGGCGCTCCTGTCGTTGTGGTATATACGTACATCTGAAAAGCAATGTTGATCACTAAAATGGGTTGCTATGGCAATGGAAAATGCTCAACTCCTTCCATTACAAAGCACTGTTGCAGCAATGTGATTTTAAGTCCGTTATTTTTTTAGAAAGGCTTTTATTTTCATGACTTTATACACGTGGGTCGATTACAAAGCAAACAGGCATTGATGGAACACACTTGAACGATTCCAAGTCTTCCCTTTGACAGCCATGTAATATTGTATTCAAATAATGGAGCAGGATTATTACAAGGCCTATCTGGGATTCATCTTTGTACATAAAGCCTTGGTGATGCCTGTCTGGCGCTTATCTGAAGTGGCAAACTTGCTGCTTTAATTGTTATCGTCACAGCAGTGGAGTGGATGTTTTGAAATCATTCGGTTGGATGGATAAGGACTCGCTAATTCCCCATGCTTACTGTCTGTGTCAGGCCTTATCATATGCAGATAGCGCCTTCTTCCACAATGATTGGCGCCACGCGGGAGGTGGAACTTTTTGAACGGGGACCAACCAGAGAGGGGGAGGAGACGGTGTTCAGAGTTTCACTTTCGACAAAATCTGTACATGACATTTCTATAAAAGCACCATTTACTCTATGCTATGGCACTACTGATTGGACTCTCGGGGTCAAAATGGTATCGGCGTCAAGCACAAGGTTTCAAATGTAAAGTTCTTCAGCAAATATGCAACAAGCCATGGTAATAGCTGAGTTAACTTACGGTCGACATGGCGAGCACGTTTAACACCGGAATGGGGTGATCGAGTACACATTTCCCAGACGTCAGGCTGTAACTGCCTTAAAGCGAAAAACATCCAACTTTGCAAAGCAAAATAGTTGGCAAATTACTAAGTGTCTGGATTCGGAAGAGAAAATTGCTAAACTGAATTGAAGATGGAAATGGCCTGTACGCTAGGCCCTCCGTCACCTGGGAGGAGTGGCCTATTAAGTTAGAAGTATACTAATATAGTATGAAATATTTATAATGTCAGTGAAGTTTCTTTTTTTTTCACAATTGAATCTCGAGTTTTGAATTAGACTTTTGAGGTCTGCTCAATACATTTTAAAATTACATTATAGTAGGATGGACATATTAATCGTTTTTTTTAATCGATTTAACTTTGCTCATAGACATGAAAATAGAGTTTGCTGCCACGCAAAATGCTAATTTTAGAAACAAAAACTGCTAATTTAAAGAAAAGACCAATTGTTTATTTGTTTTAGGCCAGTGTCTTATTTTTATTGTTGAATAAAACGGTTCCTTCAGGCGTTTGGGATTGACCTGCAAAAAATAAAAAATGCACGCCAAAATTTGAAAGTTGCTTCTCAAATAGAACCATTGATCTGTAAAACTGCTCCGTAAAAAATTAAATAAATAATACAATTTCATTTACAATTGTGAACATACTTATTGTCACATTTTGTTTGTTGGTTTTAGCTCGAGACTTTTGCTAATATGAAATGTGTCCCTTGGCTCAATAAAGGCTCGTTCAATACAGTTCCACTGTGAGGAAGATGAGGTGGGGAGGTTGTGAGCTATAACAAACCATTAGGGCAGACGTGCCTCCTTCATAAAAGTCCTGTCCAAATGTGATCCCGCCCCCTTTTTTTCAGTACTCAAACCAAAAAAAAAAAAAAAAAAGCCACGCGCTATGAGGAAATAGAAGAGAGCCCTTATGGAAAGACTCTGTCACGATTAGTAGGAAGGCAAAGAAAGAAAGAAACAATACCATCAAGCCCCCCCAAACAGACCGAAGCAGACACGTTCCATCCACTGTGCACCAGCACCACCTTCACCACCCACCGGCACCGATCCACCGGGTCTGTACCTGGCCTCGCGGTACCGACGGACACTTTCTACTGCGCTCGCCTGCCTGCATGTGCACACGCTCATCGAGCGATTAGAGGGAGGGAGAGAGAGAGAGAGAGGGGGAGAGGGCGGGAGAGAGAGACAGAGAGAAAGAAAGAGAGAGAGAGAACGCGCTCGTAGTTCTCCGTGACATTGTCGAGACTCCCAGCGTGTACTGTAGATGACTTTTTTCCCTCCCAGCGGCGTCCTCTGCTAAGTTGCGCTCCTGGATTTTAAGTGCGCGCTCGATCGCCCCTCGAGTCCGCCCTCTAAAACCGAGCGGCTGTCTCGCGTCCTGTCAGTGCTTTGCTGTGCTGTGCTGTGCTGTCCCGTCCGGACCCGGAGCCCGACCCACCGGCGGACCTGCTCCTCGCTGTTCGCAACCTTCTTCCACATTGACACCAGACGGATGCGTTTTCTGGCTTCTTAAAGTAAGTAGAAGCGCGCGCGCACTGTGCCGCCTTTGACAGAAGGGTGGTACTCTTTTTTTTTTTTAATTGTATTTTTCTGTATTTAGTTGTTTTTTCATTCCCCACTCCTGTGATGCGCGCACTTCTGGACAAAGTTAAAGTTGCGGTGACAATCGGCTCATTAAATCGTTATGATCTGTTTGGAGAGTTAGGCTCCCCGTGTCCACATGCAGGCGCACACCTCAACGTTTCCAGTCAACTCGACGCACTTTATTTGGCTTTCGGAAAAAAATAAGTTTATTGGATCTAACATATATTAGTTTAAAGTTTAAAAGTTAGCTTGGATTTATGTGGAAATATACTGACGCTTAAGAAATGTCCTTTAAAGTGTTGAAAGGAAGCTGGATCACCTTTTGAAATTGTAATTGAATCTAATAACTAAATTATGGACAAACACTCTGTAAGTAATTTTCTGTTTAAACACATTGGTGCACTGATTTACAAAAATAATATCGTTTTGTATATTTTTACATGAACAATCCTGCTCATAAATTTAAAATATGATATTGCATGAATAAATATTAATAAAGCTGCAGACAAGCTTACCAAAAGTGATGATGATGAAAATATTTTTTTTAATACTTGGAAAATATATATTTGTCATAATTTTTTTCTAGTGTAGTGCAGTCTATGTTCACTTAACCTGTTGCAGTCTGACTCTTAATAAATTGACCATAATTAACCAGTCAACTTTCAATGGCCGGTACATTGCAAATTAAATTATATGTATTATACCCCCCCCCCCAAATTGACAAGAGTCATGTGAAAATGTGTAAGTTTCCAAAGCAGTCTCGTTAAATATAAAGCAGCCGTAGAAGTTCCGTATTGCATTCACACTCGCGGTTGTTATACATATACACACACAATTAATTTAAAACAGAAAATGCACCCTTTGTTTTAAATCGTGTTAATGTAATTTGTGAAAGCTGCAGTCAGCAGCACATTTTCTAATCTGCAAAAATTCCATTTAAAGTATGAATTTAAATTATTTTTCCAAGTCTTCAACAGGATGTCAGCCTGAAAGTTGCCTTTCAAGTGCTTAAATACATAGTTGATTCAAATTATACGGAATACAATTAGATCTTGTGAAATTTTATTTTATTATTATTTATTTTATTTTATTTTTTACAGTAAAAATGGTTTTAGTGTAAGACAAATATTAGTCCCTTTGCCCCCCTCCTGTGGCCACGGTCAATGAAGTTGTCCTGTCTGGCCTGTTGCTCTCTTGGGATTTAGCGTTGGCTTAATCCGCTCAGAGGAAGGTGAGTGCTCGCATGTGGACCCACGATTACACACTGAGGACTCTGTCAGCCAAGCACTGTAATCTCAGGGACCCCGTGCAAGCACGCACGCACGCACGCACGCAGGCAGGCACACATGTATAGACAAAAAGCCTGCCCTGTCCCCTTAATGCTCAGACACCCTAACACTGTCCTGAGCACTTTTTGTTTCCCCCTCTTCTCTCTCTGGACAAATCATGTGGGATTTTGGGCGCTGATTCACAAAACCAACAATGACAACACACACTTGCCCCTCTCAGAAAGGGATTAGAGGGTCACGTGGCCCTGTGATTGGCCGGGGCATTGAGCCGATTGTCAGGGCACTTTGCTGTACACTGGGGGCTCAGTGAGGCTTTACTTAAAGCAAGAACTTTGAGTGTGCGTGTGCATGTGTGTGTGCGTGCGTACATGCATGTATCATCAGCGTGCCCAATGCAGTCAGCATAGGTGACAACAGTGGTAATTCTTTTTTTTTGGGGCCCCCCGGCAGGCTAAATTAGGGGTTTGCCCCCCTCTCACCCCAGCATCATTTACCTAAATTTTATCTTTTCTTTTAAAAGTCGCAGGAGAAAATATGCCAAGTGTACCACAAAGAGATGTAATCCTGAAGAAGGAAAGAAAAAATGGCACATTTTACGATTCGCTCCTCATGGAAAACCAGATCTATGAAAACATTTAGCTTCATAGAAACATCAGAGGCGCTCATGTTTAAGCAAATAATTCAACAGCCCCCTTTGCTATGCTTTAAAGTCCCCCCCCCCCCCTCCCACCCCCAAAAACTCCTCCGTCCTCCAATGGTGTTTCAAATATTTTGGAAGAGGTTTTGCAGAGTTTGCTCAGTTAACCATCAGCAGAACGCTCATTTGCAGACGGCAAGCTGGCAAGATGTGGCGAGCGATCTCAAAGTGCAATAATTGGACTTTGGTTCGCCTTTGGCTGAAAGGAGAAGGTGATAGAGGAGTCAAGTAAATCAAATCATGAGGAACAGGAAGAGCGGCAATAAAATCATGAGCTAAATATGATACAACAAAGGTCATTCTTCAGATCATTTTTGACCGACTAATGCAAATTCACCAGTGGCTGCTGTGAAGCAGATGAAAAGTTTCTTATTAAGTCAAGGCCTTGTTATGTAGTTTGTTACACAAGGCCAGCCAGCCTTTTTATGCTTTTTATGCCCATAATGAAATTATTATTGCACTAATAAAATTAAGAGCAATGAGACGTGACCTCACTTTTTCACGCATCTTTTTCCTCTGTCCTCAAACAGGCTGCACCTTCTTTTGAAACGTTATCAAATACAGCAAATCCAAATAAATAGCCCTCTTGTGTGCTTTACGTCGAATGCAAATATTAGAGAATGTCCTTATTTCTGCATAATGATGCCAAGTTTTGTGTCTGTCTAGTAATTAGCGCTGATGCTCAGCAGCGTTCCATGTGTGCGTCTGAGTGTGTGTTTGTGGGGGGTGTGGGGGGGGGGGGGGGCTTGTTCACTGGGGTGTTAAAGATCACAGCGGAATAGATCAGCCTTTGATGTTTAATTGTATTGTAAAACACACTTTAGAATATTTTCTCTCTAAAGTTGATTTTTGTTTTTGGCTGCTTTGTGTTTGCTGCCTGTGTGAGTGTGTGAGTGCGTTTATTGTCTCTGTTTGCACATAGGAATGTTTATGCCTTTGTTTTTGTTTTTTGTTTTTTTTGTCAGATTTTTTTTTTTTTTTGTCTGTGTCGTGTGAGGTTCTTGCTGGTGTATATTCCAAATGAAAATGTGCCGTTGTCTCTATTCTCACCTGAAAAAAGGAAATGTTTGAGTTTGAGGGCTGGATAGAAGCAAAAAAAAAAAAGGAAATCAAATTATATTCCTGAGTTAATCACGCCTTGCGTTTTTTTTTTTTTTTTCCTAAAATGACGCCATAGTGATGTCGTAGTGAACGCGGCCATCTCGTTGAACAGGACGTCCAGCCTCCTCCTTCCTGTTTCCTGTTTCCTGCCTGGCCTGTCGGTCACGATGGCGGCAGCAGCCTGCTGGGTGGTCCGCAGGCAGCCGCGCGCTGACCACACAATGGTATCGTCAGCATTAGCCCACCTAAAGAGACACCCGAAACACCTCTCACCATGCTTGAGGCCGGCTCCTTGAAATATTTGGATAGGGAGAGGAGAAGGGAGTTGTTGGACTGCATGCGCGTGATAAGACAAAGGAAACATTTAGACAAGAACAACGTTTGTACATTTCGCTCTAAATATTGAACTGTACAGGCTTGGTATTCTAATTTATTTATTTATTTATTTTATTAATTTTTAAATGAGCGAACACATTAGTTAAGTAACTTTCTCACCACTCTCCTACATTTCTCTTCCCTTCCTAAAAAAAATATCATTTAAATCTTGTGAGAAAGGTAGCATGTTATCTTGGACCACCACAGGTGTGTTTATCTGTTTAGATATGATGTGCGTGTAAGGAGCTCAAGTCTGTCGGCATCCCCCATGATGGCACACAAGGGGCCCACCTGTGACAACTTTCTACATATGTTTTCTTTAATGTGGTCCGCATTTGGACTACACCAGCTATAGAAAAAAAATAAATACAAGAAAAAAAAGATACAGAGCGCGACACAAAGAACGTTTTCCAGCGACTGTAATTTGTCTTTGTCACTCCAGCGACACAGCGGAGTCATTCGGTAGCGTCTCGTCCGGCGAGACGCACAGAGGTGGCTCTGTGCGCGAGCGCGCATCCATCTGAAGCGTCGCCTCTGCGCCGCCGCCGCCGCTCCCGCTATCGAGTATTTTTAGACGATCTCGTGTTGACACATGAATCCAAGAGGGAAAAATGACTCAAGTTTTTAGCCTTTCTGCCACCACTGTCTCACAAACTCTCCCCTCCAAAAAGTCATCCGTAAATCACCTCCCACTGCGATGCACAATATTGCAACGCTAATCCACCTCTTATTCAAGATTTTCAACTCGTATGAGTTTAGGCCTTCCTGAGAATAAACACTCGGCACTCTCCGTCTCGAACAAGAGGCTCCAACCTGCCAAAGTCCACACCAGTGTTCCTTTCCAGCGTCATCTGGGCCGTTTCCCACACTGGAGGCCAGCTTGTGAAGGACTTGAACGCGCAGGGTACTCGCATGGCCCTCGAGAAAGTGAAACTTGACATTGCATTACTGCGGCACCCCGGCCTTATCTGTCCTTTCTTTTTGGTCTGGCTCATGTACAGTAGCACTGTGATGTATGCCCCCCTTTTTCCAAAGTGCAGCTTATGATGTCATTAATTTTATTCATACTTTATGGATGCTTCGTCCGGAGGAGGGAAGGAGCGGTGGGGAGAACGGAGAGAAAGGAGAAGAGATGGCCTTGCGGAAGGAGATTTTCAGTGGAGGACCATGTATAATGAATGAGGGGGGCACTTTGTTTGAAACTTCAGCCCCGCGCTTTACGTCAAGCCTTGCTGGCCAGAGTGGAGGCGTGGGGGCCTCTCTCTCTCTCTCTCTCTCTCTCTCTCTCTCTCTCTCTCTCTAGAATCTCTTTGAGATGCTTTCACCTGGCTGGCGCTGCGCTTCCACCGGGTGGAAAAACAAATAGCCTTGTAGGAGATGGCTCAGAGAGAGAGAGCAAGAGCAGACAATGGAGAGAGGGTCGGGTGGAAAAAGGGTGAGGAGTGGCTGAGCGAGAGAGAGAGGTGAGGTTTGTATAGCGCCCAGACGATGGAGGAGAATACTGGCACCCGGCCCACGCTTCCTAAATAGTGCTCTCTACAGAAATAGCTCAGCCTTGATATTGACTTTTGTCTGCCACTTGTGTGTGTGTGTGTGTGCGCTCAATAGAGTGACACTTCCATTGTTTAGTAAGATTTTTTTCCCACTTTGCTAGTTAACGTTTTTGGCACAGTGCATGTTCATGTGAGGAAGCCAAAAGGGGGCGTCACCTCGATGGTGTGGGATAAAAATGGCCTCTTGACTTATTTTTGGCCCTGCGCTGGCCTGACGGTGGTAAAAATAGCCGGGGAAGTGTGGGAGATACCTGCCGTTGCTCCGGCTTCGCTCCCAGGGCCTCCTCGCCGCATCCATCCGCCGCCGGCTCGCCCCGAACGGCCCCCTTGGGAGCCGCGCAAACAGGATGAGAGTGTGAGAAAAAACAGTGACTGGGGAAGCAAAAAAAAAAGAAAAAAAACTGTCAAGTGTCAGAAAATTAGAGACACAGTCTACAAAGATGTTGCGGCAACACAAAAGCGAATCCTCATGGGTGTGTTTACAACTCAACTGCAAGGGTACTAGGCCTTTATGGGACGTGGGGGCTATATTTATTCCCAGACATTTTTTGAGAAAAATGACGAATATTTTAATTTTTATCATTTCCACACACAATGAATAATGACACTCGGTCAAAAATCCTCTTGGTAACCTCACAAGCACTTAGGTGCTTTTGTTTTGGTTTGCAAGTCACACAAGACTCGAATGTCCATGTGTGAACAATTGAGTCAATGACCAGGTGTATTTAAAGTTGTCGCCAGTTTTTTTTTTTTTTTTTTTTTCCCCACGGGGTTCCCATTTGTGCAACTTATTTGTCTATTTTTATTTGAGACATGTATTCAAATGGAGAGCACTATTTGAAGTAAGTATGATACTTGGACTCGGCATGCGAGGTCACGGGGTGCTTTTCTCTCCTCACTGCCATCTACACGGCGAGGTGTTAATTTTGTTTCTGGATCTCGGGTATATGTCATGTGAGCTGTGTCAAGAGTGTTAACTTTCTCTCGTCGCCTCACCTTTGGAGTGACAAACAGCTAAATATTTTTTTCTTAAAAAGGAGGTTCAGGAGAAATGTGACTCTTCTACATCTTGTGTGCATGTATAATTTTTAGTATCGCATTTTGTACATGCTATTTGCCCTTTAAATGAGTGGCACTGTGCAGCTGGGGCCCCCCAAAGTTGATGGCCAATAATCATATTAAGAGTTGGCCTGAGAAAGAGAAATATACAGACTGAGAGAGGTGGGAATCTGTGAAAATCATTAGTGCCCTTGGTGTTTTTTTTGTTTTTTTTAAACACAGCCGGAGAGAGATCATTCTTTAGTCCCAATGCATATCCCCTCAGTGTGTGTGTGAGGGGAATTGCGCGGCCTGTTATTAATGTGCTTTTGACAGCTTAATTTGATAAGCGGGCTACTTGTTAAAGAAGTCTCAGATTGTTCTCCAAGAAAGAACATGCTTTTTTTTTTTTTCTCCCTCCCTTCTTCTTCTTCCTCTCCCATGTTCTTCAAAACGCTGCCCGTCGATGACCCACTTCTGAGAGGTGGTCGAAAAACAAGGAAAAGCAGCGCAAAATCCACAGGGAGAACAATGAGAAGAAGGCAAAGAGAGGGTAGCGAGTGTGCCAAAGGAGAGAGTGAGAAACGATAGGATGTGGGAAGTTAACGCAAATGCTTTTTTTTTTTTTTTTTTTTTTTCCTCTCTTGCTCTCTCTCTTTTTGCCGCCTCCTCACTCGCCTTTCTCAACCATCTTGGGCTCCTCTTCCCTAATCAAGGGAGAAATGCTTGGAACGATAACAGGGATTAGCTCTCAGCGCTCAGCAGCTCCCCTCGGTTAAGTACACATGTAATACGTTGTTTATATGATATAATGCACAGTAGGAGCCACAGAAGCCAGCGCTGCCGCCCGCTGATGCCGCCACACGCACACACACACACGCGCACACAAAAATTTCATCCCATTTTTCAGGCATCCACTCCAAAACAACACATGACTCGGCCATTCGTTCCCCGGAATCGATGAGTATTCATCCGAAGCGTTTCATAAGTTGTGTGAAAAGGGTTCAATAGACGTATTGTACAATGAAAGCTTTTGTTAACAACTCAAGGCGCTGACCCTCTCGGTCTGTTCCGCAACACTCAGGCAACATCAGGATAAGTCAGACCTTCAAATGAAAAACACACAAAAATAACAGTTTGTACAAAAGTATATTGTGGTTTATTTAGCATTTGAAGTGATATTAGTGAAAGTGATATTTGAATATCCGATTGAAATGGCGTCGCACGGACTTAATGACGCAAATAGACGGAATTCCCCCTTACGTTCTACCGTCGATAAAACACATTCATGTGTGTCTGTATATACACTGTGCCATTTTCGCTGTAGTGACACCAAAAGAAAAACGTATTAAAAATATTTGGGGTTTTTTCACACATTTACCTTTAAAAACCCGAATACAGCCAAGATTTGGATTATTTTAAGGGTTAGTGACTGCATGTGAACGAATTTAGAGACGGACGGGGACACAGAGGTTGAGCCGCCGGCGGTCGAAACGACAAAACGATGGGCACAACTACAGCCTAACCGACAACAGTAATCACTCATGCAGCCTGACCGCGCGCAGGTATGTGCAAACACACGCGTTCACACACTCCACCGTGCAAGTTCCCACACACAGCTGTGATGCAGGTCACTTGCAGTGAGGGGCGAACACAGTGAGAGCGAACAGTATGGAATCAGGGGGGCGCTTAAGTGTGCGTCATATTACTGTGTGTGTGTATGTGTTGGGGGGGGGGGTTGTCGAGCATTCTCAGGCCTTCTTTGGGTCAGAAGGCAAGGGGATTTTTGGGGGAAGGAATTGAGTGATATGAGAAAAATAAATGAAGGGGAGGAGGAAGAGGGAGAGGGGGTGTGTGTTGTGCCCACTCGTTTCTTGTTGTGAGTTTGTGTGGAAAAAGCTTGCGAAAGGGGACATGCTCTGCTATCATTAGCCGGGGGCGGCGGTGCTGGAGCACTGGGAGGGGGCAAGCGAGGTTATGTGAACGATGCAGCTGTCCTCGTAGCGGAGGGATTTGAGAGCTCCTGATGATGATGATGTTGATGATGAAGATGATGGTCGTTGCGTTGGGGGAAGTCCAGGCAAGTCAGGTCCTTTGCTGAACCAGAAGCAGAAGATGAAACCTTGTGAACCAAACAACTCTTCTCGCCCCACCACTCTGGCTCTTTACTTCCCAAATAGGAAAAATAAATAAGTAACGATTGATGCTTGATGGCAAAGATAGGAGTGCCGGAGAGACAAAGAGGCGGAAAAAGGAAGCTGTCATGATTTATACATACAGAGTGGGGGGGTGGGGGCGGGGGTCACTTACTTACAGACTCCCCACCATTTGTGGATTTCTTTTATGCTTGTTGAGGACTGCATTGGACACACCATTAGGTACCCCTGCACAGTTTACGATCCGCTATACAAGAACTTATTTTCTTATAATGCTTTATATCTGGAGGGGGCCGCACTTTTTTATCAGTGCTACTGTGGGGCCACACACAACCTAACTAGATGTTAGGATTCATTCTGTAGTTTTTTTTTTTTCCAGTACAAAGGGTTTTCTTGCATAAAAAAAATAAAGAAAAAAAAATAAAAAAGAAGAATTACCATGGATGGCACAAAAACTGCAGAACAAGAAACCAACTTCAAGTGCAAGAACTCATTTTGTATTTGACTGACATTTATTGGATAAAGTCGTAATTTTGTCAGTGATGCAAATTTAGTACTTTACTTACTTAACTGTATTTCCCAGAATATGTACCGGATTTGTTTTTTAGCAATATTTGTATTTATTGGCTGTGCAACAATGTCCTCACTGTGAGGGATTTTAATCTAATATTGAACTTTTTAATCAGGTATGCTTTCTTGTCCAATTCACACCTTTATATTGGTTAGATTTAGATAAAATTTTGCAAGTGTAGAAGTCAGCCCTTTTCTCGTGAAAAAGAGACTTTTGGTTCGTAATTTCCCTTGTAACTTAGCATACAATTCGACAAATCACTCAAAAGTGTTCAACGCTCCCTCCCCGCACCTTTTTATTGTTTGACTTTGTGAACGAGTCAGATCCCACGTAGTGAAGAATGTGGCTGTAGACTGCAACCCAAACTGGCTTGTCAGCCTCGTTGTGATCAGATGCAGAGGAGACGAGGCGCAGGCGTGGCGGCAAGACGACAGATAACAGAATGGCATCGGCGTGCGCCGCTAATGCATTCAACCTGCCACCGCGCTCCGACAACAAGGCAAACTATCATATAAGATATTCTGACAACATCGACAATAACATTCAGACACACACATGCATAAAGAGCGTCAGCTAGTATAGCAAAAAACAAAACATGGGCGGAATAGAGATTTATACGCAAACGAGTTGAAATGTAACTTGTCTAAGTCTTGGTGAGCCAAAACAAAAACGGAAGACATCGCCGCGCACCTGTCGTTTAATATTGTTGTGACAATGAGGAAATGAGCATACATTCCTGGCACTTTTAGTATAACGGCCAGACACAATGGTGCTAAAAATAGAGCGTGGTCAAACAGCAGGGTGTGGGGTGGGCGGGCGAGGGTCCATGTGATACAGTGGCCTGCACTGTCGCCACATAGTGAGCCCGAGGCACTCTGCCAAAGCTCGAAGCCTCGCGGCGGTAATTTGATATTTGTTTGTCTGCATTAGTTCATTCTCCTGCCCCCCCCCCCCCCCCTCCGCTCGTGGGGCTGAAGTAACAGTCAGCTTTATCAGATTACTAGCTCTGAGGTCTCTTTCAAACCTTCCCTTTGCCATCTTGATTCCATGCAGCTGTGCAGACTCTCTAATCATAAGCTATCTTTTTTTTTTTTTTTTTTTTTTGTGCAACCCGCCGTCCCCTCCTCCCATCCCCTCAGCCTCCCTCCTCCTTAACATATGTTAATTGGCTGCTTTCTGTGACAAATTACGAGCGCTTGCTTTGATGAGGTCGCCTTGTGATGGCGCTGGGAGTGGAGTACGTCGGTGCTGCCAGTCCCTACGCCTGTAACACCCCCCTCCGCTCCCCCTCTCTTAACCACTCCAAAAAGGAGCGGCTAATGAGAGGCTTGGGCTGGGCCTGGCCCGGCCTTGGCCTCGGCGGGGGCCACTCCCCTAAACAGAGGCTCATCTGTAGGTGCCGTCATGCCACCACACGCCCGCCACACTCCAGACAACCTTTCTCCTCACATGCACACAGAAACGTGCACACACACACACACACACACACACAGCACCAGCGCTCCCCTGGGAACTGTAAAGCACAGTTCCAACTGGAGAACGCGTGTGCTGTAAAACTTCAAAATGTGGTGTTTTGGTGTCTTAAATGATCTATTTTTGATTGAAACAAAAGAATACGAGTGCCATTAATTATGGATTCAGAGTTTGCTGCTTGTGTATCAAGTTTACTCTCTGTGCGCGTGTGGTGAAGAGACAACGCCTGGAAACATAACACCAGCCTTGCTTGAACAAACACTAGCAGCGCCAAAGTCTGTGTTTAATGATGTGCACGATATTCACAGTTATCAATCAGAAAATGGGAAAAAAACGGTCAAAGCAGCCCGTTATGTTTATTTCTATTTGAATGCACATCTGAACCAGCGCTCCATCTCTTGTACTCCTTTTGGTCCTGGCTCACCATTCCCCTCTTGATACGTTACAATCTAGGTTACTCGGTTTCCGAGTAGAGCAAAGGGACCGGAGGAAAAAGGAGAAAAAAAAACCCAGAAGGTCGTATCTACAGTATGAAGGACATCGTTGTTGAAGTGTGCAACCGTCGACTTCTCAGAAAATCACACCCACCCTGTGACTGCCGCTTGTCACATCATGCGACATGACAGCTTTGAAGGAATTAAAAACAAGTTAGAATGTGAAAACATATCAGTATCCTATGAAACACTATTTCTGTTGGAGCCCTGTCGTAAAACATGGGTCATACATCGGGCTCTTGAAACGTCTTTTTTTTTAGGTGATGAAGAGCAGAAATAAATTCCATCATCCATTGACTTTATATGCTGTACATGAATATTCTACTATCGCACTCTAATACTTTTTGTTCATATTTATTTATCTTGTCAAACCTCACGATACTTCTACTTCTGTTTCAGTGGCATGGTTAAAAAGCAAGTCATAATATTCAGGAATGATCTCGACACGTCATTTTATTTTATCCCGGCATTTGGGGACATGTTTAATTTTAAAGCGCTAGACGCCATTTCAAGCAATGAAGGCCAACGATGGCAATCGTCGTCTGGGGTTGCTTGTCGCCTCTCCGTTATCGGATTGCACCTTTCTAATGAAGTGAGATGCCCGATGAGCAGACCTGTGAACAGAGAGGCATATTTGACGAACTGTATATCGCTCTTCCTTCCTTTTATCAATGAATTCACAGCATAATGCTAGTTAACATATGGGCGGCATACAGCCAGTCTTAAAAAGTTGCAGCTTGATTAAACAATAAGCATTTTTGCGTGTGGTGTTTTTCACAATACCACACTGAAATGTTATATTATGTAATCTAAAACAAAGATATTATTGTTCAATTTAGGAACATCCTTGTACCTCGGGATTATCGTGTCTCTTTATGACCTTTACAATTGATCAAATTCGCCCGATTGTAAAAATCACGAGATTGGACGATCATGTGAGACAATTCAAATTGCTATAATAGAGGCTAAACCTGCTGATTAAGTAGCCTAAGTAAAGGGGAAAACTTCCCAGTGGACCTGCCATTGCCAACTTTTTGATTTAGTTACCACAAATACCCCAGAAAGGGAAATCCTTGTTCATTTTACCCTTCCCATTAGCCACGATGAAAACTAGACCACTGCCTGAATGTGGTGTTTCTTTCCTTGGAGGCTGCACACAGGCCCTCCTGCGGAAAGAGGTGACGAAATGAAGCCGCTGATGGAAAAAAAAAAAAAAGAGGAAGTGCACCTCGTGGCTGCATGAGGGTTAGCCGTGTTAGCATTAGCCTGCGGGCCTTAATTGAGGCCAGGAGAGAGCATTTAATAATTGCTGTCAGAAGATCAAATTTAATTCTCCTCTCTTCACAGCTACCACTGCTGTAGGGGGGGAGTGAAACAAATTGTCATCAGAGATTTCTAAATGAACAAAGCTTTTAATTAGGGTGATTAGAAGACTGTGGCAGCCAGGAGGAGTCAGGGCTGAGGGTGTGATGAAATCATCACCCTCACCGCCACGTCTGGTGTCGATACGGTGCTCGGTTGAAGAGGTGCGCTATTAGAAGAGGGGGGGGGGGGGGTCGTGGGCTCAGGTCTTCATAACTCGCCCAGTGCAGCGCTCACCTCTTACACGCTCTCATTGCTCCCCCCCACTAAAGACGACAAAGACATTGTCTTAGTCGGCGGAGAACATAATTGGGTGAATATGTCAGTGCTTTGTGTCGTAAGTGACATGACTCCCGGCTGTTCTTGTGGGGGCGGGGGTTGTTGGCTTGTCTCGCCGTGCGTTAACTGCATTAGTTTGTTGTTCATTAGATTGTGTGTTTTTTGTTTTTTTGTAACACAATAGACAAGTAGGGAGTTAATGCCTGGGTACTGTGAATGTGTGTGCGTTAGAGGCGGTGCTGGAGCCCACCTCTTCATACTCAGCTTTTGGGAGTATTGATTTGAGGAGGTGACTTGGAACATGAGTAAATGACCTAACAATGGCAGGAAGAGGGGAGTGAAAGAAAGAGAGGAAGAGGCAGCGAAACTGTGGTCATAATGCTGGAGTTTAACTTCCACCGTTGCACTTGAAACACTGATTTACAAAAAGGATTTTGTTTACATGACGACATCCTTTCGGAGCCTGAAAACACATTAGAAACGTTTTCGGAAAAATCTTGTTTCCTTACATTTCAAAGACATTGCCAACTACTGGCCTGGCAAGCAAATTACAACCTAGAATTTCCATTTGCTGAGTGTTCTGCAGCATAAGTCCCCAACCTTTTTTGCGCCACTCACCAGTTTCACCTGAAGACAACTTTTGGCAGACCGACAGAAACAAATAAATAAATTATTAAATATAAAACTCATCGTGACGCTACTTGGTGCTTGCGCTCCTTTTGCCCAAGAATTCTTGATGGCTCCATTGCTTCATTTGCGAGACTCATATTTGCGTTTTTGGTACGTGCGAGTCAGCTAGCTATAAACCGCTTCCGTTAGTAGGCCTTCCAAAATTTTATTTTTAATACAGATTTCTTTTTCTTGGAAGTCGTAAGATCTTCTAGCTCATTATTTGGCTTGGTTTACTTTTTGAAGTAGGTCCACAAGCGTGTTTGTTTATTACTCATTTTGGCTAGCTTGTCTATCGTCGACCGAGTTCAGTGTTTTGACTGAGTCACAGATGGATGCCCCTGATTTCCAAAATAAAATTGCTCTTCCACTTTTGATTAGTGAAATAATTATTCAATCCTTGTGGACCCGGTCCGCGGCCTTGTCTACAAAATGCAGTTTGAGCTTTCTTAAAACAGACCGTCTCTGATCTGATGTTGAAAACAAAGATATTTCAATTAACCCCTATTCTGTGTACTTCTTCTCCTACTCTCACTAGAACAGTCCCATTAAGTTGATTATTTTATGTTTTAATCCATGTGTCCCCCTTCTCATTTCCACGTGTGTGTGTCCTCTGGCTCGTCTGCCTTTGGTCCAGCAGCTGTGGCTTTTACAGCCCTTGGCCTGCTTTCAGAGAGGGGGCTGACGCATTGTGTCAAGTCATCGCGTCCTTGGGGAAGTCAGCACTAGGCTATATGAAAAGATGGCTCTCACCTGTCTCGGCGTTGCCTCTGACGGATGACTACCTGTCTACATGGTGACTCTGGTCGCCTTCTGTTTGGTGCTGCTGAGTGAGATGAACAGCTGCCCACATGAAGGCTCGCATTTCGAAAGTCCATGTCTACACTCGGCTTTTAAATATCCAAGTAAACAAAAATGTAGTCACCTGTAAGGGCAATCAATTCAAAATTGTCACAAGGCAAGGAGCTGTTTGAGATAACAGGATTTGCAATATACAGTTCAATACAGTAGATATTAAGGAAAAGATATATTGCAGCAAACAAACATTTTTTCTACATGTCTATTTGTATAATAAGCATTTGGGGTGATATTTGTTTGGGCTTTCTGAAACGGCTCTCTCGGCCACCCTGATGTTCGAAAACTCATTTTTCAAATTCATGATTCCAACTAATTGTTATTTGACGTGATCTCATCTTGTGTCACTCTCTTCATACGAGCGACTCCAACTATGTCTGCTCCAATCTTTTTGATCTCATACTTCCTTGTAAGTGTTCTATTTATGGCCCGTCGGAAAAAGAAATAGAATTGCTTAGCGTTTTCATCGAGGTTCCATGTTAGTGTTTTCACAACAGCACGCAGTTGCTTCATGGAATATATTTTTAGCAAATGACTTAAAATAACGTGTATGGGGAAGTCAACATGAGGTCTGGTAATAATCCGCATCCACAAAGTTTTGGTGCTTCTGTACCTCATGTGGGGCAGCGTACATGTCTTGATCTGAAGAGATTGAGGAAAGGAAGCAACTTCGATTGTCTATGGCTGCTGATGTCACATCCTTCCATGATCTTTCCTGTCTTTCTGGCCTCTGAGACCCGCTTGGGCTTGACAGAGTGAGTCACAGGACGGGAAACATTTCTGGAAGAGTCTCATTAGAATGGCCATCAATTACATTTCATGCCGAAGTTGAACAATTGCTTCAGGTGTCATCGAGAGTTCAGCACTTGAGCAGGTACTTCTGACGGTCCTCTTTTTTCCCCATGTTGTCAGTCCCAGTTAGGAGTGTAGCAATATGTAAAGAACAGTAATTTTCAAGAGACAGATGTCTCACTTCTAAGGTACATGGAGATCGACAATAGGATACGCATGAAACCGTTGCTGTCTTGCTAATGATCAGAATAGATCATGAGCTAATAGAAAGAGACAAGCAAGAATATATTGCAATATTTTACAACACACATATAAGAACACACGCGCACACACACAAACATTCAAATTCAGGTTTAGCTCAAACCTTCACTGAGGAGAATGAACACATTATAAGATGATCCGCCGCTATCACGCTAATCCCCTGGTGTACATGTTGCTAATCTCTTTAGCCGCTAACATGCTAAATTAGCCCTAATATCGGCAGCAATTCAAAGCCACAGAGGCCCACCTACACGTGGGCTACCACCCAGCTTCAGGTCACTCTGAGAAAATATAGACATAAGGGAAAATGGAGGAGGTAGAAGTAGTCGCGCTAGCCATTCGTCACCCTACCTATCTCTCTGTGACAGACTGCAAACGCTACGTCCCACATAGACGAGTCACCGCCGCTAATGACATTAGAGGCACAATGAGACCCGGTACACGTTTTTCCTCCTCTCTCCCCATGCTGCGTGGCCATTGACTCGCTGGATCCTCTCAATCAATCCCTAGAAGCACCAAATGTGCCAAATGCAAGCGCTTATTCTGACTCCAAAATGTACGCGCGTGCACTACAGCAAAATCCACATGTCAACTGACAGACAAGAGATACAACAGACGCACAAAGTAGAAAAGCTCTTGTGAGAGCAGAACATTCAGATTGCATGTGGATAAGGAAATAAAAACTTTTTGGGGTGCCCTCCTCTTCAAGGAAATGAGAGTTTATTTAAAAAGAGAGCATGTTTATTTAATGAACCATACACCTCCTAAAGGGTTTACTTACTTTAGTGTAACATGTTATTTTAAAGCCTGACAACCACATTTCCTCAGAGAATAAGGCGATACTGACAATATATACGTATACGTCTATATATTTATATAGACGTATACGTAGATATTTCAGGACACATACGATGACCAAATGTGTTGCAGATGTACAGTATGGGGAGGCCGAGACCATCACCAAAAACATCACCAATCCTGTCATGATAAATCACCTTCCCCAAACTGCTCTGCGCTCTAACATGTAGAGAATTAGAATTCAAGAATAACCCCCTCAGCAGATTTCAGGACATGTTGCACGATACAGAGGCATCATTTTCTGTTTCAACAGTATCCCCCGCACAATTCTTCGAATGTAGAAAGAAATCTGTAGATGCGCCTTACTGGAGATTCTTCAAAATAAAAATGTTCTGGTGAATTTGTTCGCATTTTAAATCATATAAAAAGATAAGCTTTACAGTTCAGTATATCTGCCACAAAAAAAGGCAGTGAAACTGATATCAAGATTTTGAATGTTGCCGTTAATGTCTGATAAGACATTCTTTTCTTTTTACAACTCAAGCCACTGTAACACAACCTTTAACTTAACCAAACCACCAATGCTGTACCACAGTGCTGTTGCTCATGCGCTCTTCATCAAAGTGCACTAGTCCAGACTTCAGCCATTTGCACAGTGTCAATTAGAATGTGAAAAAGCACCGAGTCCTGTGTATTAGTTTTTAGCGACTAATCGCTCGGGAGAGAGGTGACCTAGAATCGAGCCTTGTGGTGCTCACTGGAGTGTTCGTGTTCTCATCGTCCTCTCAGCTCCCACTTCGGAGACACCTAGAGAAAGCGCGCTCATTAGATCTATGTGCCGAATCTCCCTCTCCAATTCTCCCATCCTCCCCCAACCTTCATCTCTCTCTCTCCGGTTCGCTCTCTCTGTCCGCCTGCTTAACAGATGGGAGGGTCATGGCTACAGCGCTTCCCCTCCCCCTGGAGAGGCCTGGTGCATGTTCAAAAGATCCCTCTTTTTGCCTCACTCTATTTTCTTCTTGTATGTATGTATCTGTGTGTGTTCCACGCTCCATCCTCCTCCCCTCTCATTGTCACCTGTCCAGCTCCAAGCTCACAGAGCCATGATATTAAACAAGCAGAGGAGCAACTGTTGTCCTTCTGTTTTTGTGGCGCCTCTGCCTACTTCAACATGAGCAGGTGTCCACCGAGGCCTCTTTGCCGTTCTCAGCAAGCGCACAAGTATTCGTCAGGTTCGATAAATTCCGTGTCTAAATTTACGCTAAGTAAACTGCCTTAAGGTCTATTTTTTGCGCCCTTTGCTCACCTCACCTGCCCTCCCGAGGTCAGAGGTCCCTTGTGAAAAATTCCTCCAGAGGATTACTGCCGTGTGCCACGTGAGCATGCTCACTAAGCGACGCTAGTTTCCCCAGCTTTTCCCTTCCATATCGCCACCCTGACTTCACCGGGCCAAATTGGATTGAGCGATTCACTTGGTAATCTGTTAACTGATGCTCCATCACCACGGGGGGAGGCGGAGGAGGAGATGCAATGGGTGGCCAATGTGCACATATCCAGGAGCGGCCTGGCATTCATATTCATCTGGGACGGGGGCAGGTGTGAGGAAGAGGAAAAGGGGTGAGGGAGCTTGCGGTGATGTGTAGGAGGAGGTAAAGGTGGTGAAAGTGCGAAGGGATGAGAGGAGGAGGTGGTGGTTGGGATTTAAGGGGGTGGGGGGGGGGGCTCGCTCACACGGCTTCTCCTCAGGGAGTGCTGCATGGCGAGCACTGGGAGCCAAAAGCAGGGATTAAATGTTCAGGACACGGGCTTTGTCTTAATGTTACGTAAGGCCTAAGGTGTTGCCCCAGCGGGTGTTGACATTGAGAGGTTCAGATCTGCTCACGAGTGCTTTGGGAGGATTGAGGAGGCCAGGAGGCAGGGATCATTGAAGTAACCCCTGGCTTTTTGGAGCCCTGCCCGAGCTGGCTTGTGTTGACTACAAAGGCTGGGAGGGGATGATGCTGTCAGCCTGTGATTGAGGTACGCTGCTGGCTTGATTGATACGCTTGTCTGGCTTTCTTGTGCCAAGCGTCTTAGTTGGCTTGTAATCCCAGTTTGTCTGACAACATCCCTCTTTGTTTCCTTCCAGAGGGCATCGCTTTGTTTTTTTGTCTGTCTTTAAGGATGGGTGTGTTTGCACAAAAATGTACTGGATACCCTCCTCAGATCTGACAGAGTTATTTTAGATCTTATTATTATTTCCCCAACTGCCGAGTATGCTTTGCATGTACATCCCCTTTCTCCTGTTTGCAGTTTTCAGATGCTCAGATAATTGCCATACATGTCAAGTTTTTTTTAATTTACGATTTAATGTTTTTTTTTAATATTCCCCCCTCCCACATTATTTACTCCCTCTTAATAATATTAGTAGATGCAACACTTCTAAGTGTAGGCATGGTTCAGGCATCCTCACACTGAACTCTACTTTCAGGACACTCCATTAGGTATACTTCCATCTTCTAATGTGGGTGTTTAAAAAGAATGTTAAAAAAAAAAAAAAAAAGGATTTTGCCTTTTTTTTCTCTGTCTGACAGTTGTCCGTTTTACACCACAGCATACTCTTGTTCTTGTGATTTGCGGTTTAACGTTTCCCGTGACCTGTTTATCCCCGTCAATGAGCACATATCATAAACAGTCCTCAGTTTGATGGCATATAGTTCCGCAAACGGCAGTGTTTTATGTTGCGTGTAAAGTCGTATTGCTCGTGCATGCGCAAGCCTTGGTGGATGTCCCTATTGCATACTTTCATTATCAACGTCCTACTAGGTGGAAAAAAAGAGGTCAAGTGCGTAGCCGGGTGCTGTGTTCACCTCGGGGGTTTAAAGCATTCTTCTGCTTTCTCATGCATGTTACTCAATAAATACATGGATTCGGGTTAGGGGGAGATGAGGAGAAAAGAGGAGAGGGGGGTAAAGGAAGTGCAGTACAGTGTGTGTACGCAAAGGAGAGAATGTGAGAAGAGCGAGGAAGAGAGCAAGGGTGCATGAGAGAAGAGAGAAAGAGTGATAGAGAGAGAGACTGTCATGTCTTTTGGTGAAGCGGTGTCGTCTTCCACATCAATGTCTGATGCTCGTGCTGCCAGGTGCCGGAAATCTGGTTCAGAAAGGAGAGAAGAAAGAGAAGATGGAGAAAAAAGGCCGGGTAGATGGCGGATTTTTATTTTTTTATTTTTATGTGATGGCACTGACAGCTTCCCTGCATTGCACTGAGTTTAAATAATGGGATGCTCATTTGCATAACGAGGGACGTTATCACCTCTACTGTCAAAAGAAAACACAACAACAGTTCTTGTGCTCCTCCCTTAGATAGATTGGGTTGGCCTACTTATAAGCACCTCCAGAGAGATGCGCTGAAGCTCGGGCTTAGCCAAGCTCAAATAAAGAACACACACATGCACATTCACGCAAACATTTTGGGGCAAACGCAACGCAAAGTCCAGCTGAGCAGCTTTTGACCAAGAACTCACGCACTCGCATAAAGCCGAGTGCAAATAGACAAGAACTATATC
Organism: Idiotropiscis lumnitzeri; assembly: GCF_059441095.1. Taxonomy (NCBI): domain Eukaryota; kingdom Metazoa; phylum Chordata; class Actinopteri; order Syngnathiformes; family Syngnathidae; genus Idiotropiscis; species Idiotropiscis lumnitzeri. Next base: position 25,694,253 of record NC_142391.1, on the reverse strand, counting down.
TGCAGATTGAAAATTCATGCTGGAATTGTTTGAATGCTGCCTCCAAGAACGTCTTTATTTGACCTATTATGTCTTTTGTGGAGCCAGAATGGGAACGAGCAGAGTTCAAGTCCCCCGTCTTAAGTCATTCAGTTCACTGAAATGACTTCAGCGAAGCTTGCGTGGGATTAACAACCACTCAATACCAAAAGGAACAGAGGCATATTATCTCATCGCAATGAAATACTTAAAAAAAAAAAACTCAATTAACAGATCTTTAAAAAAATTCATATACCCAAACTGAGTTCACCTCCCGCCCAAAGTTAACCCAGCTTCAACTCGAGCAGTATAAGTGGCATAGAAAACGTATGGAATTCCTTCATCCCGCATTTTGGAGAAAAAAGTGGAAGTGGGGTAAATCCGGGTGCTAGTTTGACTGTCAGTACAGTGAAGTTTTACAGGAGGAAGTAAAAGGCTTTGCTCAGTCTGGAGGTAATGTTACAGTGCTCGTGATTAGAGCGTTTAAGTTAGCGGCACTTCCAAAACACTGTCAAACTCTCTGTGAACGAGGCGAGATCCTGACAGCGCTGTCTCCTCTCATAGTCTGCGCCGGGAGAGAGAGAGACCAAAAGAAGCAAAAACTGATTTGCATGATATCGACAGTGAAAAACACAGCCACTCTCACAACATTGTTGACAGATTCTTTGTCTTTCTTCGCCCTCCCTAGTGGCTGCCATGATGCCACTTTTATATATTTTTTTTCCATTCCTCTCAGTATTTTGCCATATTTCATTTCATTTAATGCTCATCCTCTCCCGCCCCCCTCCTTCTGTTCTCTCTCTTTCTTGCAGGTACAGATGCTGGAATCTTTGAGTTGATTGGAACAAATAGAAAGCCGGCGAGAGAGAAAGAAAGAGAGAGAGAAACAAGAGGAAGAGGAAAGAAGAAAAGAGAGAGGCAAGCAAGTTCTTTGGGAAGAGGAGAGACAGAAAGCGACGGGGACGATGGGGAGGAAAAAGATTCAGATCACGCGGATTATGGATGAACGCAACAGACAGGTATGTCTCGGGGGGAATGGGAGGATGGATGAGTGTGAGGGTGGGGTGGGGAGAAGTGGAAAGAGTGTGTGTGGGGAGGGGGACACCCTATACCCCCACACACAACCCTCAACAATGAAAATCTTTCGGGAGTCTGAGCAATATGAAATGGGGGGACAAGGGAGTGCATACCAGCAGAGCAGACTTATTGCTTTGGGGGTGAAGTGTTCCTGGCTCATAATGACGAGGTTTGTTTCCTTCACTTCAGCAGCCTGTGTTGAGGCAATCTGGGATGGGGGGGGGCTGTTTCCGGTGAGACTATTCTCAAGGCTTCAATGCCATTCTGCATATCAGTGCCCACATGGAGCGCAGCGGCCTGCTTTAGACTGTGGCGGCCCTCGCACACCATCCTGTTCATCTCGCCGCCAGTGGAATATTACTGGGTGGGAGAAAGCAAACACCACACAAAGAGAGCGTGCTGCTTGTGGAAAAGTCGCTGCTCTGCGGGGGGTAATTCAAACAGATTGCCCAATTGGTTTGTCAATCAGATTTGCACTAGTTACCGTATTTCCACCTCACCTTATTGTTTATTCTTTCTCTTAAGCCCGCATCTCACTGAGTGGTGAACGCTTGCAAACATATTTGCAAATAGTTTTACTTGTGTTTTGGTCATTGTTTCACTAACAGTGGTCAGCGCTTGCAAGACAGTCGTAAGCATTTGTAAACTGTCTTAACAAAAGACGGCATAGGTTTTTTTTTTGGCCAATGCTAGAGACAACGTGACCATGGTTCCAATATATTGTGAAGAAATAATCACAAAAAAAAATCATCCGGAATTGATTGCAATTCATTACATTTTTTTACCTACTGTTTTTTGGGGGGGAAGCATGTAACAGATGTTAACTTCATATTATTAACTTAATGTAAAATAACCAAGTATATAGTATATTTTATTTCAAAGACTGTTTAACTAATATGGTCCAGTATTTGAATTTGGTTTTGCAAAGTATGCAACTAATTTTTGTTGCAAATAAAACCGAGTTCAAATATTTAACTGCGTCAAAATGGTAAAACCAATCTCCAGAGTTAACGTTTTAATTTTGACAGCCCTAATTTGGATCCTTTTGTTGGTAGCATTCGCCACTCAGTGACTAGCACCCATTCTTCCCATCGAAGATCAATCCGGGCAAGAGGAAACAAGGCACAAAGGAAGGCAAGGACGCTTAAGGGCTGCCTTCAGTTTCAAAAGATGTTGGCTAAAGGTCCCAAACACTCCCCAACAGTTGCAAAGGAGTGTCAAATAATTGCTAATCTTGGCAATACTATCCTAAAAAGTTGCAATTTTCATTGCTTAGTCAATGCTAAGCGTTTCAAAATGTCAGCGGTGAACCCTGATTTTTGCAAGTATTCGTCCGAAAATTTGACAAATTTGCTACCTTTGCAATTTAGCATTCGCCGCTCATTGAGATACGGTCTTTTGACGATTTGGGTAATTGCATGATTCCAAGAAGGTATGTCTGGATGTGCTTGGTGTGTAAAAATTGGACTCAACCCCATCAAGCTACTTTTGGATGAACAACAACAGTGCTCTCAGTTCCAACATCAGTGAACAAAAAATAAATAAATCCCACAGACGTAATCTGTTTTACCCTAAAGGTTACCCCCAAAAACATTTTAAGGAGTACAAAATGAAAAGGCCCCAAAAAAGATGCAGAAAAATTATTACGCCCACTGGCCGTTTGACCCAGTTTGTGCGTGGCCTCACGGGGTTGTCTTTAGATTCCTAAGATGGCGATGACAATCTGTCGGTAAGTATTGGTCGCTCCATTTTCATTGTTTAATTAAAGGAGAATCTAAATGAAGAAAAACCACGACGAGCGACACTTCACAGTCAGAGATGAGGTTCGATGACATTATATCCGCCTTCTTCATGATTTCTAAAGCATAAAGCTAAATTCATGAATGTGTATCAATTCGAGAAACTTTTCATTGCGACATGGATATTTTGTCTGAAACATGTTGCAATTTGTAAAAATCATGTCCCATACACTGTAAGCCCTGTAAATCGTTGCAGGAGCCTCAGCGTGCAATTCTTGAAAAATGGAACTTTGTGACTCGTGCCCACTCTGATGTCCGCGGTTGTGGAGAAAAAAAACAAAAAAAGACAAAGAGAGCACTCCTTCCTCACTGCCCTCGAGGCACTCAATCGATCACTTCCCGTGCTCCAACTGACCACTGACACTTTTTCAGCTTGACGACATTCCAAATTGCATCCATACGCATCGAGCGTGGCCCCTGGATCACAGGTCAAAAACACGCATTCTGACCAGCTTCGGGCCTTTCTTAATTCTCTGACATAAATCTGACACAGCAACGCTTTCTTCAGTTCTTCTTTGTATCCGGCCGGCTCAGTCATCTGCAGAGTCACTCGTGGAATCGATTCGTCAGTGCTGGAGGTGTCCTTTTGACCTGCGTCATGACTGGTCTCTATGAATGGAATTCCAACGAACACATGGATATGAGAAAGTGGGTGCACCTGAGATAAAAAAAAACAAATAGACACTTCCAGTAATTCCGCTGGTTGTGACACAGCATCCGCTCTTTGGAAAAGGAGGTGAAGCAGCGTGGAGCTTCACTTTGTCATCGTCATCGAGCGACCAAAGCGGCGAGAGAGGTCACTGAGTTCCCAACGAAGACTCGAGCTATCGTGTTGCAGCAGCACCCTCGCTTCCTCCTCGCTGTTATCTCAGCCCTTCTCTCACCTTAGACTGAGCCCGCCACATGCACCAGGCCATCCGGCTCCTGAGGATAAGGAGGGAAAGAGGGAGACAGGAAGGACACCTGAGGGGAATCGATGCCTGAGATATCCGGGCTTTACTTACAGGGGGAGAGAGAAACAGAGAGGCAAAGGAGAAAGGGTTCAGGGAAAGGAGAGTCAATAAACCACTGGATTTTGTTGTTTGGCTCTCTAAAATGATATATAAGGTGTGATTAAATGATAAAATTGTGCTGGATCTGTCACATGATCAATGTTGCACATTGTGTTCAGTGTATTCCCATATATGGCATGTATCGATGACATCACTGCCTTACACAGCATCACAAGACAGACCAGAAACTCCAACCTTCTTCTTAAAAGGAGAGAAAAACAGAAGTTGAATTTTGCATATTTTCACTTCCTTTTTAAGAAAATACCATCTCGGCCCAAGCCAAATAAACACAGGAGGCGTTTGAATAGAGCTGCTTTCAACCTCACAATTGTCACATATTTCGCTCCTTTCAGTCATTTTCAAAGAACAGCTCTTATTAATGAAGATTAGTTGAAAGTATTTGGACAAACTTGATATCAACTACTTCCTGAACTAAATGAATTGAGCTTTATTTGAGTCAGTATTCCAAATAGTTTTGAACCCCTGACAAATGGAAGTACACTGCCCGTCGCCCAAAGTCAAGCTGGGTATGCTCCTGCACACCTGTGACCTCAACTTTATTAATTGAGCATATAAAGCACCATACATAAAGTCAAAACCATACATATAAACACACTGAGCAATAAATTAATAACATACGAGTCTCATGCATAGTCAAAAGCCCAAGAATAAATAATTGTCTTTTAAAGATGGACAGAGGGCGGGCTTACGTAGCGTTTCATGGAAAGTCCTTCCAAAGGGAGGGACAGCCAAGGGGAAAAAGATCGATCCCCTCTGAGTCTCTGCTTAGTCCCCGGTACCTCCAGTAGCGTCTGGTTCGCTGACCTGAGGCACCGTGCAGGTACGTGGAGGAGCTCATAGAGGTAAGGTCGGGTGTTGCCATTTAAAAATTTAAATCCATCCATCCATTATCCGAGCCACTTATACTCCCAATAAAGAATCTTAACATGAACTCTAAAATGTACAGCGAGTAAAGTGCAATCGACTATGGATGAATACTATACATGCACATTATACGGTCATATATAAGTGCATGGGATTCTGAAAGCTGTACACAGCACAACACACGTGGCAAAAACTCCTCATTATAAGCCCCCCCCCTGTTTTTTTGCACTTTCATGCTCCCACCTTATGATGTAGGGGCAAAAAAAAAATCAGCTAAGATGTGATCACCTCCATGCCACCTACAGTGCTTCCCTGCTCGCCCTGCAGCAGCGGGAGCCATGGCTATGGGCACAGGGCCCGTCTCTCCCTGGGCGGCCACTTTGGGCTGCCACCCCCGGCCCCCCAAATACTTCCCCAGGGCCGAAGCAGAAGGCCCAGGCCTCCCTGTTGTTGACTGGCTGCCCAAATCCCCGGACAGTGGACAGCAGTGTGTGAGGCCTGGCTCTGAGCCTCATGACCACTCAGACCCTCTCCCTGCCTCAGGCACATAAAAGAATCCCTCATGGACTGCACACGGCAAGCACACATGCCATATGCAGGCGCAGGTATGTGTGTGGAGATTTGACACATTGCAGATAATTCAGTTCGACACTTTGATCGACGGTGGATTTAATTTGTTCGTTAAAGAACCCGCTTTTAAAAACAACAACTAGCCAACATTTTGACCACTTGCCCAACTTACTACCCAACACAAAAATAGTGCCAAATGTTCTGACCCGAGTCTAATGAAATAAATGAGAGAAACATTTTTTTTTGTATTATATCTCTCTCTCGCTCGCGTGCTGCAGTCACGAGAATGTTGAAACCTCTCCGACAGTGTCAGTCAAAACTGAACACCTTTCTAAAGGCAGAATATTTTACGTAATCGTGATAATGTTGTTGTTGGTCGATGTACAAAATATCAACGGCATCATCTATGTCTGCAGTGCTAGTCTGGGGAGCAAGTCATTTACTGCAATTTGCCTTAATTAGTGTTGGCGCTCCAGTGTGCTTGGAGTTTAAATTCCGGGTGACTTGTTTGCACATTCGAGTGTGTGTGTTGCGATGGAGACATTAGCGCTCCAAGGAGGATGCAAGGCCAAAGGTTAAGGATGGATGAGGTCACCGGTGTCAGGAAGTGAAATAACTCCATCTCCCAGATTTCAAGGCCCAAACAACACATGGAAGATCCAAAGTGAAGCCTTTGGGCATGCGGGGGGAAAAAAATTGTTTGTTCCTTTGACAAAGCCTTCATCCAATCAATAGTGCCAGGGTGAGAACATGTGCTGGTGAAATTAACAGCAGGGAAATAATGAGGCCCGCAGGGTATCTCCTCGTCACTCTTTTAGTCCCTCATTCCCACCTACCACCTTCCCTTTTAGTGAGTGTCACCTTTGCTCTGTCATCTGCTCGGCACCGCAAGACCTCACCTGTAAAGTGCTCACCAAGCTCTCACCTCATTGTTTTAGTCCTTTTTGGACTGCTCTTTTTTTTCCCTCTTCCACTGTACGTCCTATTCCCCCCCCCCCCCGTTCTTCATTTTCCCAGTCACACCTTATTCCTGAGTGCTCGTTTGATATGAAGTTGAATGTGCGAAAATTGGAATTAATGTGACGATGTCGCAGCAGATGTTGAAATGTGGTCGATGTAGAATTCAAAATGCATTTAAGCTCTGTAAAAGTTTACAGCAAATGACAAGTTATTTTTGTCATGATGGCGACTAGCTCGGGCCCTTTTTCTGTCTTTCCCATTGCGGCTTTTTAACAAACAAGAACATTGACAAGAGGAACTCACCCAACCATTATCTGTGTGGGATTATAATTACAAACTTCTTTAAGCGTGACCCATTGAAAGTCGCATCTACAGTATTTCAAGAGTTTCCATAATGCACCAGTCAGCCACGTGTTAGCTTTTAAATACTCAACACGGACACCTCATTTAGCGCATCTTGATTCAGACTTTGAATGGGGCGGGGGGGGCGGAACGTCTCCAGTCCGTTGCCTCTTGCATTGAAAATGCCGATAAGTGGCGTTTTGAAGAGAGAGAAGAGCACAGCATATATTATAGGAGGTACAAAGCCCCTTTTGTCCGAATGGCCCTCTTAACTGTTTCCTTGGCTGTGAAGCAGAGTTCAGAAGCAGGTCCTGCACTCCTTGTATTCGTTTGCGTAAGTCCGCGTCTTCCTGCCTGGCCCTTGACAATGGTAGAAGTGTTTGTCTCAAGACAAAACTAAAAGTGACTGACATGCTTGTGTGCGTGTGCACGCCATGTTTGGTTTGCTAACAAGTAGTTTTAGGTGCCTGTCTCTCCACTCCTCCTATGCCTCCCCCAGGGAAGCAGGCAGGAGGTGGGAAGCAGAAGCGAAGCCATTGTGAAGGGGAAGCCACTGGCCTCTTCCTGTTATGAGAGGAAATGCATACAAATGTGCTTCCTGTGCGTCCGCCCCCCTCTCTCTCACCCCGCCGCTCCCGCCCCCTCTTGCTCTCTTCCCTCTGTCTCCCCTCTCACCCATGTGGCGTGGAATCCGCTGCCGCCTCTCCTTCTTCTTCTCCGTTTATCCCGGGCCGCCTCGCTCCTCGTTTGCCAGCGGAAATGTGACATGTCATTTTATGCAGAGCAAATCTCTGCTCATTTGACTGGGACGCGCATATAATTGCGGTTTCACAGGCAAACATACGTACATGAATAAAGACGACAGGAGGAAGATGAATGGACTTAACAGGAAATTTAATAAAGCGGGCCTCTAAAAAATGTCATTTTACAGTGATATTTACACACTTGCGATTGGGTGCACCTGCAAAATCTAATGAGATCTAATACAATAGTTGTGTCAAGAAGTCTTCCTTTACAAAGATCAACTTTTGAGTGACACTGTCTGGAATAATTAACACAGTCTAACAATACGTTCATTATTAGGGCGCAGCGAGGTCCCTATTGTTATGATTTTCTGAAATGATTTTTTTTGAGGGCCTAAATAGGCATGAAAACTCGACAAACTCTGCACACACATCCAGCCTGGCAAAAAGTAGACAATTACAAAAAATGGGTCTGAAGTGCCCCCCTACAGAAGTTTAACCTATTCCGGTAAATTTGACCTACAAAAAAGTACACAACTCCAACCATAAATGTATTCCAAATTATGTCAAGAGAATTCACAAAAAACATCCCTGTGCAAAAGTAAGCGTTAAAAGTATTTATGAAACATTAACATTCATTTTAGCCAACGAGTGTAATGACTTATCGGCAACATGCAAAATAGTATTTTTCTAACAGCGCATTTGTTAGTCGTCCAGGACTCGTCAGTATCACGGCGGTCATCGCATTGCTTCTCTTTCAACCCACGGAAACTGCTGAGTAGTGATGAGTTTCCAACTTCAATGTTGGCCTGATGAGCAAATTTTGCCCAAGACACGCCAAGCGTGAATGTTTCTGGTCTTACAGGTTCACATTTACTATCAATGTAGTCACAGCAAACTTAGTCCAAGTTTTACTTCGGCAAAAACTTGAGATGCAGCACCAATTAGTACATCCCACGTGAGGTTCATATGCAAGGGTAGTTGTTCGACCAAGCATGTACAAATAGGCGTGTTTGCGTGGATGTATGCTATACAGCAGATTGTACTGTATGTGTCACAGTGAGATGTGTGGGTGTGGTGTGAAATTCAGCTAGGTGTTATTGTTTGGTCAGTTGGGGCTTTACGTAATCACACTCGTTCGCCTCCAGGATGGTGATAAAAGCCATTTTGGAATCATTTGAAAAACCTTTGTAATCAAAAGTATTGGGAAGATTAACAATTACATCTAACGGACAAAATAGTCAGACATCCATCCGTTTCTCCTCACAAGGGTCACAGGTGTCCTGGAGCATTTCCCAGCTGTCTTCGGGCAGTATCCGGGGTACACCCTGACCTGGTTGCTACCCAGGGCACACAAAGACAAACAACCGCCCTCATTCACAGGCATGCCTGTTCTTCAAAAAACAGGCTTGGAGCTGCTTATTGCCACTCCCAGTTGAAGTTTACTATTAAAAGAAAAAATGGAATGAAGAAAATTACAGCCACTATTACTTAGATGCTGCTTAGCTTAATGCTAACAAACAATGCAATTCACCATAGATTGGCTAACAGATAGCATCTATAGTCACAATGTTAAAAACCCTTCAAGCGATGTCTATTTCAACGGTAACACATGTACACAGACAATATATTGCTATTCAAAGACAATATAAAATGTTTTAGCGATGTGTTGGGAAAGCTGGAACGGATTAATGGACTTTCCTTTCATTTCCGTTGAGAAGACTGATTTTTAAATACGATGTGATGGGAATACCAATCCAAGCCAGCATGTGGATTGTCTCTCTATTATCGCTGGACATGAGCTCCTCACAGTCAGCCCACTGCAAGCCAGGTGCCACCTTTTAAAACGCTAATGGCTCCAGTAGAGTGCGTGTCTGAGTGAGAACACATCTCAGTTGGCCGCTAACTGTCACCGGCGTGTGTCCCTGGGAAGACAACGCTCCAAGTCCTGTTCTGACTGAGCCAGCTTTGACCTCATGTCCTACATGCCTTCTCATTTGCGTTGTAGTCCAAGGCTGTTTTTTTTTTTGTTTTGGGGATGTTGCAATTAATCTTACTGTTACTGTTTTTTATTTGTTTCACATTTAAGTCTGATTGTGTAAATGTCAGCTTGGTATTTGGGAGCCCATGGGAGCGGTTTCTCCCTCCGCTGTCGCTGAATCAGAGCTACAGTGAGTGGGTTTACAGAGGTAGCTCCAAATGGGCAAGAAAGTCTTTTGTAAGAAATCACGTACAAGCATAGAGTAATTCACACAAGGTTGTCAACTCAACGTATGGGGAGAAAGAAGGAAAGGGTGGAGGTGAGGGATGGATTTAGTTTCCTTGGTGCATCCTGGGAGACGCGCTTGCATGTAATACAAAACTATCCATCAATATCCAGTCTTTCCCAGCTCCTCTTTCAGCTTTCAGAGTGTGAAGGGCAGCGTGATCCTTTTCTCTTGAAAGACTTCACTTCACATCTTTATTATTGCATTCAAAGCATGATTCACTAAAAGTTGCGGGGTTACAATTCTGTCATTTTTGCCACTCGTTGAAGAGAATAGACAAATATGCAGTGGATAATGCCGGCTGAGCACAGCTCTGATGCAATGTTTCTCATTTAAAAAAAAAAAAAAAGGCTTTGTCAGTGCGGATCTCTAATGGAAATAACAAATACAGCGCCACGCAGAAAAGGCCCCTCGTAATAGGTTGATTGGTTGAATTGTAAATCTTTTCTATATTTCACCCCGTTCAAAGAAAGAGCTAGCAGGTGCTGCTCACACTTACAGCTCTAGTTTTAAACCCAGCAATGGAGGAATATACAATGTTCTATACAAAAAAAAAAGTGACCATCTTGGATACGTCTTCCTGATGCAAAAACACCACAAACAAACCAAGAAAAATACCATCACAAAATACTTGTTTTTTTTTTTTTGCTTTCTTTTTTTTGAAGGATGTGATGCTATTTTTATTGTAAGGTACTTACTTGGGCAACACTAACTTTTTATTTTCGACTAAGGGTAGTCGTCAGTATCTGTATTTCTTTTAATAGCACAGAAGGAGCAAGCGTTTTAAAAGGGACATTTCAATCTGTCATAAATCCCTTTGTGTACTTTGATGTACAAACATTAACGGCTCTTCTTGGCCGTTATTTTTCCGAGACTGAGTATTTTCAGTTCCTTAAAATGCACCTTTTTTTTTTTTCCTTTTTCCTGGTATAGTGGTTGGACTGTATTGGTCGGGGGCTTTTCAAACATTAACGGATTTCTGTTTTCCCTGAATGCACTTTCGAGTTGAATGATAAAAAATGATCACAAATGTTTTGAGGTTTCTTTTTGCTGCGTGGTTGTCCTGGACAGTTTTTTTTTCTTTTTTTGGAATCTAATTATGATGACCACAAAGCAAGAAAATTTTGATTTCATAACAAGGGTTGCCCTCTCTACTTCTGCATTTGCGAACAGAAACTTTTCTAATCCTGCCAAGGCTAATCATTACCTTCTTTTTTCCCAGGTGACATTTACAAAGCGGAAGTTTGGCCTAATGAAGAAAGCCTACGAGCTGAGCGTGCTGTGCGACTGCGAGATCGCCCTGATCATCTTCAACAGCACCAACAAGCTGTTCCAGTACGCCAGCACAGACATGGACAAGGTCCTGCTCAAATACACCGAGTACAACGAGCCCCACGAGAGTAGGACCAACTCGGACATTGTGGAGGTGAGTCGCAAGTCGACACAAATGCACGTGCGCCCTAATATACTGAATCATGCACGGAAACACGCAAACACACCAGATGGTTGTGACTCATTACTTCTCTTTTTGCCTTCACACTCAACACTCAAAGGAAAAATTGTATGTCAAGTTCTGCATGTTCCTAAGTTAAAAAGAAACTAAATTCCAGTTACATAAATGATAAAGTGCCTATATTAGCAAGTGGTACAGTTAGTTTAGTTAAAAATATATATATATTATACTCTGTAAATTGCGACTGGTGCCTTAATAGTGTCGAGCCAGCTCATTCATTTGATAATACTATAAGCAAACGTGTGACACAGCCTCCAAGGGGCCCCCAAATAAATCAGGAAAAATGTCAATTAATTGCTATTATTATATATTAAAGTAGTTATTACTACTATATTAAAGGGGAATTCAACCCCTCAAAAACTCTTTGCAAGAATCTTATATTTGCCTTCACTAGGTTAATCCTGGCATGTGTATGTGTATTGGCACTGGTGTATTCATCTATTTGTGAATTTTCATTTTTTTCATGCATTTATTCATTTTCACTTGGGGGAGATTTTTCTCCCCCTATTTAACCTATAAAACACATATTAGACATTTCATATTTTTTCAATACATTTCAATGACTGTCTTGGCATCCGTACCAGAAAGGAATTGAGGATAAAAATGTGTCACTTTTTGCACTGAACCTAACTAATGTGGAAAGTGTGCCTTAATGATATGACCCTGTTGTCACCATTGATCTGGCTCCCAGAGTTGGGGGCGGCTATCAAGGAGTGGACACATGTCGCTAGCGTGGCTGCCGACAACTGTAAACATCGGTGTCAGGGCAGCGAGTGAGCAAGCAGATAAAACAGCGAATGACGCCGGTGCTTTACAAGATCCTTAAGCTCTCGACATGAACCTGTTACGCAAGAATCGCACCGGAGTTCTGGACAACCTGGTGGGCAGAGTTGATCCCTTTCTCTTGTGCACACGCACGCATAACCTCTCGTGCCATGCTTGCTGATCAGACTGCACTGGAACAACTCATATTGATTTTTTTTTTTTTTTTCCTAAAGTGACGGCTGCCGCAACACATTTCCAATAACTAATTAATGTATTTAAATCAAAGTAACACTTGTTTTCATACCACTTATTTTTTTAGCCAGTTTTTTTTTACCCACATTCAGTATTTAATTAACAGGCACCTGATTAAGTCATCATTTGAATTTATTTGTTCTACCTGATGACAAATTATGTGCACCAGTCTGAAATTGTTGGCTCCGAATTTAAGACGACAAGCTGTACTAAAGACCAATGAGATGTAATGAATGAATAGTCAAGGCCCACACGCACCTATGGATCAGGTTGGCCAGCCTAACACAGGAGCCCACAGCGTGGGACATGTTTTTATCTCTTTATATGGGTGTTACTGGGCTCCACGCCCAAACACGGGTGGACAGGTCCACTGGGAGTGTTCCCTGCTTCTCCAGATGGCAATCTGCCCCTCACGGCCAAACGTTTCAGTTTGCGCCTTCGCATCAAATGCCGTCTGCTTTGAAAGAGAATTGGCGTTGCATTATTGCAATGATAGACGTTGATATCGTTGCAATCTTCACAGTAGTTTGCGCTTGTTACTATTCACGCTGCTTCCTATTTGTTGCCGTCAAATGCGTTAAGGTAGCGTGTACGTTTGGTGGTACAACAATTAGCATAGGGGCTGACTGTGATCATTCAAACAAAAAGGACGGACGGACTAGGCGTTTTATTTAGAGGCATCCGTTTCTACATTACATTCCGATGATCACAAATATACTGTATATGAATTGTGATTCTTTGCTAAACGTCCTTGTAAAATCACATTTTAATTGGTCATGCGTTACATAGAGTACATTAGCACATATGTCCATGAATAGTGTTCTTTATGCAAAAAGCCCTTCAGTCACTATAGTTCGTGTGACCCTCCTGAACCAAACGTTTCAACAAGTGCCTGTGATGCTACATCGCCACTCTGATGATCTCTGTAACCGTGTCTCCTCTATTGAGCCGAGGATGGATAACATATAAACAGCCGTGTTAGGAGACATGTTTAAGAGCCGAGTGGGGGCTGCAGAGCGTTACCAGCAAAGGGACCCCCAGAGGTCTCTGCTCCAGATCGATGCAATGAGGCCTCTCCGTGCTAACGGGATTGGCCACAGGGCTGACACAGGCACGTTTAGCGCGGACGCAAGCAGGGCGCAACGAGTCGGAGGGGCGGAGGAGGGAGGTGAACATGGGTCGGGACCCTCCGGTGGAGCCTTTTGTGCTGCTGCTAAGCTTTGTCAAGGTTCAAAGAACGTGGGTGGGTTGCCGGGTCGGGCGAAGGCACAGCGAATTTCGTGTTGATGGCAACAAAAAAAAAAAAAACAAAGGGTCGACAATAATATTAAAGGTAAATTCTCGCAATGTCCTCTGAAAGGGTTTGCACGCAGAGGCAGTGTCATGCTAAAATCTGACTTTAAATGCATGATTTCGTGTACTGAATTTGGAAAGCATGTTTGGCTTTAGAAGTATACAGAAAGGCTTCCTTCTCTCTCTGATGCCGCTGTGCCTGAAGGTGTAGTGGGAGGGAGGCGAGGCAGAGGCAGGGGAGCAGAACTGAGCGTGGGCGGTCGGCGTCGAGGCCCGCTACATTAGCAATAAAACTCTATGTAATTAGCATGTCTTTGGTTGATAATTAGCGTTGTTGAGAGAGTGCCACTGAGAGTGTTACACAGCCTCTCCAGCTACTGTATGTTTACAAGAGGCTTCAGGGCCTTTTTGTGTTCTTTTTTTTTCTCTTTCTTTCCCCCGTCCATTGAACATGCTAAATCTCAAGCCATGAGACAATTTTTCAGTAGGTTGACACTATGGTTGGGTCAAATACAGCGTGATCCATAACAAGATTTGCAACGGGGAACATCTTCATACATTTCCACTTCAAAGTCACATTAAATGTACTTACCATGTAACCTTTGGTCACAATGGAGGGAGGGGGGTATTGCAAAACCACCTTGTTTCTTCTATTCAATGCCGCAACGTCTCAAAGAAAATCAACACACAAAGCGGTAATCCTTTGATGCTCTTTCAACCAAAGTCTTGCGGACGTCTCGCATGGCATCATGCGTAATGGCATTTTGAATTTGAGATTTCGGCTTACTTTTGCCAAATTCTGAATTGCGCAATTACAGGAAGTTTGGACTTCAAAGCGATCCTTGTTCTTAATACTTGATCCAAATGAATTGCAAGGCTCTTGCAACCATGTCAGACACTGTAATTTGCACACTTTGAATTAAAGCACGAGTCTCAAGTTGTGAACTCAAGGAAAGGCAGAGGCAGTTCCTCAGTCATATGATGTCCAAGTGTGTCCTCCTGACAGGTCTGCAGTCAATTCCTGAGAGACTGTCTCCAGATAAAATAGACAGATTTCCCAACCTCGTACTTTGCCAGGTCAGTTTCATGGACATGCGAGTGATACCAGAGAAGAAAATGGAAAGCATGAAAATCCATCCCTCCACCTCGACTTTTCCTTCTCTTTCAAGTCATATAGGTGGCATTCTGTGAGTGAGTTTGGGAGTTGTTAATTGCCAGAGCATATCAAAAAGTCCTTTGGTTCTACTCCTGATTGCAGTACCTCCATGTGATCGCTTGCCACTTTGAATCCAACGGCACATTTTGTGTGCCAAATGCCTGATCGACAATGGGGTCATTTTAGTTCTCCTCTGTGTTGGAGTGTTTATGAAAATCCTAAACTGTTCGTTGTGCTAGAACACTTCTCAGAATGATGCAGTGCATACCTTTCTAATAAGACTTCCTAAATCGTGTACCTAATCTAGTTGCCACTGAGTGAACGAATACATTTTGATGACCTCAGCAAGAGCACCACTTTCATGCCATCGGTGGAAGCATCACATGGCGTTGCACATGGCACCGGGTGCTAAGATGACCTCGCTGCCTTCTGACCATACCTGTCAGAAGACACGCCGCCAGCCAATCCCATTCCAGCAGATTAATCTAATCTGAAAACTCAGCTCTCCTCGTAATCTTCGACAGCCGGAAGAGCAGGAGCATGCTTTTCTTCCTCACCCTCCCGGCCTCGTTTTTTCTCAGTGCTCACCTAGGAGGATGTACTCCATGCAAAGGGGGAAGTGGGGAGGTGTGGGATAGAGGGATGGATGAGTATGAGCAAAGGAGGAGGGAGGGGGAAGAGGGATGGTGGGAGGAAGGCTGGTAATTATTTCCAAAGGTCATTCTGTTAATGACTACCCGCTCGGCTAATGAGATTCAGCAAAGCTCCCTGGCCATGTTTCACCCGGCGTATGTTTCACCGATGTGCCAAGATGTGTGCGAGGCACAGGTGTGTACTCGGGCCAGTGCGGCGACTGTCGACTGCAGCAGGCGGTAAAGTAGCAGGAAAGTATGCCTTCAAGGAAATTAAAAGAACGAAAACATTGCTTTGTAAATACGACTGGAAGCCATTAAAAACACTTGACGGACAGTCCATTAGGTACCCCTGCGCACTGAATTCGTGTCGAAAATTCCGTCTTGATAAACAATGCTCAAATTTATGTTGATTTGTCGTTCTGTGACCTTCTGATTAAGCTCCATGAGAGCAATGTACTTCTACACTAGCAACTCCAACCACATTAATACCTGTGTTAAATTAATACCTTTTTGACGGAGTCAATCAAACATGAGCTTTAACTTAATTTGCGAAGGCGCTCATCAGATTTTTCTGCAGATGTTGTGGCTGGTGAGTTTACAGATGTATTCCATTAGTCGCGATTCTATACTGTATACCGTAAGTGTACATTAAGTCTCTTCAGCAAGTCAGTAGCAGGACATGTGATCTCCCTCTCAGAAGTAGCAGTGTGCTCATGTTCTGCCTCACGCTTGCGAAAATATTTTCCAGCATGTGTGCTATTCTGTGTGCTTATTTGGTTTCTAAACACCGTGGAGAACATTAGCCTTAAGGAGTTTCTGTGTTGATCAACTCGCTGAATGACTTCTTCTCATAGCTCTCAAAGGCTGTGTAATCGCGGCAGCTTGAGTAGCGACGCTAATTTATCCGCCACGACTTTTACATGTGTCCGCCTCCAATGGAATTAATGGAATCACATCTTCTGTCCCCACGGTTTTCCACAGTGATCTCGCGTAGACTTTTGAAGACTTTTAGGTGCACGGGTTTGTGACATGGGGCGTGGTCGCCATGGCGATAGTGCTTCAGTGTTTACTCGTGGCATGGAGACGGGCGACACGGCTTGTTTTTCCTGCTGAGGTGCGGATTAAGGTCTGAAGCTGCTTTGACTGCCTAAGTAAATTAACATTATGACTTTGGTAAGATTAAGAAATTACAAATTTGCTTATGGTGTAGTGGATGGACAACCTGGGTAATTGTTATATGTCGCGTTTAAATCTATTTTGATTCTATATTCTGATGTTCCTCATATGAAACGGGTCAAATGAAATTATTTGCGGTGCAACTTTTGCCATCATGAGAGCTTTATTAATTGTCCAGGCAAATATTTTGTAACATTTTGCTGTTGGAAATTGTTCAAGCAAATTGAGGCAAAAGCAGAAAGCAGAGGGACTGATTATGTGTGGCTGGTGAGTCTCTTCACACAGGAAACCAAGATCTCATTTCAATTACATTCTGTTTATCTTTCACGTGTATTAAAATAATAATAATAATAATAATTTGAAGTAATCGGTGTGGCACTCTTTTCACTTTTCCTCACATTTTTTGCTCTTTTCCATCACTTCAACGGTAGTATCACAAAAGCACAAAAAAAGCCAAAGACATAACACATGTGGACTTAATCCTTTTGTAGCTCACTGAAGTCTTTGCAAGGTGCACGGATGATTTGCTTAACGGTTGCAACAATTGTTATTTTTTTGTTGTGGTGCAGCTTTTGCGTTGTATTTTTCCTGAAATGTCTTCCAAATATCAAGGATGTCCGACTTTAGAGGTTCCCCTTGTTTGTGTTAACAACATCGACGGCTGTAAGTTAGCTGATGACTTGGTGGAAACGCAAACAGGCTACTGTGTTATGCGCAAAACCTCTTGTAATGTTCCATGTGTCATGCAGCTGTGTTTCCTTCCCTTCTTCCTGTCTTCACCGGCTTTGTCCTCCTTTGTCCACATAGGGGCTCCACGTTTTTCAATCCTTTTTTATGTTTAAATTCAAACGGAGAGGGGGTTAGTACTGACAGTGCATGACTGTGCTTTCATTTGTTCAATTTCTAAATTACTCTTTTGATTTGCTGCATAGCACAGCTATCGCTTACGTTTCACTCTATGTGACCTCTTTTTCTAATAGAGACCTTTATATAAAAAGATTACAAAAAAGTGATTTTAAAAATAGTTTGTGGTCAGGCTAAAAATAGTTAGTAGCTGGCGGTCTTTGCTGGGAGGACTTTCTCCGCCTGTTCAGTGTTGGTGTGGGGGGGGGGGGTGTTTTTCAAACAGAAGAGTGAGTAAGCAAGCAGAGCTTCATGCTATTCATTCAGTCCTCATCTCCCCCTTTCTCTTTTCCTCTGATCATCCAGCATGAATAATTGCTCTCATCAACCACATGCATGACACCATCGGCCCAAGACCCCGCGGTGCCGATAAACATTTGATCCGTTGAATAAAGACGCCTGTTATTTAATTCACTTGGCTCACCCACTCCCCACGCTTAACCAAACAGTAGCTTCCTGTCTTGTTGTTTGTTAAAATTCATACATAATCGAGAACAACATGTACCCCTTTCACAAGTAACGTTCTGACCGTCTGTCTGTGTGTTTAAATTGATGTTATTGATAAAATGACTTCTGACTGGCCTCCAAACATTATCAAGGCTAGCACATCAGACCACATCTGCCTGTCCTAGACATGAGAAGAGAACTTTTGTGAGTTCCTGTTTAACAAACTATACACTATGCCTCTTTAATTTTATACGCGAGGCTAAAAACAGGAAGGTAGATAATGTACTTGATCTACCAGCTCAGCATTTTTGCCCCACATCAGACAGCCGCTGTCCAGAAAAGGAGAACCTCAGACGTTGAACTTAGGACTGGTTTGGATCTCCCTCTGGGGTGTTTTTTAAGGTCAATAATGTTGCAGCGGAAGTCTGAGGTAGGCACACGACAACAAAAGGAGCTTTTAAAAATAGAGCGTTTGAAATGTGCCAATATGTGGTCCCTGTGGTGTGGAGAGTCAGGCCACTTCTGAGGCCACGCTGCCAAGGCTGCCAAGGCAAGGCTTTTCCACTATACAGCCCAAAACAATTCACGCCAGCCATTAAGATGAAATGATGCCTTGTTCTTTGAAAACTATTTGTGGAAAATTTGAAATAATGATCTATTTTTAAAAGTGGCATTCCATCCACCCGGCCCCAGAGCTTCCGTCGCCTCCGCCCCTCCTCTGCCGCCGCCCATGCCGCCCCCCCCCCCCCTTCCCTCCTCACCATAATTGCAGCTTTGGGCAGGGTTTGGAAATCCAAGGTCACATTACAGAGGTCAAGCAGCTGGTCATTGTTACTCAAGGCCTCCCTCAGGCTCCCTCTTCCTGCTGTGGAGCCACGCGATAAGCGACCGAGTGACAAAAGACGATAAGTCATGATTGGTGGGCAGCGCAAATAAAACAACAAAAAAGAACAAATGAAGACATGGGGCAGTTGTTTTAAAGGACTCCATGTTTTAACAGTTCCACTTAGAATTGATATGTCATGTTTGGAGCTAAATGAAGTCCTCATAAATGATTGAATTTGAAGTCAACGTAGATTATCTTATCTGTAGTTTAGAATAAAGCCCATGCTATGGGACTGGGGGGGCAGTGAGAATAAAAAAAAAAATGGTAGACTCAGGGTGCAGACATAAGTGCCCTCTTTATCCACTTATCTGAGCTGGTATTGTCTCGTAATGTCTATCTGGGTAATTATACAGTATGGTGACTTGTCTGAATGACCACTTTGTTCACTGGTCCTGGATGCTGCTGCAGCAAAGCGTGTTGGATTGTGACATGTGCTCAGTGTGTGTCTCTTCCATATGGGAACACTGCACCATCTGGTATTGTGCTCGCATACGGGCGAGCTAAGACCGCCTGTATGTGAGTGGGCTCTTGTCTATGAGGGCTTTTCCTAATGGTGATTTTAGCATGTGCACATCACCCAACACCATGGTTTGATCATGTTTGGAGGCTTGTTGTGCACAGAACCTTCATCTTTCCTTGTAAAATGGAATGTTTAGCCGTTTATGCCCGTGATAGGTGCCGTAGCATCAGAATGAATCCCTAAATAGTCCTTGCCGGGTTAAGTTTTCAAATCAGGGATACAGAGATAGATGCTAACGAGCAAGCTAGGGTTTAAGGAAAAGAGGGGACGGACACTCCCCTGATCGCTAACCTACAAAAATCAACCATCTCTTCCCAAATGCTCACTCACACGTGCACACCATGCAGCCGTCATCCATAGACATGCCCCTCGACATGGTCCTGGCATGTTCCAACCACGCTTCATGAAACTGTGGCCTTCTTTGCCTTTGCTCCGCCATCTGCTTCCAATAAACTAAGCCAGTCTGATCTCTCTGATGTCACCCCCCGCCCCCCACCACCATGATCACCACCACCACCTCGGAAAACAGAGAGAACTAAAGTCCCTTCCATCACCGAGTGGCGAAGGTATTGCAAGTGATTGGTACTGCTAATGCGAGTGCACAGTTATCATACTGCAGTAGTTCACGTAGAAGTTTGAATTAACGACTGTGCGATACACTGACTTATTTAACCACACTTTAAATCCTTTACTTTAAATGTCAGGGGTGTCTGAATCCGGTCCTCGATGGCCCCTATCCAGCGTGTTTTAGATGGCTCCCTCCTCCTTCACACCTGGTTCAAACAAGCAGCTCATCAGCAAGCTCTGAGAACCCTGATGGTGATCTTGATCCTTTGAATTAGGTGTGTTGGAAGATTGAGAGATGTAAAACATGCTAGATAGGTGCCCTTGAGGAACCGAGTTGGACACCCCACACCTGATATAGCTTAAAAGGGGGGTATTAAATAACATCTGATTTTCATTAAGGTGAAAAGTAAGTCAAAGAAAAGCTTGGAATCGGTTAAAATTGTAGTATGAAATAGTGTCATAATATGACATTTTCTGAAAGTGCACCTTTTAAACGTGTCATTGAAATATACTGCATAGCATAGGGACCACTTGTGCTGCCTCAGAACTCACATTCTGTCGCCATGGCAGGTGTGCATCACTGACATTGCTTCATGTCACCAAAGAGTGTAAAACTATTCACTTTAAATCATACTCAAAGCCTTCTTAATACATTACAGTAGCATAGCAATCAGGGTTAACCGTATGGAGAAGAAGTGTCAGTTATTGTATTCCAACAAATGTGAAAAATAACTGCCGAGTAAGTACTTGAAGAGACTAAGTCTTTTCTGAAGTCCTGTTTTGGCAAAGCCCAACAATGAATAGAAACAAGCTGTTTTTGTGAGAGCTTGTTGCACCAATGCTGCTGGCTTGAAGACATTCAGATACATTGACTGGCCCGTCTGTCGCCGATAGCCATAAACACAATATTGAATGTGTCGTACCCTTCAGCCACTGCCAAGAGGACGGTCAGCAATAAAGAGCTTTCCAAACATAACCCAACAGTTAACACACACGTCTGTCAAAAATAAAGACGGACCTATCTAGCCAACAATGTTTTGACTCTGCTTATGTTGAGATGTGGTGGGAGTCCAGAAAATGGGGGGGGCGGCTGCACAGCCGGGCAGAGGGAGACAGACTGAGAAGCAGACTGGGACAGTGCGACGGAGCAGAGGGCTGGAGAGGGTGCGAAAGGTGGCAGAATGCCGAACAGAAGGATCCTGCTATGGTGGGCATCAGCTGTCCCTTTCAGACCCCCTGGGGACCGATCAGAATTCACACCCAAATACCCTGCTCCGCTCCTTGGAGTTATTACTCACACCCTGGATTGTGCTAAGGAACTGTTACAATTTAAAACACATTCATATGACAGATGCTATACAAAGAGCTTCAGAAACAAAAGAAAGCTGAATATTCCAAGTCGGCATCTTCCAAGTAGAATTCAACTTGGAGTGGAATGAATTGTTCCAATAGAGTTTTGAAGCAAGTGAGCTAAAACTGAGTATCGAGTTGGCTGACAAAGTCATTGTTAAAGCCGTCCCAACCGGTTTGTTGTCTAAAGAACAATTCCATGACCTCGGGTAAGATCTATCTTTACCCAATGCGAATTTAGGCTATAATGGATTGTTAATTTTTCCCGTAGTTAATGAAGAAAATTAAGTCAAATGCTAGTCCCTGATGCCAACAAGGAAGGTCATGTTGAGTTTATTGACGCGCAAAGGGGAAAAAAACAAACAATTGCTCTTCTTCTAAATATTGTTCCAACCTGAGTACATCATACCGTCGTCGAATCGATTTCCAAGGCCTGATTCTGATCCTTCCTAACTCTGCGTGAAGAGCTGAAGGGTACTGATGAGACGGGTGTCTAAGTATGTAGGCCACCGTGTCTATGCCGTCCCTGCTTGGCAGAGGCCCTGTGACAAGTCGAGTCATGAGGGAACATCATGAAGAAGGAGTTTAATTAGGAGCAAGCCTCCAAAGGGGCCGCAGAAAGACACAAGAGCCAAGCAAGCAAAAACATCTTTTTTTTTCCCCCCTCATCTCCCAAGAAGTATAGTTCGTCTTCTTTCTCCCATTCGCTCGCTCACACGCACCATGTATAAATATATACAATGACGTTAGGGTGTAAGGTGTGAACACAGCTGGGCCTTCTATGGTGATGTGTGCACTGCGGCAGACGTGATTGGTCGTTGGCTCGTGTGTCAGCCTTTGGCAACTGCTGTGACGTCGGCAGACAGGTGGCAATAACTGGGATGAGTGGCATAGCGCCTTCGTAGCGCTGCCTCAAAGTGCTGAGCCCCGATGGAAAGCTAAACCAGGGGCGGGGGGGGGGCCGCATGCTTCAAAGTCATATAACACTCTGCGACCTATCAACACCCAACCCAAGCAGTGACACGACCCCCTTGCATGACCACCCGCTCTTTAAGCCGTTTTGGGGGCCTCCTTTTCCCTCGGGCATCGCTGTTTTTCCTAAAATGGACATCTATATTTGATCTGGGGATGGGCAAAGGACGACCTGGCGGCCACATCCGGCCCGTCCTCCGTCTCTGACCAGCCCTAAGACTGACGAGGAAGTCAAAGTAAAACAAAAGTTGGGTGAATTTTCACACCCGTCAAGCAACAATTTTCCCCAAAAAACAGACGAGCAAAAGTGACAATGGTCGACCCAGTGTAACATTTTTTTATTTCCTGTACGTTGGAGGAAAGAGGGCCAAGACGTTTTATGCTGATTCTGCCTAGAAATAGACTATTTCATATATCGCACGTGTTGGGTCATCACTTAATCATTATATACATCACCATCAGTAAAATCATACTTGCCACTTATCTATATATTTTGGAGGCCTGACTAGGAATGGCGAGTGCAAGAACAAAATTGGACAAAATTGTTCCAATTTTTCAAGTGTAAAAATTTAATTTTAATGACAGCTTGTAATTTTATTTAGAATTTGCATTTCCGAATGACTATAACATTACCTACCATATCAAAGACAAAGATGAGGAAAGCATGGTGGCTTGGCCCTTGGACAGAATCTTGAGCAATCAAAGAATAATCATAATTAAAAAAAAGAAAATGGCCATCTCTGCCGCGATCTATCTCGGATGGGTGAAAATATGTGGAAGTTTGGAAGTAAAGTTTTGGTTTGTCATGTGAAGAGAGCAGGGCCACAAGTTCAGCTCTTGTCAATTCAATAGGATGCATCGCCAGGACCCCAATACAACTGCACCAAAGACAGAAACAAAAACTGGAAATTTCACATCTCACGCCTTTGCCAAAAAAGACAGCGTGATGAACCTCCGCAACCCCTTTGTTCTCCTGACTCACACACCTCACATGAAGCGAGAGCGCCTGTTTCACGGCTGCTCTGTTAGAAGTCAGATCTCCTTGCATTTGTTTGGTGTGATTTCCTGAAGACTGTCAGAGATGTGAGAGATGCTTTCAAATTCCGAATTCCAGATTTCCACTCTCTGGGGGGATTGGGGGGGGGGTGCGGCAGCGGGCAAGTGAGAATTTTGAAAAAAGAAAAAAATGCGAGCGCAAGAGGAGAGCCGGTGAATGTTGACACGCTGATACAGTAGCTGCTTCGCCACAAGACGCCTCAGGAATCAAACAGCAATCACGCACACAAAAGGAGCCCTCTAAGTTCACTAAAACCACACTCCAAACACGCCTTTGTTGTGCTGACATGAGAGATGAGCGGATCGTTATTTGTTTTCTAAGCAAGCAGATCGTTCCCTGTCACCGGCGCTGCCGCTCGTGATGGAGCAGCTAGCATCACTCGTTTCTCCTCTGTGAGCGAGCGCCAACGCAGACAAACAAATGAGAGGAAGAAGTTCACTGAGATTAACTTATCTCAGCATCTACCTTTCTCCTTTATACACCCACACTCGCGCCACCGCATGATCCTTCCCTTCGCACACATACACACACTTCATCAGCATCAAATACAGGGTGTACTAAAGTAAATGTAATTACGCCTGTCTGATATGGAGCCTCAGATGAAAGTGGGGGAGCGCAGTGTGAAGCAATGACTACACAGACAGAAGCAGGCCCGTGATATTCCTCCACTAGACTAATCTCCCTTTATTAAAGCCAAGGGGAGAAGAGATGGGGGCTGGCGGGTGGGGGTGTTGGTGGTAGATGGTGGTTAGGAGTGGAGTGAGGATGGGAGAAGGCGGTCTTCCTTTGATGAGATCTCTAACTGTCAGCTACTGTACTTTCTTCACTCGGAGTCTCGTCTTTGTCTCACTTTACAAATGAACACTACGTGTTTCAGCGGTAGCCTACTTGCTCTAGTTAACACACACACAGTACTTCTCAAATCATCTTTGTTCGTCAACAATATCCTCATGAAAAAAATGACTTTGTCAAGCAAGGTCTACTTGAGTGGAGGACCTGAGTTCTTAGGCATGTAATGGGGGCAGGAGGCCATCAGGTGGCCAAAATGGAAACTGCTGCCTTTTACTAGTGCAATTGTGCCCGTCACCGCATACCTTGATGATTATTCTTTATTTACCTCCCACAGGTCTTTTTTTGTTTGTTTTGTTTTGTTTTTTTTGTTCTGGGGGCTCATTTCACTCTTTGAAATGTTTAAAAACATTTTAATTCTGATATTAAAATCTTCTTAATTTCGGAAGTTCAATATGCATGTAGCAGCAACAGAATTATTTTTATTTTTATTGATAATTGGACAAAAACGTAATTTTTTTTTATTGTTTTGTCAAACCAATCAAATTAAATTTTGATGAACATTATTTTTTGATGCAAGTTCCTTCAGAATTATAAATAATGTTGAGTTCAGGGTTGTTGAGTTTGACTTTCATTTTCTACAAATAGGAAGAATAAAAAAACAACAAGTTAGTAGTAACTATACATTGTTTACCGCAGTTGTAAGATGTCAGCGTTTCTTTGAGAGAAAAAGTGCTCTCATTTGACATCAAAATACATATCTTTTACCTCAAGGTCAATTCTTTGTAATTTTCTCATGACTTTGATTAATTTGCCATATGCTTTACTGCGTGTGCATCCTCACATCATAGCGCAGTCTCGACTGGCCTGCCAAAAACAACCACCAAATCTGTCAATGTCGAAAGCGTCATCAGCCTGGATGTGATCTTAAAGCTACAAGTTTCTCTTCATGTCCTCTGCTTTGCCCTCCAAAATGTTCACCTGAAGCCTGCAGCCCCCTCAACTGTGCTGTGCCACTGCTTTGTTTACAGACATTGAGAAAGAAGGGCCTAAATGGCTGTGAGAGCCCCGATCCCGACGCAGATGACTCGGTCGGCCACAGCCCCGAGTCCGAGGACAAATACAGGAAAATAAACGAGGACATAGATCTGATGATCAGCAGACAGAGACTGTGTGTAAGTACCTCTTGTTGAACCCCGAGTCTTCCTCACCTCTTTCTTTCCTCTCCCCCCACCCCCACTGTGCTGTTTGTTGCTTCGTCCTCGTCTCCACGTTTCCGTCATTGTCTCCCCGCCATCCGTCCCTTTGCAACCCCCCCACGCCCCCTCGTCCTGTGTTGCTTGCGGGACCCGGCAGGCTTTGAGCAAGAAGGAGAACAAAGGTGGCGAGAGCCCGGAGCTTGAATCCACTCTCATCCTCACCCCGCGAACTGAGGAGAAATACAAACAGATTAACGAGGAGTTTGATCACATGATTAAAAGTCATAAGATTCCTGTAAGTACGGGCTTTTGACGTCACGCCGCGTCCTCGGCAAGCTAACAAAATGCTGACTGGCCAGTTGGTGTTGCGCTAACCCAGCTAACCACCATTGTTTGCCACCAGACTAAACACACAAAGTGAGAGCGCAAGTACGGCCGCAGATTGCAAAGTATACATCGAGTGGAAAAGATTACAGCTCTCACATTTTTCTTATTGAGGAGAGGTCCTCTAATTTGACATAACGGCAGCCACAACCAGCAGCCATTTTTGCTTCATAATTGCAGCGTTTCTCCCGTTTAAATGCACTGGTTTCCCCACCGTGAACCTGTTCCCCATGATGCCTTGCTTTTCAAGGAGCAACTACCGCCTGCATGCACATAAGTGTAACATTTGTAACGCTGATGCCTCTAAATGCAGCATGTCAACTGCTGGATTGTAGTGTTCATTTTTGAGACGCGTTTATTGCTGGAAACCATGCAATAAAAGTGGCTTTGTCTAAGCGGACCCTTCCCTCCATTCACAAAGCATCATATTGGAACGGTTACACGGGAATATGCAGTAATTCTATGGTAGATAATTTCGAGGAGAACCGTCTGACAAAACCTTACATGGAAGGAGGGGAGATGTGGCTTAGTGAGCGCCTTTCTGGGTGAGATGCGTTTGGGCTCGGCGCTGCCGGGGTTGGATAGGAATCGGGGTGCGGTGTGGTGGTGGTGGGGAGGGAGGGGAAATGCGGGGGGTGATTTGCACAAAACAAGTGGCAGTTCAGAGTGTGGTCAGGGTGGCTGCCAAGCTCTGGGCCTCTCTGGATTGTAGGGGACTGTTTAGGGGGTTGCTGAGGGCGAGCGCAAAGAAGGAAGATGAGTGAAAGCAGGAAGGATGGCACCCGTTAAATGACTGTTTCCAGGCGTGCACATGTCTGATGAGATCCAGCTGTTTAAAAACAGGGTGTCTACATTCCTTAAACAGAATTTTATTTGACTAAATGAAGGCCTTAACTATCCTCAAAAAATGTGCCGTATCCTTGATTGAGCGTCTGGTAATTGTAGTGCATAAATGTGTTCACGTTCTATATGAACGACAGATCTTTGAGCGAACCAGAAACAACAAAGCGATTCCTAGCAACCAATGTATCCCTCTTCCGTTAATCAGTCAAATAAAAGTAAAACAGTAATTAAAATAATAAGACTAGTATACGTTTGAAAAAGCAGCAAATATGTTCCATACTAACTCAGCTGATTCTCCCTTTAATGCTCTCAGACACATGGCAGTAATTTCGAGCCCTATTTTCTACTTCCTAAAGCTAACATTCAGAATCCAACCACTTCCAGGGCACTCCCAAGGTTAAGCCCTTGTGCCAAGTGACACAAAAAAATGTCACCCAAAAAAAAAAAAAAACGAGGTGCTGGGGGCTTCTTATGTTACTGATTCAGCTGCATGCTGATCTGAGTAAATACCACTAACACTTTCCATTAGCGCCATGAAATGCAAAAGTAAATCATAACAGATTAAACTCAAGCTCTGCCACCTCCAAAGGAATTTTGCAAGAATCACTGCAGATTTGCGCCAAGATGAAGACAGAGTAGATGATCATTTGGCCTTTCAGAGCTGTGTGTGTCATGTAGTTTTATTTATGAAGTGTTATCAACTCGGACATAATTCCTGGCAAAGAAATGCACTTGTTTAGACTACTTGTCTCTCTCCGAATGAAGAAAGTGACAAGTTGGCTTTTTAAAGTAACTGGGCTGATTCCAACCGATCAATTTAATTAAGAACGTGTTGGGTTATTGCGGCAGTTGTTTTCTCGGCAGTACTTCCCAAAAGCACCCACTCGCTACTGGTTTGTGGTCTTGTCTTCCTTTCTATTCAGTCGCGCATGGATGTCTGATGTTAGTTTTTCCATTTAAGCTTTTGGCCTTTCTCCGTGTTTCTTTTCAGTCTAATTTCCCTTGACTGTGTCCTCTTTTTAATTTTTTTTTTTAAACAATATTGTCTTGTTTTGTCTCTTGTTTTGTCTAACTTGCAAATCTAATCAAACTGGCACTTGTCTCTCCCTGCCTCTTTCTCTCAGCAGGCCATGCCCCCATCCAACTACGACATGCCCGTGTCCATCCCAGTCACCAACCAGAACAATCTTATCTACAGCCATCCCGGTGGCTCCCTTGGAAACCACAACCTGCTACCGCTGACACACCACGGACTACAGAGAAACAGCATGTCGCCCGGAGTTACACACAGACCCCCCAGTGCAGGTAAGACAGGTAGGGGGGCTACATGCAACCCTGTTGCCCCATCTGTTGAGAACAGCGCTGCACATACCGTAATAAAGATTAAAATTGTCACAATAAAGAGTAAAAAAATATAATTATAGTAATAATCAATAATAATGTTTGTAGTTGTGGTCAGATGCTCCAAAAGGAGCAAAGAAGCGCTCCGTTCACATTGGCATTTGGTGTGCACGAGGTCCAGAGTTTTATTCCCTCTCAGTCTTAACACGTCATTGAAAGTTAGTACACGAGAAAGAAACGTGACTAAATTCTACACTGACCAATGTGTGAAGGAGCCGCGATGTCGAAATTATAATTTGGTAATCACAGCGTGCATTATGTCATCCGCATTGGCTGCAGTGCTAGCAACTAACGGTTGAATATAAACAAACAACTGCAGATTTCGAACAGCCGTTTGGCTGGTGACAAGTAGCCTTACATTCAACCGTCATGATCAATGGAAAGAACGGCTCAAGGTTGAATATTCTTGCCCTTGAAGCATCGCAAACAATCATCCTGAATCAAACAACATATAAATACAAAACTACGAATGTTTCTGCATAGGTATGCTGGTTCCAATACATCAGCTGGGCTATGCGGCAACCTCGGCCGTGAGCCTTAATAGACTTTGCGATGTTGCAAATGGAAGGAATTGATCATCTCCATTAAGGATGATTCATTGTCATTCTTAGTCTCATTGCATGGTGTGGTTGATTTGAATTGTGCCGACTAGTTGTCTGGCGCCATGTGCAATATCGTCTTTCAGTCCACTGGTGACATAAGGAAATCAAGCCTGTTGGTTTGTTATTGTTGTCCTGAGTCCTTTTTCTGTCCCACTGGTCTGAAGCCTTCAGCCCACACCCTCACCCTGTCATTACAACTGGATGCGAGAAACGCCAGCACAAAACTAAATATGAGCTTTGGAGCTTGCAGCATCCACACCAAACCGCACAAGTTCTGAACCCTCCCACCCTTCCACCTCACATGGCTTAAAAATAATAAAGTGTCATTTTTCTTGGACGACAGCGTCCGGTTTGTTGGTACGTTTGAGCGGGACGTTTCATTTTTTTTTTCTGGTAGCAATACCTCGTTTGATGCACCAATGTTAATGTGCCTATAAGTCTTTTGCTGCATAAACAGAGTAGATGTAACGCATGTCCCGGTTTTTTTTTCTCTTGTTTTTTTAACATTTTAGGTGGCCTCATGGGTGCTGACCTCACCACTGGCGCAGGCACCAGTGCTGGTAAGAACGTCCTCTCACTCTCATACCATTGTCTAGAAACTCATACAAGGTATCCACTCACCCACTCGCTGCTGTAATACGCATGACTAATATGAACCCAAACCCAAGTGGAGATTTTGTCCGTGATGTGTTGATGTCAGTGGTGGTGGAGTTCATCTGGGAATGTTTACCCAGTGCTGGGGCTGTGACACATCCTGCCCCTGTTGAGTTTAGCAATAAATTCATACAGGCAGGGCGGGGGGAGAAATGAAACGTACTTCCTGATGAGGTGAAGAGAGGCGCTATACCAGACTTTTGAATACATTCATTTCTTGTAGCCTGTCTTCTGTTGATTTTTTTTTTTTTTTTTTTGCACTCTACTTCAAATTGTGTTTTTGTAACTGTATTGTCCCCAAATTTACATTTACAATTTTATGGGGGGGTTTTCTCCCTCTTGCGGAAATTGAATTCAAAAGACAATTGACAGTTTCATTTTAGCATAAATTATTATTGTATCCTAATTGTTTTTCTGGTCCGTATACTCACTCGTAGCGTAGCCTGGCCCGGTTTTGAGAAAGCACACTTTAGTTGTTAAATGGGTAACACAAACATTCTAATCGACCCCACATTTACATCATTTTTCAACCATTTTTTGCAACCGAAAAAACTAAAAAAGGAGACAGAGGTTTTATTCGTAAAATGTATTACGCACAATTTAAACATTGCCATTGAGCTTATATTTATTTAAATTTATTGCATGTAAATTATGAATAAATTTTAAAAATTAAGTGTTTAAAAATAAACAGTTCCAAAGTTTAAACGTAAATGCAAATTAATTTACAAGTTAAATACAACTGAACTGTCCTCGGACAGTAATTATTTCTTGTACCACTAGATGGCGACAGCGTACCACAATTGGTACCACTCCTTGACAATCACTGATTGTCCGATCACTGCTTTATGTGTACTTGGTAATAAATATAGGTGCTAATAATTTGGCAAATACAATTTAGTTTAAAAGTGAGAAGAAAAGCCTATTAAATACAAAAATTACTAAAATAATTGGGGGGGTAGAATCACTCATTTATAAAATTGAGGATATTTGTACTTGTTAACAAATACACGTATGATTTTTTTTTTTTTACATTCATCTTAGTGGAAAACAAAACAGAGAATTCTTGAATACAAAAATCACTTTAGCTAAAAAAAGATATTTGGGGTTTAACTGAACATACATAATTTGGAGGCTGCTCAAGGGGGAACATTGTGGTTGTCTACAACTAATATATTTTCACTTCATTGTGCCTCTTTACAACCAGCTTTTTTTACTTCTTCACCACACATTAACAGCTACCATATGTCTTGTAATCAAATTAATGCAGTGTTTTAGTGTCTAACCAAAATCCCCAAAACGTCTGTCGAGCCTACAGAGATTTGAGCAAACCAAAAAACTTATGTAAGCAAATGTCATGTTTTAGCTTCTGTGTGCCAATAGGTTTGTCCCTCGGGGCATATCAGGCCAAAGTTTACGGCAAAGAGACCCCCATTTAAAGGGTGAAATTTTATAGCCTCACCATATTTTACAATGTAAAAAAGAAGCGAAGGGGAGGAGGCTGCGGAGTGGTGGCTCAGTGGGGCACAGCTGGGCAGCCCCGTCTGGCCCCCGGGGCTCCGTCATCGAGGTCACTGCTTGGTTTCTCTGTCTGGCCACTCGTCGCACACACGCAAACACACACACCCGCACGCGCACAACAGGATCGTTTATTGTGACGTGTGTTGATTCGTACGGCGTGTTGCAGAGCAATGCTTCCAATGTACTCTTTGTGTCACCGGGGCCAAGGAACAGAGGCGCTCTGTAAGGAGTGTGGCGCGTCGCTCAGCAGCGGCGAAAAACACGACTTCTGCGAAACTAAAAGATTCCTTTCAAAAGGCTCTTAAATCATATCTAGAGGCAGAGTGGAGAGGCGGGGCGGAGATAGTGGGGTGTGTGGTGATGAATACCCACTGGTGCTTTGAGGCATGTCTGCAAAGGATAAACAGCAGGGTAACACAGATGGAAGTGTTGTGTCGGTCATTGTAATGATGAGTGAGTCAGTGTGAGGTGGCTCAACCACAATCATGGTATTATCCATAAATGTATTTGAACAGTCCTCTGCTGCTCACAAGTTTGGATCAAAATTGTACAAATAGCTGTCAGGTGTTTCTAAAGTGTAAGTCTCAAGAAGGGAGTGGCGTGTTTGTGTGTGCGCGTGTGTTTCGACAGATGTCATGGTTTCACTGAGAGACAAAATGACAGCACGCTCCCACATGAGACTACTATTACCTGGGGTCCCCCTGTAGCGTGGTAGCGTTGTTAAAAAAAAAAAAAAAAAAAAAATGTAAAAAGTTGTTTTGTGCCTGAATCCAACACACATATGTCATGATTCTAATTGTTTCATCGGCTACAACCTGGTCCTTTATCGACGAAATTTCACCTTGAATTGTGATCTTAGTGAAGTGGAATTCCCAAAAGTCATTCTTTCTTTTTTTTTTTTTTTCTTAGCGTGGCCAAATGTTTGAAATACAATTAGCATTTTTGCAAAATTAAAGGGACACAATCCCAATATTAAGTGCACATTTATAGAGATACAAAGTCTACATTGAAATTCTCCCTTCTATAAACAAGAGAATATTGTTGAGTTTTCATTGAAAATCTTAGAGATATTACTTTGGCAATATGTCGCGTACAATTGGACAGAATACTGACTCGAATTGATTCTAATTCCAGTAAGAGTATGAAGGAGGTCATCTAAGTCAAAGTTAAGAAACCATCTAGAAACATAACAGTCCAGTCTCGATGGAGTCGATGCCCAGAGAAGAGAATACAACAACCTGAATGAATGAGAATATTCACATGCACGAAGGGACTTGAATCTCAAGTCACATTTTGAGAACATGTGAAGCTATTGAGACTGAACGGCCAAAGCAAATACGTTGCCTTAATACCCAGGCATGTGGGTGATGTCAGATGTTCTACTTCCAGTTCGGCGCAATGAGGACAGGTAACTGAAAGGCTGAGTCATCATGCCTCCTTTCTCTGAAATGTTGTGGAGGAAGAGTGAACATGACTGTGTTTATGTTCACGCTTTAAACCTTTGCACTAGCCGAGTCTGGGAGACAAAAAAATACATAAATACAAGGCGAGGGATTGGAACTTGCTCTCCATTTGAGCTCGTTGTGAGCAGTTGACGACGTCTTCCTCTCATCACTGCCAGTTTTACTGAACACGATGTGTTGCTTTTTGTGTTGCAAATGTGTTTATTTGTTCCCTAGCTGTACAGAAAGACATAACTTGTGTGCTTCAGTTCAGCCTCATCTCAAAGCATTGTTGAATGTATTAAGGAAAGTGAATATGAAAAATGCAGCCAAATTTGAATGATTAAAAAATAAATAAATCAAGTATATAAAATGAGGCTTCAAAATCATGTAAAATCAAGCCGCGCTCTCTGCTCTCCAACGCTGTGGATGTGTCTGCTTTATACGCTGAAACCACGGCCGTCTCACTTTCAGCTGTCACTCAAATCCTATTTCTATCATCTAGAAAATAGATGCTACTTCCTTCAGCATCTTTCTTATGCCGCCACATAAACTACATGGAATTAAAATAACCAAAAACATAACCGCATAAAGCCTCTGCTGACTCAAATATATTCAGGTCGGTAGTCACTGGGATTTTCCATGCTGCCACGAAGCTTTTGTCCACAAGCTGGGTATGAAGTTGAACTTTTTTAAAAAATTTTTTACTTTGCTCTTCTGCTTCTCTCTGTTACAACAACGAGGCACTCTTAAGTGTCCATGCCGGCGCAAATCTCCAGTGCGCACATTGGCTTTAAGTTGGACCTTAAAAAAAAGCCCACCTTGCTTTTCCACCTTACACTGCGTGATGCGCGCGCACTCGCTACCGACAACGAGGCGCTCTAGGGCGGCCAAGACGGCAGACTATATGAAGGGACGATGCATTTTCAGGGTGTAGGCATATATAGTTGCATCTTGCTAAATATCAAATAGCTCTTACAAAGCGGGGGAATTGAGTCAGAGCATCTGCCCCCCCCACCCCCCCAAACCAGAGGGGGTCAGACAACCAAATGAAAAGACTTGACTCCCAGTTCTCGTTTCATTTGCCTAATGACTTCATGATTTTACTTGTGAAGTGCTTTCAGGGGCGGCGCGTGCCACTGGTGATCAGGACAGCAGTAATAATTGACTGGACCGCAGCCATCTCCGCACGGTGGCAATGCACAGATGTCTGATTGAAGCCTTACCAACATGAAGTGTGTGCGTGTGTGTGTGTGTGTGTGTGTGCGTCCTTCTGACCAAAACCGGGTATTAATGTCGCTCCCTGAGCACTTTTTCATCCCTGCAGAAAAACTGAGGCACGGGTTATTTACCAAAGTGTGTGTATGCGCGCTGTCAATGTGTGTTTTAGGAGTGTGTGAGGTCTCATTCATCTATCTCCACATGCACCCACTCCAGCTCACAAAGCGCCAGCCATGAGAATGAGAGAGCAGGCAAGCTGAAGAGGCAGCTGCCACTTTGCTAATGTGAGGATTGAGATAGAACTAAGAGGGTCCCATAGAAAACACACCCGCACATCCATATGCATCGCTCGCTTTTTTTTTTTTTTACGTTCACACCATACAAAGATGCTGCTCTCGCACATGAAGGCCCCATCCGCATGGAAAAGCGCATACAGCAAAAGATGCATGACACCGTATATATTATCAGAATGACATTACACATGAACTGAGAGTGCGCGCACGATTTTATAATACGTTCTCTGTCACCACTAGCGGCCGTTTACTCGTCAAACTGTTCAAATTGTGCTTTTGGAGACTTTTTCATTTCCAAACAACAAAAACCTCGCTCTCAAATTAAACAAAGATCAGCGAGGGAAATTGCCCAGGAAGACATCTGCGACTCATTCCCCCTCCCCCGGAGTATATGATTAGGAAATTCATTTATGTCTAACGTATAATTCCTGCCTGTCTTTCAAGTGGGAAAGTCTACACTGCGCCCTGTGTTCTAGCCCTTGGAAGAAGGAAAGAGAAGTAAAGCGGGGGGGGCAGCTTGTGGCATCGGGTTAGAAAAAAAGAATATGTTGCTTGCAGGAATGCTTCCCTCCTATTTTTTTTTCTCTTTATGATATTGCGAGGTTTTCACCGCATCGTTTTTCAAGAGGGAAAAGTGTGCGCTGCACTTGTGTTCTCTCTGTAGAGCTGGTGGCAACCCCAAGGGAAGGTCTTTGTGTGGAGCAACCACACGTGTTTAGTTCTGATGGCCAAATGATGGGCCCCATCCCGCTGTGGTATCGCTACCCGTAATTTGCTGTTGTTACATGATTCACTGGCTGTTGCCGGGCACATGTAGCTTTAACTGACTGTGACAGAGTTGGAGGCGGAGGTCCGCTTTTTCGACAGCCGCCAAGTAAATGATACGACCGCTAGAGGGTCCTCCGTCCGAAAGCAACGTTTGCATGGCTCATTTAGCCAAATGACAGAAAGGACGGGGAGACTTGAAAGGACCGCAAGGTGAAAATGGAATGTTGTGGATCCTAATTATCTTACACCGCAGGATTTCTGAGAGTTATTCAACTCTGGAATTTGATTTTGCGAGAACAATGGCGCACAGAACTTCAAAAATCCTCATTTGGATCAGCACCTTCACTTCAGCACCTCCTGCATATGCCTTCATTTGATCATGAAGATTCATTCAATGGTACTTCCTCCAATGATGTTGGCTTTTCGTGGTCAAATTATGCCCAACAAATATTCCACCCCTTTTTGGAGGATTCTCAAGTCTTTATATCCTCCAATGATTACCATTCTATTGTCACACGACATTATATATTGTATACTGATTTGTTGCACAAAGGCATATACTTTTATTGCCATACTGAAAAGGTTTTCGTGCCCAGCACAAGTCTAGCACAATGTGCAGTCTTAACTGTGCTTATCAGATGAGTTTTTTCACTTCTCTTATTTCCATAGACGGGTGCAGTTAGAAAGGCGGTTTTGCGCCGTTGTGGGAGTTGACACAGCTGACTTGCTCCCTAGCCAATGGAAGCGGCTTCTCGCATTCCCTTTGAATTCGGTTACACAGTCTTTGACCTCGTGTTACACCACCTGCGCCGCAACTTAGACCTGGTTTAAAGTCTAGTCTACGTTCAATCACCAAATTCTGCTGTGTTTTGGAACAATGGCCAATCAAATTTATCTTCATGAAAGTATTTCTCAGAAGGCTTTTTTTAGTTTGCTTTATATTACTTTACCTGTACTGACAGACTATTGTTTTTTGTTAAAATGTTGAGTGAACTTTAGTCTTCTGAGGAGTTGGACCTGCCGCTTCATACTCTGCTCCCATATATCTTGAATGTTTCTGACTGTGCCACCTTTGCTTTGCTTTGCCAGGAAATGGATATGGCAATCACCGCAACTCCCCCGGTCTGCTGGTCTCTCAGGCCGGCATGAACAAGAACATGCAGGCGAAGTCTCCACCACCCATGAATTTAGGCATGAACAACCGCAAACCCGACCTCCGTGTTCTCATCCCGCATGGCGCCAAGAACAACATGCCCTCCATTGTGAGTAAAGCCCTCCATCTCCTTCCGTTGGCCCTACTAGTTTTCTGTCGTTTTCCTCCATTCTCGTCCTTTTTTTTTTTCTTTCTATCATACCTGTACTTCATCAGGCCATTAATTTCCAGCCCAAGTCTGATACACCATGTTGTTGTTCTCAAGCTTTACCCACTGGCTACAACCTCCCCAAAAAATTAAAATCTCCAAATACCAGCATGTTGGCAACATTAAAATAGAGTAATATAGTAATTAGTGTTGATCAAAAAACCACACTGAGGTTTTATTCCTGAAGAGTATTTATATGACATAAAATCAAATGTATTTTTGTTGCAATTTGAACATTAGCAATGTGCTTAAAAAATACGGGAAAAGAGAAAAATGTACTGAAATATTGATTGAAATCATTCAATTAAAATGCGTTACAAAAAAATTGCACTTACATGTTCAAAAACTAGTAAAATGTACTGTACTTAAAAGTGAAATATAACTATATTATAATTGAAAAATTTGCTGTAATTAAAAGGTTAAAAAAATGGGCACAAAAAAAATTCATAAATGGACATTGAAAAAATGTCCAATGCGGGATTTAAAAAATATATAAAAAGAATAGTCTGACAATTGCAGATTTATTATGCACTGTTTCCCATAAAGTTTCAATCTTTTTTTTTTGACTTTACACGTTTTTTTTTTAATTTGGATGCATTTGTAATCTATTTTGACCAAGATGCAGTGATTGCCTTCTGTCCCCCCAATACGTGAAAGCAATTCAAAGTTAACCTCTCTCTATTTTGAATTTATTCCCCTCCCACTTAATGCCCTCAGTCTGATGATGTCGATCTCCTCTTGGTAAGTCGGACTGCTCAAATTGTAGAAAATCCCAGCAGCCTCCCACAAATCAACCTGAAACAGCTTTACCTTGATGTCCAGTGATTGCAGAAACAGTTGCTTTATTTAATTTGCACATTTTTTTAGGCCACCACTACTTAGATTATTAGAGTCTGATATTTCAGAATTCAGTCAACTTTTTCCATCTCAGTAGCTGACTGCGCTCAAGTCTGCAAAGTGGGCTGTTTGTTTTGTTAGGACACATAGTGCCCCCCAGTGTTGTGTGACTGTAACAGCACGTTGACCTGACATCCAGTTTCACAAGTTTGATTTGACATTTAGTTTTCTGCCTTTGACTTGTCTCTGTGCATACAGCCATGCAAACCACTCACACAATTTGCAGTGTTTATGACTGTGATTTGTGTTCCGCTTTCTCTTTTTCTATTTTATTTTTTTGCATCTTTTGCCAGCAAATGCTCACCTTCGCCTCCAAAAAAAAAAATAGCTTGTCCTTTCTCTTTGCCATCGCTACCCTACGTTGCCTTGGAGACAGCTGGTGTTACTATAGCGACAGTGGGCCCTCACTAAGGGTAAATGACAGGGTTGGATGGGTTCAGTGCGTGTCAGGCAATTGCTTCCCCACGCAAGTTGGCATCACATTCATTTTGTCAGCATCTGCTGAGTGAAAGAAAAGAAATGAAAATGTGTAACTTTCTTGCTTCGATTAGCCTTTGTTGTCCATTAAATGTTCTTGAGTCTTGTTTTTAGGTTGTTTTTTTTTTTCCCTCATCTCCTTGTTCTCTGTCTATTACCGTTTCCTGTCACAGAACCAGAGAATAAACAACTCCCAGTCTGCTCAGTCATTGGCCACCCCAGTTGTGTCAGTAGCAACTCCGACTCTGCCCGGACAAGGCATGGGTGGTTACCCGTCAGCCATCTCCACTTCTTATGGTACAGGTATGTGCCACAACACATTAGAGTTATTAACACTGACATGGATTTTGTAACATGTTTTGCAAATTAATGCATTGAGGGAAAATGTTTGTATTCCATAGTTGTCTTCTTACTTGCTTGTACAGTTCTGGGAAAGAATAAGAAACCACTACAAACTGAGTGGTTTCTCAGTTTTTCTTATTTATAGATGTGTGTTTTGTGTGTTGTCTTATTCTCTAAACTAATGACAACATACAGCAACTCTCATTTACTAGTATTACAGTATTTTTCACATGCTCTGAATGATTGGATCAAATGCATTTCACTTAAAAGTTAAATACAGCTGAACTATTTTATTTGTTTGTAATCCCGTGATTCTATTGAACCACTAGAGGAAGCTCCACATTTAGCATTGATTTTTTGGAGAAAATTATCAAAATACAAAAAAAAATAGTCATACAGTTTTTTGTTTGTTTGTTTTTTAAGTCTGTTAAATTTCTCCAGAGTTGTAGATGCGTTTTAAGAATGGATAGAATAATGTTGTGCCACCTTGCCGCATGGTAATTAGGGGAAACAAAACTGGTGGTGCATGCAATGTGTCACAAGGCCCATGACAAATGTAATCCTGGTGGGTCAGGAAATCTGGCCTTGAATTATCCCTCACGCATGAAATGTTGTCCAACAATTGAACAGAAGATGGTGCTGTTGTCACACGAATGAACAGAGATGAATCCAGCTGCATGATTTTTGCAAATTGCACACATTATTGACATCACTGATTGTTTTTTTGTTTGTTTTTTCTTCACAGAGTATTCCCTAAATAGTGCAGACTTGTCTTCGCTGTCCGGCTTCAACAGCGGCAGTTCCCTGCATTTGGGCTCAATGAGCGGCTGGCAGCAACAACACCTTCAGAACATGCAGCATTCGGCCCTTGGACAGCTCGGGTGAGTGGCAGCACTTCCAGTCCTTTTGGAATGCATCACACCAGGATGATATCACAGCCAAAGAGTGTACAGTGGTACCTCGACTTACAATGAAGTGACCCAATTTATGAGGTTATTTCTTTTTTGTTTCTTTCACAAAAAAATATTAAATGAGCACTTGATGGTGGCATTGGTCTCAGATCATCGCACTTCACAATTAGTAGCATTTTGACAGATAATTTTTAAATTGCCCAAGCCACCTTGAGGTTCTCTGTCAAACTGTACATAAAACGTTTTTTTTTTTTTTTTTTTAACAACCCGATAAATTTGCGCACGTGAAATTCTGTGAGCTAAATGCTAACACGCAATGCAAATCGCCCAAGACAGGCTTCCAAAACTAGCTTAAACAATTTACCCAATAAACCCTGTCTTGAGGCTTGTCTGTTACCTTTTCTGTCTTATGTTAACAATGTACTATCCCAATATGTTTTGTACATTTAAAGTTCTATTAAAAAAAAATGTATCCCTGTCTGTATTATATTGCCCCCTGGTGGTCAAGTCACTCAATCAGAAAGGAGCCCCACAAGTAATGAATTATGTACAAACTGATTGTTTGCATTCTGTTTTATCACGTTATTAATTTATGTTTGTATCAATTGATCTACTATTCTGCTTGTTCCAAACACGTTGTTGGGAGGCTGGAATTGATTAAAGGCATGTCCATTCATTTTCCACGAGCATGGGCAGCAGTCGAGGCACCACTATACTGCACATCACCCGTTTTCTCCGTTCTTCACAGCACAAATACGACACCTCTTGAAAACAGACAAATGCATGTTTGTGTGCTCTGTATCTCTGTAACACCTTTCCTTTCCTCTTCCTTCCAACAGAAATTGCTCTAGCTCTCACTTATGTCAGGGTTCAAATCTCTCCCTGCCCTCTGCTCAAAGCCTGCACATCAAGTCCGAACCTGTTTCTCCTCCTAGAGATCGCACCAGCAGCACACCGGGGGGCTACGGTGGTGGTGGGGTAGTGCCCCCCCAGAACCCCTCATCCCGTCAGGACTCGGGACGCTCCCCGGTCGATAGCCTGAGCAGTTGTAGCAGCTCCCACGAAGGCAGCGACCGTGACGAGCACAGGAACGAGTTCCACTCTCCTCTGGGACTGGCACGGCCCGCCCTGGACGAGCGCGAGAGCCCCTCCATCAAGCGGGTGCGCCTGTCCGAGGGGTGGGCCACATGATAGCGCGGCCCTCTCCCCAACTCCCACCCCCTAAACAACAACAGCCCCCTTGTCAGTTCCACAATCATCTGACAGCCGCTGTCAAAAGTCTACAACCATTTTGGTTTTATTTTTGTTTTTGTTTTTGCCGAGTGCATGTGTGTGTGTGGGTGTGTGCGTGCTATACATATGACATCACATAACCCGGTGGGCTCTGGTAGATGTCATTCGGGAGGGGGTGTTTTTATTCTATTTTCAGTTGGGGAACTATGCATAAATTGCTTTGAGTGTGGACAAAACCAATCACAAATGCATATATCTTTACACGTGTGTACATATATATGCATACCGCCAACAACAATAGTCAGGTACTCTGTTTCATACAAGTTACAATCCACTGCAGAGAATCATAAGTGACTAGAAAAGACAAAAAAAAAAAAGCATTAAAATGAGACCAAGCGCATGAGGACAACTCCTTAGCACTTGACAAACACGCGTGTGTACAGTGTCAGTTTCCTCGCTATGTACCGTCTCCCTCGCAAAAACAAGTGTGTTTTAACATTAGATGATGTCATGTTGCAGGTTCAACGTATTTATGTAAATAGAGGTCGAAAGGGGAGGGGGGGGGGTGAAAAAGTTGCCGGACATTTCAAGATTTATTTACTCGCTATAGGAAAAGCTAATATGCAACATTTGAAGGACTGTACAGGTAATCGGACCCCAACTGGTTTGAAACTTTTGGTGTATAAAAAGTGGGGTGAGGGAGGTGTGGCGTGAGGACCACCCTCTGGTCCAAGCGTTAGTGTAATCAACAAGCCTCTGGATCTAGTATTAACGATCAGTATTATTAAAGGAGAGAAAAAAGAAAAAAAAAACAATTGTACGATACACTTGCTTATATTTTCAT
The DNA here is from genome assembly GCF_059441095.1 of Idiotropiscis lumnitzeri. Lineage (NCBI taxonomy): Eukaryota > Metazoa > Chordata > Actinopteri > Syngnathiformes > Syngnathidae > Idiotropiscis > Idiotropiscis lumnitzeri. The sequence continues at coordinate 25,653,869 of NC_142391.1, read as the reverse complement.
ATGAAAGGAATTCAATGCAAAGCATTTTTGTGGCTTTTTGTAGTTTCTATAAGCCAGAATGTGTTTTTGATAGCTTTGCTAAATAAGAGAAGGATGGTACACCCGCCCTGTTGTGGGTTGGGTGGAGAGGGGGGGGGGCATGGGGGTGGGGGGAGGGGGATGAATGGGCTTTTTGGAGCCCGAAGCCATGAAACAGACTGAGATCCAATGCTTTGCTGAACTGTTTTATCTTTGTAGAGGTTTGTTATTAAACGTGTATTTCTAATTATATATAATAATGGTAATATTAAGAATCTTTAAAAAAAAAAAAATTCTGTGAAATTAACATGCTTGTGTATAGCTTTCTAATATATAAATATATATAATATTTTTTTGTTGTTGTTGTTTTCTTAGTGGAGTTGCTATGTGCAGTTGCACATGTTGTTTGGTTTGTTTCCTTTGAGCCCTGAGCAGAGCTGGTGTATATCCTACAACTTTTTTTTCCCCCCAAGTGAGGACGACAAAGAAAACACACTGACGTCCAAACACGTCTGACCCAACATGCATTTGATGTCTCACATGTTTAAGCTTCATTAACTTATTGAACATGACCTCCCTTATTCAGCTGAACACAACCTCAGCTTGTCGTGTCCAAGCTCAAGCTGTACAATTTCCCTCGTGTGCTATTTAAGTCGTAAAATTTTGCAAATGAGCGGCGAGGAATAACCCCAAATCATTTGCAGACCTAATTTGATTCTGTATTTCCTCAAGTGGAATTATTTTCAAATAAACCATAATTTGCTGCAATTTTGACAGCTGCGTGAGGAAAATGTGATCAGCCGTCGCTAATTTCTGATGGATAGCTGTTTTGATTACCCAAACTAGCCACTTATCTCTGCCTCCGAGTCATGTATCTGCTGTCATTTAAGTGTTATGATATTTCAATGTGCATATTTCATGCAGGTTCACTATGTTGTTACTGTATAGTCTGTGCATTCAAACAGGGGCAGAGCCTCTATAGCAGTGTTCTTCTCACTCTCTTCTTTTTTATTTTATTTTATTTTATTTTATTTTAAATTCAGTACAAAAAGGCTGAGAGGGAAAAAAATAAATGTTTGAGGCGAGAGAGTGGAGAAACCAAAGCCAGTGGCATTTGTGTGTTGTAAACTTCTTATTTTCACATTCATTTATGTTTTTATTTTGCAAGCATTGAAACATGACAATAAAAAAATGTTCAAATGTACAATTTCTTTCACACTTCAATTCCGCTCAAGTCCAGTTTGACTTTGTGTCAATGCCAAAAGCATTTACTCTTGTGCATTGATTTTTGTTTTGTTTTGTTTTTCTTGAGTGATGTGTTCTGAGAAGTGGATGCATCAAGAAGTCACATGACGCAGTAATTAGCATCTATTTGTATTCGCTCCCAGTTTGAGCTATTGCCAACATGTCCTGGTAATTAATTAGAGTTGAAAATTAACCAAAGACATGAAACATACAGTATTTCTATTTCCTTTTGTTGTTGTTGTTGTTGCATTTAATTGTTTTCCTCATCTGTTGATCAGTTGTTGTGTTGTCGTTGAGATAAGAGATTAAAAGTAATTCTGGTACCTCCAAATGACCTGAGCAGTACCTCAGCCGATGTATTGTCAAGTCACTTTGCAGTGCAAAAGGGAGAGCATCCACCTGTACAGCCATGTGTAATAGCATATCATCCCTCTTTGTTACTCCACATTGTGTGGTTTATTTAAATCTTGAAGAAGAGAGAAAACAAAAAAGGGATTCTGTTTCTGTTCAATGCTTAAATCGTCAGTCTGTAGTGTGAAATGTAGCTTGTGTCAACCCAGAGACTGGGGCAGCTTTGAAGAAGCTTTTGTGCAGAATACGAGCGGCTTTCGGCGGCATAAGCTGGCCTTTGTCGCAATTTGAGACTCATGGTGATGGTGCTCAATGAAAAGTCCACACGTGTGGAACTCAAGGGACTGGACTGAGCTGTGTGTGGTGGGAACGCCGAGGGGCTCTGGAATACGCAAGTCTCCTCTGCTGAGAGGGAGTTGAATTGTTTGTACTTTGCAGAGATTTCAGTAAACTTACTGGCTTTCTTAGTTATCCTCATTGTGACTTGGTGTGACTTCATTGTGTTGGACTTGTTTCTGCATGCATCCCCGTAACAAGGGCTTTTGTTTCAATGCAGACTCAAAGCGCCCAGCCACGTCGAGGTGGCGCAAACCGACATGGCGCAACACTCGAAATGGTGACAAAAGCAAAGCATTGCACAGGGGCCACTATTTGCATCGTCTCCCTTCATATTACAGGGAGGGCGATTTTTCTTACACGTTCAAATAAACTCATTTAAATTCACTGTTAAAAACAAAAGAAGCAGTTGACAATAAAATAAAGACAAGGCACTTACAATTTACTTGTTTATTGTCACATGAGTATTTGGCAAATACACTGCAATTCATATACATGTGAACAAAAGGCAGGATTGTTGTTTTGTTTTTTTTACTATGTAAATTAATAGGCCCTCGGTGGTCCTAACTATATGAAGGCCTCCTTTTCCACGTGTTTCATTTTTAGTCAAATAAAGAGAAAATGTCAGTTTTGAAATTACTTCCAGATGGACATTGAATATCTTTTCTTTTACTCTTATTTTTATTTTGCAGATTTCGTTTCATACAATCGTTCCGCAATTAGTGGCCTTCGCTAAATTCGTTCCATCTTTAACATTAACAAAACCTCGCAAATGTGTATATAAATAATGTACAGAAGAAGCTGCTTCGGATAATAGTATTCTTAATTTAAAATTGCTTCTAAAATGAATTTTATAGCCCAGTAACATTTCCCGAACGTGAGAAATATTTTTTTAATAATAAAAAACATGTTTTTGGGGTAACGGAACTAAAATGTACACGTGTATTTGAGCACACATATTTTGACAATGATAACAAAAGCAATATTTAATTGAACGAATATCCTACTGTGTAAACTATGAAAACACGTTGAAAATCAAATGTGAGGAATATATCTGGTAAATGGACTAATATAGATGTATTGATATTAAATGTGAAATTACAAGTCCATAATAAACATGGTGGAAATTTTAAAAATTAATAAAGGGAAATGCGCGCATTGCCATATTGGAGCCACGCTTTCTAGCAGTTAAAAAATCAGTTTTATTATTATTTTTTCTGTACTCATCAGGCACGTTAAATTGAAATAAATTCACGTTTTTATTTTGTTTAAAAAAATAGTCAAGCTTTAATTGAATTAAACATAACGACCAAATCTACATTAAAATATAATCGACGAGGTCAATTTGTTTAATACAGTGAATCACGTTACATATTTCAAAACGGCAAAAAAATAAAAGTACGTTATTTATTTGAATATATTAGCATTTTATTGAAGGCACAGAGTATTTTCTAACCAAGGATGATTTTTGTCTTCGTGGGAAATGTGCATTTAATGGTATACACCTCTTTCAGCCACTCTTTGCAGTCCAGTTGCAGCCATCTTCCAGGTCGCCGCTAGATGTCAGCATTGAGTCGTGAAGCGGAGCTCATTTAGTCTTCGTCTTGTGGTGAGTCTGACCAATGACCATTCTAAAAAAATGTCTTTCTTTCATAATTTCCCCCCCCCAGGTTTTTCCATAAACCACTCAAATTTTAAGAAGGATAAATGCAGTTGAAAGCCGTCGCAAAACACCAAATATTACCCCAATTGGGAATAATTTCAATAAGACCGTATATAGTGATAGAATAGATAATATAACCATTATCTTTTTGTCTTTTCACATAGGACAATGCATGTTTGTGCTAATCAAACCACGTTGACAAGTGCAAGGATAGAATTAAAAGGTCGCTTAACATGATCACCTAGCTCCCCATTGTCTTTATTGGAAGTTTTTAATCATAAGGGAGCCTCCTATAGCAATAAGGTAAAAATGTTAAGTTACATGCTTTATGCAATTAATGCGTCTCATTAAAGCCTATACTTCGTTTTGAACTGAATGTGTGACTATCGTCGTCACGTCTTGTTCACGTTCTTTGAAAACATAATTAAACACTGCGGGAAAAACATATTCTGTAAACACACGCACACACACACGCACATTAAGAGCCAGACAATTGTCAACAGTAATTTTCATTTTACTTATTCTTACACTATTGATGCTGTACATTCCAGGGTTCATATGTATTGTATTAATGAAGGTAAGTGAACGTGTCACATAATTTGCCCTTTAAAACCAATGGTCAGATACCCCCACCGCCTCTAAAAGAATGACGTTTCTAAACATTGAGAAACATGCATCCACAATTGAGAAATATATATTTTGTACATTTACATAAGCAATAAGAAAAAAACTCCAGTGGATAATTGTAGGCTTTGGGGAAATGTAGGATGCAAAGAAGACAGGTGGGGATCAAACCTGTCGTGTAAACATCTCCAGCCTCGTATGAGTCAATTGGGGCGCACTGAGGTCTCTTGGTGAGCCACGCCACCACCGGTCATCTACCAAGTAGTCGCCATGCATTAAGTTTGTGTGCATGCAAACTTCAAGACGCCGTCAAAGAAAGTGTCATACGAGGTAAGGTCACGTGGCATCTTCTTATCAATTGATTGTGTTTCCCCTCCAATGGATGGACATGGGTTGGAAATTTGAGCTCGTGCATCAGCAATTTGCGTCACTGCACTTTCATCGAAGAGGACTTTTATAGTCACATGGCTTGTATTATTTGCATCGCTTTTTAAGTGTCATTTCTCAGTCGCCATTGTTGCGGCATCAGGGAAATGCTTGCTAGTTGCACCCAGTGTGCTCATCGCTCATTTGCATCATGAAATGAATTATCTTCATATATAACATCACGAGACATGTCCGAAAAACTTCCTTTTTCACAGCATTGAGCAAAATTATATTATTTTGGGAAATAACTATCGGTAGTCCTGTACGTGCGTCAATCTTATTGTCCATAAATACAATATAGAAAAGCGACTAACCCATTGCATTAACTGTGCATTCATATTGAAAATGATAATACCGTCGGAGAATGTGGCAGCCTGCAGTCTTCTCATTAAAAAAAAAATCTTGTCCGGCGTTTCCTCGCTTGCCGGATCCGCTCGTCTTCTTCTCTTCATTGTGGTCCAAAACAACTAAATAAGACAATGTTTTATTTTTAAACCCCCACTCGTTTAAAAAATTAAATAAAAAGTAAAGGTGGGACCCATTAGTCCGTCTGCGACCACGCAGGCACAAGCTCACTGAATGAGTACGAGCTGAATTTGCATATTCGGATACGCTAATTGCCTTGGCGTATTTAAATATGGCTGCTCGTCGACGTCACTGGACGTGCACGCGCAACCTAACTACAGCCTGAATCAATTAGACAGGGAGGGCTTCCATGATCACAATCGTTATTATATTAATGATAGGGCACATTTGCAACATTATGACATATATAACGTCTCTGGGGAGGATGTACTGCATATGGCTAATTTATATATTAGTATTCCAGAAAACTAATGATCAAAATCTTTATCACAAAAAACTTCTATGTGTTATATGATAATAATAATAATAATAATAATAATAATAATAATTTAATAATAATAATAATAATATTAATTAAGTGCTTCATTATTATACATTATTATGTTAATATTTCTTCTGGAGTTATTGTAGTCAGATATGATTATAAAGGTGTCCTCTATTTAATGAAGTTGTGTTTTCTTTCTTCTAGCGTGTATTCTGCACGTGGATGTGCATCCTTAGCGGTACCGTGTTCACATCCCACTCAGTGACAATGTAAAGGTGAGTGTGAATGGTTGTCTGTCTCTCAATGTGCCCTGTGACTGACTGGCGACCAGTCCCAGGTGTAGTCTGCCATTCGGATACAAATCTTCCTTCGACCCCGAATGGATTTTGAGCGTATTCTGTTAGTATGTTTTGGTGCAGTGGTAAGGAGGACAGGAGCATTTTTTTTTCTGGTGGAGGAGGGGGGGGGACAAAGGAACTTGGGGGCACTTGTTTGGATTTCTGAGCACGTCCTCACACAGAAGGATGGACACAACATCCCCCCACCCGGGTACCCCCCACCCGACCCCCATCATCATCATCACCACACAAAAACTTCGCACGCACTTTTTGTATTTGGTGGCAGTATGGGAAAGTTGTCTCGTGCACCCCCCCTCCCTTTTCCATCCATCCCTCCCCCTCTCCCCTCCCTTCCTTCCTCACCCCCCATCTCCGTCGATCATGTGCTTGGGATATGATCACACTGCTCAGAGCGGCTGCAGCATGCATCAAATGCAGGTTATTCTACAGAGTGTACGGTGTGTCCCCCACCCCACCCCAGCCCCCATTACACCACGTCTCTCTTTTTATTATTTTGAACGGGATATTTGAGGGGACAGTGTATGACGACGAGACACCACGGACCACTCACTTCTTTTGACTCACCTCGATAGAAAGTAAGTGAAACTTTTTCTTCTCGTTCGTGAATAGAAAAGTTCAAGAATAGAATTCGCTGTCCGGGAAATGATGCGCACGCCTTGGTTTAATAAGGACTGGTTTCGGGTAAAAATATAAAGTTTATTGTTGTACATATCTTTTTTTTTAACTACTGAGATTGAAGCTGCCTGTGTTTTATTGCCGAAATGATCAATTTCCTCTCCATGTACAACACGTGCCATATTTTCACAATAAATAACAAATTTCGCCGTGGTAACCTTGCAACACTTTTCAATACCAGCCGAATTTTAAAAAGCCCATGCTATATTCGATGATACATGTTAGCCTGTATTTAGGTGCATACAACTGCTTCAATCGTCATAGATGATATGAAATAAAACATTAAAAGTCAACTTATAACGTCAATCACGTTCCGTTACTGGTGTTTAATTTCTTCATGCAATACCATAAAGAAAAGTGTCCTTTGAATATATAGTTGCCTATGCTGTACTAAAATCATGTACGGAATTTATTAAACTTTTCTTAATCAGGCGTTGAGATGACGTGACCTCTGTTCGTGTGTGCGCGCGTGCGTGTGCGCGCGCGCGTGGGAGGCCCGTTGTGAAGACAAAATGAGGTGGCCTTCCTAATTTCGTCCTCATAATTTACAATCTAAAAGGGGCATCGAAGTATTAAATTAGGGTTATAATTGCAAGAGACGTATATGTGCGTGCACTCGTGCTTTTTGGACATGTCATATTATTTATGCATAGCATAGAAGGTGCCACATTGTGGGTAAATGTATGCATGTGTGCGAGAGAATCCAAACATAGGCGGTCTTAAATTTGTAATATTTAATGAATACAGGCAGCGTGCATGGGTCTCATTTGGCTCATTTCTACACCTGCTGAGTTAGCTCCGCCCACCTTGTGTGACTGGGACCCCTTGGAAAGCGGATGGCGTGATTGACAAACATGAATCCGATTGTCATTTACAAATTAAGAGATTCATTTATTTTTTTCGGACGTCTTTGATAAGATCAAGAAAATAAAATTGCATTGAACGAAAAAGCGGCATGCCTACGCGCATAAGTCCAGATATTTTTGCACAACTACTTACTCTTCTGTATGTGCACGGTGAAACGAGTAACACGCAGACACGTTGAAGGAGACGGCCGTGCCATTGTAGTCCACGCTGCGGTTGCGCTAAAAAAAAAAAAGAGAGGAGGGAGTCGAAAAGGATTTTGACGCATGATACAGTAAGCGAGAGCTTAATATTGCTTTTGTAAAAGCAGCCTACATTGTCGCAGTTCTCTCCCTTCATATAGTCTTTTTTTTTGGCGCGCATCCTCCTTTTGAACGCAATACTGTCGCTCTCAGCTTGAGGTAAAATAAGAAAAAAAAATCCGAGCCGAGAAAGACGATGTGCACGGTGCGACTCGCCGCACAAGGCGGACGTTTTTCCTCCAGCGAGGACGTGTGCGCTGAGGAGGGAAGAGGATGAGGAGGAGGATGAGAAGGTGGGGGTGTGATTTTGCATCTTTTTTTCCCCCCTATGACATCACCGTATTTACATGCTCGTGGTCCGAGGCCTTTGACCTCACTGGGGTTGGTCTGTATTTTGTCCAGCCTCCCCACCAAGCTTTGGGGATGGCCCCTTTACCTCCACACTGCTTGCAGAGCGAGGGGGAGCATGCTCGCCGCCTGCACACGGGACCCTCAGGCTGCGAGGCAGCGAGGCATCTGCACTTTACGTTGGAGGTGTACGGACAATATGACCCTCAAAAGCAAGCTCCTGACTTGGTAATTCCGAAACATTTGCGTCCTGGGTCCCTGCGCTGTTGTTGCACTTTCCACGGGAAAGCCGGATCTCTCACGTCCATTCCTCACGCGTTCCCTGCGTGGTGGTTCTCCTCCGGCCTCACAGGATATCTCTGGCTGCTCCACAACGACTTAATAGAGCCGAACAAGTCTTTTGTGGGATTCAGGCTTATTTGCAATGCAGATGAGGGCCCCTGTGCAAGGATGACTGCACGCTGTAGCCGGCCTGTTTCAACTCACTCATATCGCCTCATGTCAAGTGAATGTAACATTAACATTGGGATTATATTTCTTTTCTTTTCTCGCCCTCTTTCCTATGGAGGAATTTTTGCACCCTGTGTAGTGACCAGCAATGACAAAAATGGAATATAAGGCAGAATGTGACTTTCAAAAGGGATGTCTTTTTTTTTTTTTCTCGTGCTCAAATGTATTTGAATTCAAACAAATGGGAAGTTGGAGCCCTGAAGCGGAGGTGTGCATGTGGATTATTGCAGAAGATTGGGAAGTAGGTTGTTATCTTTGGTTATCTAGCTGTATGAGTGTTCTGCTCGTCATAAAGCTAGATAACCGAAAGTAAAAACCACGTCCAGACTCATCGAGGACATGCACCAATTATTTGTTTTTTTCTCCCGATATTTGACACGTGTAGAAGTCTACATGTTTAATGTGATTGTCATTTGCTGATAACTTTGTGATGTATGAGACATTCTATAGCGAATCCTGCTTCTACCCACACACCAAACATTTCCACAGATCAACTATTCCAGGTTAATATTAGTTGTTAATTGATCATCTCATGAAAGCGAACATTTAGGTCCAAATAGTGCCATTTAGTGTCCTTGTGTATTTCCGCATGTTCAAGTCAGGCCAGGAAACGGCGCTGGCATCCAAGGGCCAAATAATTAGGATGTATAGGGGGGCTGACAAAAAGTGGAGAGTTGGGGGCTAGGAGGGATGGGGGTCAGGGGCTGTGAGGAGGAGGAGGGGGAGGAGGAGGGCGGTGGCAGAAGAGGGGGAGAAGTGGCTGTTTTTGGGGGGGTCGGGCCAGCTTAATTGATTCCGTTAACCGTAGTGCAGGAGATGTGAACGGCTGGACGATCCCATTCCCACGCTCGGTGGGGGCAAGTGGCAATGCCATGACCAGGCCCAATATGACAGGGCTGTCGGATTGGATGGGGGGGGGGAATAAATGTAGGGGGAGTTGTCATGAAAAGATGTCAAGTGCACCCTACTCATCTGCATCCCCAAAGAAAGAGGGGAACGTGGAGTAGACTAACGGTCTTTGAAGGCCTCACGCCTGTGCCAGTTGTATGCATAATGACGTGGCCATTATCTTAGTCATAGTCTTAGTGATTTCCAAAGGGTTGCGCTGCATGTGGCCCCACTTGAACACACTGCACTTAGGCACGTAGGCGTTTAAGTCCACAATGTGCATTGTTGAAATTGCCACTTGGGGTCTTTTTTAGGGCCAACTAATTTCAGGTATGTCATAATGTGTTAGACATGTTATGCACAGTATATCTGCATAGTTAAAGGAGAGTCAGTACAAAAAAAAATCTTTTTCTAATATTGTGTCCATCTTATGCAGCAAAAAAACATACCCAAATTTCATTGCACACTGAGTACAATGACAATAAAGGGCATTTTGATTCTGAAAAATACCTGTCAGGGAGGGTTCTGCGATCTCTGACACGCTTGAACTGACTTATTTTCACAGTGATTGTCTAATCACGCACAGGGTGTGCAAATCTTTAATAGAGATTGTTTAGAGGCAAATTGTTAAAGATAAGATGAGGCTAACACACCCAAGAGTCAATTTAATTTGATTCCTCCACAACTCGGAGTCATTGCGTAGTTCAAGTGCACCATATTTGGTTTTCAACTTTTTCTGATCATTTGGCAGAATTGGACCTTTGCTGAAATGTTTGCTTGCCAGGTTATTTACCCGAAAGAACATTACAGGAAGTTGGCCTGAGTAAAACAAGTGTTATCGTCACTGGTTAAACCCAAGCATGGCTTCATGAAAGGGGCTAGTGTTTAAATTGTGTGTGTGTGTGTTGGGGGGTGCGAGTTGGAGGGGGTGTTATACCCTGCATGTCAACCCACAGCTCGCTAAAGCACTTGGCCTCTCTCTGTCTTGTAGCAATATTATCGAATATATTTTCCTTCGCAATTCTGAGCGTTTATCCTTTTAAAATTATTTGCACTTTTATTATCGGAGAGAGAGAGTGCCGTGTGTATAGTTGATTTAATGCCAGTAAAGATCCAGAAAGATTCATCCCTTGCCGCCAAGAAAAGTAATTGAATGGCAAGGTGTATTGTTACCAGGAGGGAGCAGCATCTCGTCTCACATACGAGCATGATCAGACTTGCTCAGTGTCCTTCGGTTAGATTTCACAAATTAGCCTTGCATTTGTATCTAGGGGTGTGTGTGTGTGTGTGTTTAAACTCTTTAGTGTCTCTATATTTTCTAATAACATTATTTTTTTCTTTGTGACTTCCATATGTTCCTGTTACTTGTACGGATATGCCCGGCACCATTTGCATATACCGCGTTACCGTAAATTTGGCTAGCGTGCCCTCCTTGCTCATTCACACCACCGCACTCATTAGTCGCCACGTGTCTTGAATAGTAACAAAAAGCATGTTGACCATGGAAGGTGTTTTTTTTTTTTATATTCATCCCCCAGGAAATCAGCACATTTTACATTCAAAGCTTTTACGCGCTCGCTCTATTCCTCGGCATTGTGCAAACTGGGCGCTGCAGCTTCTACATAATGTGGAACAGCCTTGGTTGAGTTCTCTCACTACGCATATGAATAGCTTATATCTGGGTAATGGCTTATCATTTGTTACTTATTATGGCAACCCCCCCCTGAAATGTGTTTTGTAAAGTTGACATGTGAGGGAGGGGGGTGTCTATTCTACAAAAGCTTTCAAAAATGTCATCTTAATTTTGAACCACCCGATCAAAAGCGACTTTATTCCATTTTTGCCTGCATGTGCCTGACGGGCTATATGTAGTCTTGTGCATTTTGTGTGCACAGTTAGCTGACCCAGGCCTCTTCACATAGTGAGTCTGCATCACGTTGATGAAAGGGAACAATAGCTGTGTCTCGCTCAACAACGTCTGTCTGTCTGGGCTTAAGCTTGGTCTCTCTCACTGGCTTTCCATCTTGCTATCTGTGTGTGTGTGTGTGTGAGTCTCCTGGACATGAACTTGAACTTGAGACAGGCAGCCAGACACCATCTGTGCACCAGGACTAATGAATTCAGTGCATTCATGGCTGCAGAGCCATCCTAGGCCACCGCCACCCATTGATGAGCAGATGACCCCTATAGTCTGAGTTAGCTCTTCATCACTAATAGAATTCAACAATAGCAGCTGCTCGGAAAGGGGACTTTACTTTGCCTGTCTGCTTGAGGGGAAATAAAAAAATGGTAAGTGCATGTGTCGTGGTAGAACTTCACATATTTCTGCGTGCGCTTCCCGCTCATCTTTGTCATTTTAAAAAGTCGTCATGCATCCTCTCCCATCTCTCACATGCAGTGACTCTGAGCCCTATCAAAAGCACTGGCCTGCTCTTTTATTGGCAGCGCCATCTTGAATTTACTGCCTTAATAATTGAACGGCCTTCTTGTTTCCCCTGCAAAAAGGCGAATAAGTGACTGAGGCATAAACCTTAAACAAGCCAGGGACCATGTGAATTCCTGCAGGCCCTCCTCATCCTTCTCCTCTTCCTCCAGCTCAGGCGTCTGTCACAATCACAGTCGCACGTACGCATGCGTACACACAATACGGCTTTTCCCTCTGGTTGGTGTCGCCACGGCAACGGTAGGTGAGATCACCGTGCGCATGGCAGCATCAGCCCCTGCCAATGCGGGCCAGGTTCCTGGTGTGTGTGTGTCGGGGTGTGTGGGGGTGTGCGTGTGTGTGTGGGGTGGGGGTTGGGGGGGGGGGTGTTGAATTCTTTCGGCATCAAACCAGAATGCCACCTCCTCTCCATTGTCTGAATGGGGACGCACATTAGTCATATTTACCTCGATTATGCTCGACTTTCACAATACGTTAAGGTCTGGTCATTCTGAGCTTCGTGTCCCGTGCTGTGTGCAAGGCGACTGGCGAAAAAATAAGGCATCTCTCATGGTTTCACTAACCAACCAATATTGACCTCTCGCAACCTCATGTGCGGCCGTGATACTTTCCAATAACCAATCGAGGAATGCTGCAGTGTTCAGGCCCTTTTTAATGACATCATGCATGGCCACTTGAGCGTCTTGTTGCAAGCAGCAGGCATGCTGTGCTCTGCCTTGCTAGACCATCCTCCCCTTCTGACCATCGCCGACATGTTAGTCCTCTCATCTCCGTAGATTTATTCCACACATATTTGGATATCATTAGCTTACGTTTTTATGTTGTGGTGGTTGTGGAATATTTGCCTCTCTTCCTGCTTAGGATAAAATCCTCAGGACTGTACTTTTGGATGTGTCAGATAATTCTGAATAAGGTGTCTGTGCTCCTCACACACAATAGACTCACCCTGATTGGCTGCAGTTAGGGGGTAAAAATAGTTTTGTTTCGTTTTACCCAATAATCCGCACTCAGCATCATTGTATAAGGACAATATCTTATTTGAATGAGAAAGTGACAAATAATGTAATTGCTAGCATTTCACTAAAATGTTATTTTTTTAAATAAATCTGATTTGTCTTTACTATCTTCAGTGGCCACGCAAGTTGACCCACTTAATACAGAAAATAAGAGTAATATATTTTTTTTTCTATAAAAGCGATGTCACTGCAGTGGTGCACAATCACACCATTTTTAAACGTAGCTCAAAAGAGGGTTGCCATGCATGGCTTCTTGGATGTCTTTGCTCCACTGACTTTTGATTATGCAAATACTATGGCATATAAATAAATTACTGTAATTGCGCCTTGCAACGTGCTTTCACTCCTTGCAGATGAAAGGGTGTAAATAATATATTTTGTGCCGCTGCATTATTCATCCTCGACTAATTACAAAACAGTGGCGCATACACTCCCAAAACGCTATATGCTATAAATATTTTCACTATACTCTGCGTATGCTCACAATTGGTCAGTCACCTGGTTGTATTTGAGAATTTGTGAATTGGTGAGTATTTGTTTTTAAATGTGAAATCAGCTCCTTTCTGCATATCATGAAAAACACGTCAACGAAAAAATGTCAAGCCTTATTTATATTGAAAATTGGTCCACAAAGGACTCTTAGCAGAAGCATAATAAATGCTGCACCGGCACAAGTGAAAAGCTGCTTTCCGTGAGGCATGGGATATCGAGGCCTGGTTACATTTGGCATGCAGCAAAGCATTTGAAAAATATATGATGGTGTTCACTATTTAAATTATACGGGTGCTTGGACTGGAGGGCCAGTAGCAGTGCTTATAGAATCGTGAGCAGGAGTTGCTACGCTCGCATTAGCATCTGGCCCTTTTATGTAAATTTGATGAGAAAGGAGTCATGCATATACGCCCGGGCGGGATGTGCTCGCCTTAATATCCTTATTAGAGAGCCGGGAATTAAATATTTATAATGCGGGGCTCGGGTTGGGATAGAAGGGGCCCTGTCCTGTGTTGTCGTGCAGAGTCGAGCTGGAGGAAGGTAGCAATGGGGACTGTGAGGAGGAGCTTGGCTTTTTCTACGCGCCGCCTCAAGGTGCCACCATCTTAAGGCGTTTGGCAGTAGCACGCGCAAGGAGGGTAGACTTAAAATGTCCGCTGGCATAGACACACGCATACATATGAGAGCATACGCATTTCCTATTGACAGCAAGGCGGAGGTCTGAAAAGTCGCATATTCAATTACAGTGGTCGGCCGCTATGCATGCTGAGCATTTCATTCGCTTGGATTAATGTCCCCGATTACCGTCACCTGTGAGATGCCAGCGTTTTGCGTACACGCCATTTTTCTTTTAGCCACAACTTGCTAAGCTAAATGCTGCTTCCGTGGGATTTCCAGGGGCCTATTCATTTGAGTCTGAAGCAAATATTTTGCAGGTTAATCTTTACTACTAACTAAAAAAAAATGCAAAATGTTTTTTTTCCTGTGAAAACAATTCAGCTTTTAAATATAATTGTATTCTTAATTCTACACATTGTATTATTATTTCCAGTCAATAGACATTCTCTATATTTTGAAGACTGGCATTATATCAAGCAATGGAAAGACTCAAATGATACTATTATAAAAATATGTAAATCTGCCTTCTACTCCCCACTCACCCTCGTATTGTGCAACACGCCCACCCCCACACACACACGCACCCCCACGCACACACGGTGGCCGACCTTTTCTTTCATCTTGAAGTGCTCCTAAGGCAACAAATAAAGAAGAATGTGCGGGAAATTATTCTACTGGAATTGTACCATATGATGTACCTATTTTGCTTGAGATGCATATACTATTTGATATATATATATATATATATATATATTGAGTTTCCGTTGATGGCACTATGATGATGAAGTGGAAGTCACTGTATGATTGTGTGTACATGGTTGTCACGTTTTGCATGCACATTATCAATGTGACCCCCACCCCCCGCCATGATGATGAGCGGTACGGGCGAGCTGCGACAATAATTAAATGGCTGCTTGTTTGAGCCTAGCGCTTGCTAATGGATTGTTACTGGGAAGGAAATGAGACAGGCGGCACAGGAAGGGGAGAGGGGTGTCAAAGAAGACCTGGACGTATAAGACTAATGAAACACAGAAGGCCACATTCCATCAACTAATAATATTCTCCGCAGGTGTTTAGCTTTAGTCTAGTTTCTTTGTCTATGTGATTACAAGACGTTAACACTCTCTGCATATTTGCCGGTTTACCAGATTGCGCGTCATCACGCTGATGTTTTCTTGGAATCAAAGATTTACTTGGCCAGTTTGGCCACCGCCCCTCTATACAACACAGGCTAAAAAAAAGTGAATGAGGTGCACGGAATGGGGCGAAGGTGGGAATTAGGATGAAACATGCCACACAAGCCACAAAGAGAATGAATGGAGAGTAAATGCAGGGAAGGTAGGGTGGGAGTGTAGATGGTTCCCCCAAAACCCTGCCGTAGGGCTACACACGCGCACCCACACACACACACACACACACACACACACACACACACACTGAGAGGTCAGCCCACAAGTAGAACATTACGCTGGGGAATGAGAAGAATATATTTCAGATAAAGATGTCTGTCGGCATGTGTGTCATTTATTGAGTTCTCTGCTCATCACAGTTTGTAATTGACTTGTTTTGTTTCTCTTGGTGTTATTTTTAACGTGTTTTGTATTTGATGATATAAAACATGAATAAAATATAGTTCAACCATTTAAATTCCCTGTGGCAATATTTCTCTGTGTGTGCATCATATAGTAGCCTCAAATTAACACAAATGGAAGTGACAATTTCTTCACTGCAATATTTCTGCATGTATTCTCTACATAAACATGAAAATAAAAATATATAGTCCCTCCAAAAAAATGTTTTATTAAAAAAAGAAACATGGACCAACTAAAATGTTTTATCGAAGACTAATAGCCACATAGGTCATAAATTTAGCAAAACAACAATAAAATAACAGTGAGGGGACACCTACTGGAAATAGAAAAATGGTTTAATTGTTATTGTCATGTCGATGACATCCACCAGACAAAATTTAGAGAAAAAAAAGCAGGGAGCCTCATGTTGCGTTAGCATGAGCATGTGTACTAGTACTTTTGTTCAAAGTTGTTCGCACAATGCTAATTTAATCATATGCAGTTGGTTAGCATTTAGCATTGCTTCTTTAGCTTCTGGCCGTGACCTTATTTCTTAAGTCCATACTGTCACTTAACACTTTACAACTGTCAGGGCTGGTCAATGTATTATTAGCATGGATGTAAACATGGACAATGTATTTAATTGAATAGTTTGAAACCTTAAAATGTCTACTTCACACAAACATCCACGACTTCAGCTAAATTGTGCGTTTGCGCTTACAGTGATGAAGAACAGGCGCTGCGGAGGATGCCATATATACGGCCGGAGGACACGGACGTGATGTTTGGGATTTTCTTTTGACTGCACCTGTCGGAGGTAAGCTAAAACTGTAAAATCAAAGTATGAGTTGATTTGTCAGTGTGATCATATTACACTAAATTCCACAAAAGATAGAAAAGGGTAGTACTGAGGGAAGCTTTAACCAAACCGTATATTTTGGGAAACATGATAGGATGCTATATTCCCTTTGTCGATGACATCGAAGAAGTGCAATAACAATAACGAATGTTACAAAGTGAAAATATACAGCATGGTATACATCTAATGGGAATAAGTGGTTTAGAGAATGGAGGGATGAATCGGCATTTTTGTGTTAGCGTCACACACTTGACACACGCACACACACACACACCCACACACACAATGAGCACCAGCATTTGGAGTATGTTTTGCAATATCTCCCCTTTGTGCCCCTCTTATGCAAAAACCTAATCTGACCTTTTCTGTCAAGGACAACAAAAATTACACAGTAATGTATTAATACTTTCATCTCAATTCAAATTCTTTTTTTTTTTTTACTATTGGTATATCACAGTCACTGATCATGGTTGTTTTGTTAAAAAATGGGCTAAAAAACGGTCACATTTGGGTTTTTTTTCTTCTATTTTATCCTCAGGTCTGCTAATGTGTGTGATGTTTGCGTGTGTAGGACACATTCGGTGTTGTTAGTTGTGGTCCAGGGTACATCCTACAGGACACTCGAACTGTTTTTTTGGTTGCGATTGTGGGCACAGTCACGTCCCTCTTCCGAGCTTTGTAGTTTATGCTAAACTCAGGAAGTTGGTCATCATCACAGTAACAACTTAAATGCGCACACACACGCATACACACACAAATACAAATGTGCACAAGTGATTTAAAACACATCCTCCGGCTGTGGAAATCCATGCGGTAATACTAATTGGTCTCATTTATGTCCCGTGGAGGACATACTTGATTTTCAATTAGGACCGTCCGTCATTATTACATGTTAAATTTGATGTCACTGAAGAGAGACAAATCACTTTAATAAGTCCATCCGGTCAGACAAGAAATGTTTATTCGCTCGTAGCGGCGGGTAATGTAGTTAGTTTTTTTTTGTCAAATTTGAAAATTTGTCACTGAACCTAGGAGTGGTTGATTTTGTTAAAGTGAGATTATGCAAGATAGTATGAATGAATTACACTCACTGGTCATAATATTAGGAACACCTGCACATTTGAATTTAATACAACACAAGAGCTGCATGAACATTTTTGCGAATGGTACTAATTCATTCGTGTTGTTATGTAACCCCACTGCGTATTCATGGTAATCTTCAAAATCAATATTAAGAAGCCGTGCCTGACAGCAGCACCCCCCCCCACTCTCTTTTTTTTTGTTTTTTAAGAGGAACAAGTCGAATGGATTTTTATCAATCTGGTAATCAAAAGGTGATGATGCTTAAGAAGAGAGTTGCTATGTCAACACAAATAGGCTTCAATGTCATAATATGACATCTTGTCTAACCTTTAATGGTACCAATGATAAAACAAGCTTAGTGGGTGATCAAGCAAGTGTTACATGTCCAAGTGTTGGCATTATTTTAAAATGGCTATATCAGATGACCCTCAGTCTTTAAATCTTGAAAAAAGAAATGAAAAAAAACACACACACACACAAGATGCATGTCACACACATACAGTAAAATTTCACTCTTTCTTTTCCTTAAAAATAATAGCTGATTATCACCAACTCCTGCCAGCTTGGAACCATCAAAAGCCTGCTTCTCTATATTTATTTAATATTTGCAAACACATGTGGTGAAATAAACAACAGAGGGCATAAGATGCCAGCATGTAGTGGGCCTTAATTGTAAAAACCCAAGAACAGAAGAGATCATAATAAAAACTAAATCTTAAAATCCGTAATATTCACAACAAAATGATACTAAAAGGATATGAATGCAGTGGGGAAAGGGGAAAATAGTATGGACATTTTTTACTGAAAGTGCTTTAATCATGTAACATACTGCCAATGCTCATGCCTCTTAGCAATAACACAATATCAATTACATGCGGAGAAACCGACGCAAAAGCATCCACATCCATACTGCCCTCTTGCACTATATTGTGATGTTCATATGCGCCAACAAATGTAGCTTTAGTAAAAATGTTTAATCAGAGCGCGCAAAACAGCGGTTAACAAACACTGTCTTCAAATCCAAGCAGATTTCAGCAGACTGTATCACAGCGCAGCGGGTTTTCTTGTGCATCACCACACAAGCAGAACAAAGGATATGCACATTGTGAAATCATGCAAATGAATGCAAATCACTAGCAGCAAGGAATAGCGAGGGGGGGGGGGGCGTTGCACATGCAGAGAAGGATGCCAGTGACTTTGTACACAAGGTGTAGGGCAAACCTACTCTATGGCTGAAGAACATCTACTATCATTTCACTACATATTAAGTACTGTAATGATTCCTTCTATTTAAGCAATAGAAAAAAAATTGTTCACTCTGCAATTTTACTGTGCACTCCGAGATGCAGAAAATGCTCGAATAATAAAGCTGCCTGCATTGTCCGTGCATGACAGGATGATGCAATATGCCGAGAGCTCCACCTTAGTAAAATACACAACACAAAACGGATGCAAATAAAACTCTTGATTTTTACAACAGTATTCAAATAAAAAATGGCCTGTATACATTTTTTACTGGAATCGCGTCTCTCCCGATGAATATTTACCAAGAAAAAAAAAATACAGCGAGTGAATCTATTTTCATCAATGCAGAATGTGCACAGTCTCTAAATGTCACTTCACATTTATTGTAAATAATACACCTTCATTTTTATGAGTCATGCAACATTGTTGCTCTGTGTAAAGTTATCATAAATGGCTGAGCTGTCTTGATATTGCAGATGAATTCTAGAATTTGGCTATTTACCTCAACTGGATATAATCCTGTTCATAATACTATTCGCAACAAAAGCTGCGTCCTTTTATTACACTGGAACAGCTTCCTTCGCCACACAAACAGTGGTTGATGTTTGGATAACCGCGTCCATCTATTTTAAACACATCATACGCAGACAGACGTAAGCAGACGCAATATGAGGAGTGCGGTCGCAGAAAAGACATTGCCAATTGTGCATAATGATGTTAACATTCCGCGTGTCTAATGGGGAGGATATTGCGACAGAAGCTGGCTGCTCGATGCTCCTGCTGTGTGTTACGCCGCGTACAGGAGGTGTAAACTGTCGCGCTACATAATGATGCATTAATTGCGGCCCGCGCCATTCGTCAGTGTTTGGGCTCCTCACCGAGGCGATTGAAAGGCCCAGGATGTGACCGTTAATCTTATCAGATTATGCATGACCACGCCGTGCTGTATTTTTAAATCTGCTCGCATTAAATTGTACATGCACCTTTATATGTGGAGAGAGGAAAAGCAGCAGTTGTGCTAAGATAATGTATCTTTAGCCTCACTAATAGGGTGAAGGCTGGAAGCATTTACACATATACTACTCGACAGCCCCAATGTTTCATTTGGTGATCATTAGTATTCCGCATGTTAATTTTTTTTGGACATTCAACTTTCTCAACCCATTCAAATAATTCAACATTTCACATACTTCCCTAATTCGGTCATATGAGGCTTTAACTTCCACGTTCAACACATCCCCAGTTCTCCCATAATTAAAAAAATTTCCCATAAAAAAAAAAAAAAAATTCAACTTAATGAGGTTATAAATTTCACATTTTCCCCTCCTATTTCCACATTTCTTGACCAAGTCAAACCACTGCAAGTCTAACATCTCAACATTTGAAACACGGACATTTCAGTTCAATGTTAGAATTTTTATAGACAATGCACTGTCTAGTTGAATTTGCTTTTGAGTGGCTTAATTGGAGCTGTATGCACACTTCACACGCACACACATCTACACGTATGCACACACACGCTCACGCACGCACACGCACACACACAGACAAACACTCACGCTCACGCACGCACGCACACGCACACTCGCACACAAACTGTCCATCTTCCATTTGCTATTCCAACTTGCCTCTTAATAAAAAGGCACCAAGACGAAGGGGAGGGGAAGTGGATATGAAAATGGAGCGCATGCATGCAGGAATCATAAAAGATGGAAACAAAGGGGGACAGACAGCATGCACCGAGAGGGACAGGCAAAAGATGAAGCTCATTTTCCGTGGGCACCCAGTGGCTTCTGCATTGCAGATCGCTGAAAAACGCCCCCCCCCCAACACCACCACCCCCCGAAGGCGACCCTGGGCTTAAAGGGGGGTGGGGTTGGGAAGGATGAACAAGGGATGGGTTTATGCTGTCCCTGCTTTGGTACACTTTGTTTCCCCCCCCCTCTCCTCCCACACTGAAATATATTTTCTGTCTGCATCAAATGTCAAGTTAATTTCCTGGGTGCTATGAGCGATATGTCCTCCCCTTCGGTATGTGTAGCAGGGTGCCGAGCGTGCCACTGTGTGTGTGTGTGTATGGCGGACAGGGGCACGGCAAAGCGAGAGATGAGGCTTGCTGAGGGTAGCTTCAGTACAGTATCTATAAATTGGCTCCCTGTGAAGGACTGGAAAAGTGTGTAGAACGTGTGCATGCATTGATATATCCGCGCGTGTGTGTGTGTCTGTGTATGAGTGTGTGTGTGTATGCTGGTGTGTAAAAATATAAGCAAATTATTAATAGATGCTTTTGTCAGTGTTCCTGTTCCCATCTGCCTGTCCTTATTGTGCATTCATATGATCAGCTCCTATAAAAGTTCTTCTGAATTGAAGCCTACACACACAACACACACGCACGCGCGCACACACGCACACACCTACTTACTTACGTACGATGCTGACACACACATTCAGATGAATACATAGTGATTCTACGCTTGCAAAAACAGCAAAATGTGTCCAGAGTATTTCATAACGATGCAAAGTAGGGAGATTCGCTGGCGCTTTCTCAATAACTGAAATGCACTTCTGAGTGGCCAACAAAAAGATCTAACACTTATTAGCAACAGACCATATTTATTTATTTTAACTACCTTTAACCATTTTTACTATCTAATTGATGTCTTTGAGGACCATATATATATATATATATATATATATAATGTTTTATTACATATGTTCTACTTATCCTGTTTGCTCTGTTAATTTAATCTAAAGAAGCACTTGCATGCATTTGATACCATATAGAAAAATATCATTGGTTCCTTTTTGCATAGGGCTGTAAATGTGAATAAAAGCCAACTGTGTTGTAATGTGTAAAAAGCCTTATTGCAAAGGCGAGGAATATGCATTTGCCACTCATCTTTATGCTGATGTATGCTTCTGCCTCACGCACGTCACATCCTATAACCCAGAAAAATTACACAAGTCCCACCTAATTGCGCATATTCATGATGCTGCTTTGCATAGAGCCGTTCGCATATTTCCGCAAGAAGCCACAACCGCAGAGGGATGCAGCTGAGTGAAAGAGCTGTCAATCCACTGATTCACTACGTCTCCGCCACAAGCATCCGTTTGATAACTCTCCCTCCATGCCTCCATCTTTTTTTTTTTTTACTTCTTTTATATGATCTGAGGCCATCACGCAAGAGAGTTTCCTCTTATTTCTCGCAGTCAGTCATACTACCACTGCCTGCCAGCATGTTCAATTCTAGTGGGGATTTTAAATGAAGAAATTAGCTTCGTCCAAGATCACCAAGGTCATTTGGCTGTTTACGCGTAAAATTGTAATGATGAAAACCACTCAAAACAGACGATTTATTATATTTTGTTGAGCATTTAAGACTAGCCCATAGAATTGCTCAACTGGATACAATTAATGGTTGAAAAATTTGCAAGTCTGGGTCCTTTTTCTCAGAACAGTCCAAATGGATTCATGACGTTTTGCAAATGGCTCTTAAATCTAAAAATAGGTCCAGCCAGGTGGATGTTTTGGTTTCTTTCTCAAAGGAGAAAACGAGTACCTTGCAGTGTAATGCAGTGCCACTACAATAATAAACGGATTAAATTAATAATTAATACCACTGTGTCAGAGTCCATTATCACAGAGCACTATTACTTTTGTAAAGGCAGTTTTTTTTTTCTCATTTCTGATTTGTGACTGTAGATCTTTATTTTGTGCTTTTTGCAGGTCACAATTTGTTAAATGTCCTATTTTTTTTCACAAATCTGCACTAATGGTCACTACTTGTGCAGGTGTTATTTTTACAAATTATTGACGCTATAAAATGTCGAAAATGTCTTGCTCTCTGTTGATTGTTGCACAAACGTACAGTTTTGTGGGGTCTTCCGAAAAGTGATGATTTTGGAGGTACGAGGTTTCGCCTGACGCCGGTGATATATAACAAAAGGCCTCGGTGACTCTATGTAAATAGATAGATATGCATAATACATGACGGATGTGCTTTTAATTGCAGATGAGGGAAGCAGTGTTGCTTAAAGTGACTGATGGAGAGTTGTCCTTACAGCTCATTGTAGCGCTCGTGAAAAGGACTTAATCAGACTTGGCCCTGCCGTAATGAAGCGAGTGCTTTGGGGTTGTGCTGATGCTTGGGTAAACAGCGATTGTTTCAATGCGGGCTTTCCAAACATGGCAAACAATGCGGCCATTGTTCCGCCAGCTCTCATTAGGACGAGCATCACAGAAGCACTGAAGAGAGGTGGGTGAAAATGGTGCAAGAAGGGGCGTCTAAGTGCGTGTGTCTGCATATGTGTGTGTGCGTGAAGTTGGCAGACGCAGAGATTGTAATAGAAGGCGTGGAACAAGACAAGGACGGAGGAAAACGGCAAGATGTTCTCCTCTGATTGTCCACATTTTTAGTTTTCTATTCAGATCTTCTTTCTGTGTTCACGTCCGTCCGTCCTTCCACCTTGACGCCGTTCTGTCCTTTGTCCCTCGTTTGCATCTGCATTTGGGATGCTGAAGGGATGCTTTGCCAATCATGCCACCTTTGCGTCACCTTTTTCCACCAGGTGCAGAAGAGAGGGGGGAGGTGAGGAGGAAAAAGAGGCCAGGGTGGGGGTGAGCGAGTAAGTGAGGGAGAGGGAGGGGGCGGGGGGGGGAGCAAGAAACAAGACAAAAGGAAAAGATTTCCTTGCTTCGTGGCTTAATGAACACTGGCAAAGAATGCTTACAATAGAATACATTATCCTCCCGTTAATAGAAGCAATCAATTAAAAAAGACTATTGCAACTCTGTTTAATTTTTTTGGGGTCTGTTTATCAGTTCGGCCTCATTCACAGTTAAATTGAGTGACCCACTGAAGCACCTGGCTTCGGCTTCTTTCCCACATTTAATGCCAGCGGCCACAACAATTGCTCAGTGATAAATTCCTCAATTATGTCAGTCAGGATCCATGAAGAATATCGAGGAGTGAGACGACGCTGTTACGATTTAATTTTTTTTTTTTGTTCCTTTCTGATTGACACTCTCAGTGAGATAGCTGCAATTTGTTTGTTATTGTAGCGAACAACTACACTGCATCTGTGGTTTCAAATAATGTGGTTAGCTTCCCGACCCACTTCAGAGAGGCAAACTATTAATGAGAATATGATGCAGTGCAGGAGTGCAAACTGCAACCACATTAATAAATACATTAATGAATAAATAACTCTCTGACAATGTCAATTGAATTTCATTGGATCTAGGGTGGGCAGTTGGTATTTGTTCGACATTCTGACTGGAAACCCTGACTGGAGAAATGACCTCTGACAACTAAAGTTGGACTAATGCGGACCAAATGTTCCCACAGGTCCCATCAGCAATCCACATGGAACTTTAGATGAAATGTCTTTTTGGTTCCATGTGTGTCACCTAGAAAAAATAAATAGCTCCAGATAATGGCAATCTAAACTGTGACAGAGGCAAGGGGTCGCTGTGCCCAAATGCAAAGCTTGAGAATGACGGAAAGTGAAAGGAGGGAGAATTTAGAATCTATGGGCAATGCTTGTCGTGGTTCTCTTTCTGATTGTTACGATGAAAAGTAGACTTCACGCTATCAATGTCTTTGGAGTCGATCAGCGGTTCGATCTGAAGATGAAGCAATATAATCGATGTTTACTCTACAGTTGAGCCCCACCATAGCAAAAATGCATTGGCTCAAATGATGACATTGCGGTTGATTACCAATTTTATGTAAAATGCAAAATATTGATGAGTTCTACTGAGCAAAGTCAAATGAAAAGTCCTCCTTGTTAATGGTAAAAAAGGCAACGGTAATACGAATTCACTGGTCACATTGTTTGTCATACATACACAAAGGGAGCTTTGATTGCCGCTTTCACAAAGTTTGATCAGTGTTTGTAAAAGTAAAATAAGGTTGCGTTAAAATCCATATGTGACCCCAGGTCGGATTCAGCAATGTCGTTTCTGATCAAAATTACATTACAAATGTGTTATTTGTCTTTTCCCACGCGGGTTTTTGTTTCTCAATTACTGTTTGAATCTCACCCACCACTATGCAACATATAGCCACACACTCCCAAATACATGTCGGCAATATTTGCACAAGAAGTAAAAGGCTCAGAGATTTGTGGACAACACGCAATGGAGTGCCACTTCAATATAATGCATGATGAATTGAAGACACATCCCGATGTACATTTAAGGGAACTGTGAAGTCTATTTGATGTTCAAGTGCATGGGTAGATGTGTTTTGTTGCTGTTCAAAGTGCCTCGGATGGGTGCTGGGTAGTATTTTGACCTTTCTCGACAAGACGACATACCACATTTCCATTCATTCTGTGACTGTAGTGTGGAGTGTGTGTGTTTAGATGTTTTAAACCTTGTTGCTGCAAGTGTAATGTGTTTTGCACTTTGAAGGTGGAAATTTTCATTTCAGGCAAGGGAGGATACACATTAATGCTTCTCTTTGGTAGACAACTGTCGCGAAAATATACGTAATGTAGCCACAACATTAAGAATACTAATTTAATGAGATCAATACAAGAGATTGTGACGTTCATAATAATGCTCTGATGTGATTGACATGATCAGAAATTGATTTGATTGCAGTGGTCACCAACCACTGGGCCGCGGCCCGGTACTAGTCCACACATCCGTTTGGATTGGGTCACGACAGGCTGCACAGATGAAAGAAAAAAAATCTTGTGGGTCTTCTGGTTATTGATTATTCGAGGCTGAAAAATATTGTAATGTCTTCCAAAGATACTACAGCAGAAGTTCGTTCAGTTATCTCTCTCTTATTATTGCAACACTACTACTGCTACTGTGGGCGGTTGCCGACGCCGACAGCAGAGCAACAACCGTTTTTAGTCAAGAGTTATACGGGAATTCCTCTCACCCTCTCTGCTCAATTTTCTCACTCAGAATGCCCGCCTCCCCCAGAGTCGCGTGATGCATTCAGAAAACTCTGAAATAACCGCTAAAGTTATGGACTTGTATGAACTGGTACAAAATAGAAAGGACCACTAGTGTTTATTATTGCAATTATCAATTATTTCAAACTACACTGCAGCCGATTATGTAATGCTTCGATTACAATGTTTAGCTACATGGCAAATTGAAGAGGTTTTACCGATAGCTGGGCCCGTGCGTCCAATTTATTTATGTTGACCAATGAAGGTGGATTAGTAAATAACGAGAAAATATTTTTTTAAAAAGAGATTGTCTTATTTTGTCAATGTCTTTCAACTCACTCTACAGCATTTTTTGTACCATTGCACTTGTTTTTGGACATCTTTTCTCATCCTCCTCTGGGTCATCCCCCTGTTTTCCCACAGCTGGTATTCCATGTACAGTCCAGGTAGTCATGCTGGTGGAATTTGTGTGCGAGCAAGACCCAGTGACATGGCCTTTACCAGCCTTCCCTCAGTCTCTCTACGCCATCTCAGCCCCCTACGGCCACTTTTCAGCCACGAGTCCTCTTCTGCAATGTGTAGGACTCTTTCACAGGACTATGTTTATGGGAATTGTTGGGCGTGCCAATGCTTTATCAGGCATAAAAAAAAAAATAATTGGTATAAGTCAGTGAATAGTTGTTGCTCATAATTATAATAGTCTTTTTATATTAACATACACTCAATGGACTCTTCATTAGGAACAGCTGAATAATGTAATGAGTCATAGTACAATAAAACGATACAGCGATAATTCAATGTTTGTTTTCTGATTGTTGATGTTAATCTAGCTTGACCAATTGACTCCTGTTTTGATGCCACGCAACATACTGAAATGGACAATGTTGTCCGCTGTGATAGCCATAGCACAGATGTAGTAGTTCAATGTCCCATGGATGACATCATGTTGTTCTTAGTTCAAAGAACAAATTAGTGGCGACTCAATCAACAGTGCCGGTGGTTGATGCAGCCAAGCCGTGCACTCAGTTTCTTCAAGATCACAATATATTTGCCAAACTTGACAGAATTATATTAATTAATCACTGCTATGTTTATTCCAATTTCCGATATACAGTAATATATTTCATGTCCGTCGAAAATGTGAGTTGTCAAATGACTTATAAAAATATAAATTGCCAAATGCCTTGGGTTAACTATTTTTTTTGCATTTTTTCTTTTATAAATCTGCTATAATTGCCTTTTATTAGGCTGTTAAATTAACACCCTGTTGTTATATGACGCGTTGTTACTATTTAGCGATAAATATATGTCCTTAAAATCTGGATGTAAAAATATCTCAGGCATGCAAAATTGCATTACTCCTCAAACCATCCACAGTTTCAACCAATTTGGACCCCGATTATTTGGAGTAGACACACGTATACGCCCACAGACAAACGTACAATATACTGACCAGCCCTGCAGCCCTGGGAAAGAAGAACACTGAAGGAAGGTTCAAGGTCATTTCAAGTATTCAGCCGCCTGGGGTGCTCCATTGTCAAGGCACCACATCCTTTGCTCTCAAATGCACCCACAGGCTGTGGCAGGCACACCACATCGTAGGTAGGCGGATATTGAAGGCACCGCATCCCACTAACACGCGCATCTGCCATGATATACTGTCTGTCAGGTGAGACATACGCAAATAGCTGCAGGTGGTAACCTTCTATCATTTAGTTGTTCCACAAATATTGTCAGCTTGCGATTATGTTGCTTTTTTTTTAACGTATATCATTGTGCCTGCTTTATGCTCGACAGATTATCCTGCGCTGTTAACCTTTTACTTGATTGTTGCCATTGAATGAGTGCTTATTTTGCTTTCGACTTAGTGAAGAGTTAGACTGCATAGAAATAGTTTTTTTTTTTTTTTTGTGAGAACCACAGTAAAGGTGAGGCAGAGCAGGAAGGAGGGAGCGAGGCTAAAAAGGGGAGTAGCAGCAGTGGGTGTGATTAGCTCCTTTGTTGGAGGTCTGTTGAGCTTCATTGGCTGCAGAGAATAGCTTCCTAATGAAGCCAGCCAAGCTTGGACCAAACTTTGTGCTGAAGACAAACTAAGTTATGGTGGTCCGGCGGCGCGCTGGAGGCGAGACAACTGATATTCAACGCCTGGACATATGGTCCCCCTCAGCGGGGCCTCCCCAGGCCACTTTCTCATGTATTGGCTCATTTGTGAGTCTTTATTTGTGTGGATGGAAATATTTATATTGTGGTCTGCTCCATCTTTTTCACTTTCTTTTAACCCGTTGGAAAACAGAGGGAGAGAAAACAGAACGGAAGCCGAGGGTAGTGACAGAAAGTAGAGGTTGTTGATGCTTAGTACATGCGACAGAAGGGAGAGGGCTGCAGGCTTTGTCTCTCCGGATGACCCCAATACAGAATCTTTACTGACACGTCCTGCAAGAGGTGAAGTCACTGAGTAAATGACACCAACCTGGCTGTGGCAAACATGCAGTTTATTTCATCGGGAGGTCAGAGCAAAGACAAGAACATGAAATATTCCATTGTGTTCACGTGTTTGCGCATGGGAGCAAGTCTAATTGAGGTTTGAGGCTAATTGTTTGGGTCAGGGTGGGAGCGTGGGGGACGGGCGGCTTCCGTGTCTCACCAGCGAAGCACTCGGTAACTGAGCCGGCAAGGGGGAGAATGGGCCCACTTCAGGGCCACACAGCAGGCTCGAGCAACACTTACTTCTACTGGCCAAACTGTCAGCCAGAACAACTTCATTGTGCCCAAAATTGGAGTTGAAAGCAAGGCAGAGACTTGGGAGGAGAGGGGTGCTTGGGGTGTAGGCGTGAGGAAGAGTGAGCGAAGGATGCGGAGACACAAGACCGAAGAGAGAGGGGGTCTGTGGGAAACTGGGGGACTGGAAAAGGGGGAGTCCTGGAGAAGGTGCGAGTTCTTTTCAGGGAGAAGATTTCCCAGGAGTTCTACACAGGAACCAAAAGAAGTGACTTCAACCCCAAACATTCTCAGCCTGAGACCCAAACTAACGTCACTTTTTCCTGAAAACCAAATTTGCATTCACTGTGTTTTGCCATAATGTTGATATACAGTAGACACATGTGCCTTGTTGACAATTAAAATAACATTTGAACGCATTTTACTCTTTTAATGCATCAACTGCCCTCCCCCTAAACAAATCCAATTCTGGTTTTCAGCTCCCAGCTTGAGTATGGGTTAGTAATTTAAACCCAAGTTAAATGTATGCGCTCCTCATCCCAACATGTACCAGTTTGCTCCCAAGCTGGAAAAGTCAAATGTTAATAGTACAAAAGAGTATCGTTATCATCATACGCATAAAGGTAAAATAATGTCTCACAGTTTTATTCGAGCGTTTTGCATAAGCCTGACACGAAAACCAATCCGGATAAGTCCAAAAGTGCTTCTTGGCACCATTGTCTTCCATGCCGCTTCTCTCTTCGCCCAATTCAAATTCATATTTCCACTCTTGACAACTGTATGGCAAACGACTGAAGAAGTTTACTTTGTTACACTGAGTTTAGGGAGATAAGGAAAGTGTGCTACATCTCAGTGCACAAGTGTGGGCGAAGGTGTGTGTGTGTGTGTGCGTGCGTGCGTGCTCACGCGTTTGTGTGTGTAGTCTTTTCCTGCCAGCTGCTGGCATGTGAATGTTAGCAAAATGCAGAAGTCTAGGCGTGCGCACACGCACGGACTTAAGCACGCATGCACATGCGCGCACACGCGCACACACAAACACACGTTTGATCCAGAGAAAGCCCTGCAGCTCCCAGAGACCTAACAAAAGGCCTCCTCTATCCATTGTATGAGCTGTGTGTTTCCCAGGAGAACCCAGCCACAGCCAGAGAAGAGCCTGAGATCGCTTTCCCCTAACATAGCTGGGTTTTTTTTCTCTCTCTCTATGGTCCAGCGCAAAACTCTCAAAAGAACCAGCCTTAGTATTTTTTGAGGTACAAGACACTGAATTTGGGAAAGAGAGTGAGAGAGAGAGAGAGAGAGAGAGAGAGAGAGAGCAATGGTAGAGGAAGAAAAAGTGAGCGTGAGCATCTTGACAGATGAACAGACGCGGCAGACAGACAGAGAGCAGACGTTCCCAGTGCTTGTGAAAAAGAATATTCAGGATGTTCTCTGCCATTTTATTTGTTCCTTGTCTTTGCACTATAGTCAACTCTCTTGTCTTTGTTCGCGGATGTACCTCCGCTCGTGGGTGGTGTGCTCACAAGCTCACCCAGCAACGACAAGTAGATACTAATTTCTATGCTGAACCACTGAAGCAGGCAAGAGCAAATTGCCAGTTGCTGCTTCATTAGTAAAGTCTTTGAAAGTTTGCAGAAAGTATCTGTCCGCACATCCGGCAGTCTCAGCTTTCTTTCTTTCTTTTTTGATAGCATTGATTCACATCTTAAATAAAAGTGTTGCCTCTCAAGATGTGTATGTAAAACGTGTGAAGAGAATCGGAAAATATTGAAAAAAAAAACCCTCTGCAACCACTATTATACATTATGAGTGATTTTTGTTCGCCCTGCGATTTATAAGATTGCCACTGGAAGAAAAATTGCTGAACAATGCTCATCAGACAGCTGGAGAAATTATTGTACATTTAAAGGCCATGTATGTATCTGAATGCGTGAAACAGACAAAATGGCTGACACACAAAATGTGGCTATATGATGTAAAGCAGTGGTGCCCAACCACCAGGCTGCGGACCGGTACTGGGCCACAGATGAGAAAAAAAAAACAAAAAACTTGCAGTTGACGCTTGTTGAGATGCTAATTGTCTTGGTCTAATTACGCTAGCTAAATGAGTAACGATAGCACGTACGAAGCCTGTTCGTCGCATTAAAAAAAGCCTACTAGAACACACAAACATTTTGGGTGATTTACAGAAGGTCCGGCTGCAGCATCTCTTGACTTTTACACAGGAATTGGAATTGCAAGTTAAAGTTGAGATTGGTGATGCCTGAGAGATTCACCATGAACTCGTTCAAGCCGTAGACGTCAGTAAACGAAAACAAACATGGTAGACCGATAACATCTAATCTCTCCAACACCATTATCGTCTAAGATATCACCATACGCCCCTTCATACTCGCACTCACACACCCTCCGAACCAGATTTTCTCCCTCCCGCTGCACTTCCTTCGAGGTAAATCTCATGTGTTGAGAATGCGAGTGAATGTAAGCCATTGTCGTGGTGTAACCAAACTCTGCAGCCAGTTGTTTGATTCTGTTTTGACTCTGACTTTGTTTATTTTTTTTTTTAAACCACCACATCAGCTGAGAGGGCAAGACAATTTCTATTTCTGTTTGAAGAGCTTTTGGTCCGTCTACTGTTATAATAACAATAATCATCAGTTATTTCTTGTAATCAATTAATAGATTTGATTGCTTAAAAGAGGGACTTAAATTCAATCACATACTTTTTAAATGATGTGTGCTTTCAAGCTGATCCTGTCACTTTTAGTTTCTTGCTCAATTTACCAAATGATTGCAAAATTAAAATGCCACTGGAGAATTATTTAGCTCTCAACATTTCTTGGGATTCTTCCTTTTGCTATGCTACGTCATTTGATGTAATACAATATACACGGGTACAATGTCATTTCACTCAACATATTCTACCTCTATATTTATTCCGAATGTTACGCTGCATTATGCTGAGATGTATTTTGATCCCTTTTGTCACATTATTAGCTTCATAAGTGGGGTGAAAATTGTAGAAACACCACCACCAGTTCTTCACACCCTTGTCCTGACTCCTGGCCTTGGAGAACTCCCTTCCACGTAGTTGTTATACTGTCTCTATTACAGTTTTACTACTACCAAAGATGGCAAAATAAATGCTACGTTGACTGACCTGCATTTCATGCCATTCCTACTTTTGTGCATCATTTGATTATATCCGTCAAGTGTACCATATGAAGTGTCTAATGAGTGTACTGAAACATTCCGCCATGTTGTCTGCATTCTTTGGGAGCTGTCTCAGACTTCTATGACCCATTTGGTACATCGTAGTTGTATTTTATAGCATCTTCAGTGTGCACTATCTGCATGCAAATATTCACATCCCATTGTGGCGGTGTGGCTTTGTATGTCAGCCCTTTCCCAAAGAGGTAAAGATAAAGAGAAGGAGGCCGGGGGGGGGGCTGTGGAAAGATGTTTTGGAGGGAGCTTTTTGTGCGCACACGCACCCATCTGTGCCACCGACTCATTTTGGAGGTGAGAAACTGTCCCGTCAGTTTCATGAGAATAATTGACACTCCAAGTTAGCCTTCCAATCAAAGGGGATTATTTCTCCTCCAGCATATGCGCAGCCAGTGAGCACTGCCATAGTGGAGAATATGAAAGGGAGAGCAAATAGGAGGTGAGGAGGGAACACATCATAAAAGCTTGACCCTTTCATTCCTCTATCTCAGTGTAGAGGAGTTGATGTCGCTTTTGAGTGCATTTACCGTATAACTCCACATACATTTGAGGTGGCTTTTGGAAGAAACTCAAAGTTACAACCCAGTAGCAGAAATTGGGTTCCTCTATCTTTTTACTCCTGGGATGATGTAACGTGAATGTTTACATGTGAGTATACACTTTGGTTAGTGGCGGTGAATGCGGGCTATGAGGTGTGTGCGCGTGTGTGTGAAGGGTTGCCCACATTAAACCATTAAAGCAAGTGTGATGTTGAATTATTGATCATGGCTAATGAAAAGGATCAGTTCAGGATGAACTATGGGTTTATCTTAAACCCCCAGGCGAACACACAACCAGCACCTTCCTGAAGGCGCACACATACACACAGTTTACTTTATCATCTTTCTTGGCTTGTTTTCAAAAAGAAAATATCCTGGACAATTCTCAATCTGGCCCACTCTCCATCGTATCATTGCCGCAACTGAAGAGAATGCCGACATTCCTTATAACATGTTGGTCCTATTTAATTCCAAACTGAGCAAGTCAACCCGCAGAGCAGAGAACAGTTGTGTTGCAAAGCCACGATTCAGGGAAAATAGGGATTCAGTATTGGGGGGAAGGGGTAGAGAATGCAGGGGAATGGGGACTAGGGGGGGGCAGGAGAATCGGCGCCAGCCCCTCGGAGGCGCTCAGCAGCATCCCCCCGCTCGTAGGATGGCGGATGTGTCTGGATGTCTCCATGACAACACTACTGTATGTTTTGGACTTACCACAGGAAAGTGTTCAAGTATATTGTGTGTTTGCCCCATTTTCATTTTCATTTTTTATTTATTTATTTTTTCTTTCTGTGTGTGTGCAGATGCATTAAGGCCCACAACTCAATCACATTAATATTCACTCAGTCTGACTGAAAAACTCCTGCAGAAAATCAGTTTGCAGAAAGAGCCCATCATACATCATTTGACTCAATGGCTGAACATTTACTCTCTTTACGCAACTAATATGAGGACTGAAAATCTGAGTCAATATCACCACAAGGTGTCTTTGAGACTTTTCCCATTTCACGGCGAAAGTTGAGATTTTTCCATTAAACTTCATATCCAGTTGGTGGATGTTTTGTTGTCAGAATAGAATATTGGTCCAACTCAATTACCTACTTAAAAAAAAGAAACTTTTCCTCTCACACTCATTAAGGTGCTTCAACACAGGTCAAGAATCACTCTAACAAAGCGATACACATCGTCACAAACAATCACACGTTGTGTCCTAATAGTCCCATATGGGAGAGCCGAGAATCTCCACAAAACAGTCCTCTGATGAGCTCTAAGAGAAGGGACAGTGCTTTTAGTGTCAGAGGTTATAGACAGTTTTGTTTTTTTTCTATCCTTAAATGCACCCTCACCATCATTCTCTCTTTCAAACACACACACACACACAGATGCAGATCCTCTGGGAGTATATTTTTAACCCTGACAGCCCTGTGCATTTTCTGAGAGGTTAAAGGGCCGAATGGTGAATCAAGTAAATAATTCACAACATCTGAAACTCTTTTGCTGTAACGTCAGCATGAATGGGGGAGGGAGACCAAAGAGACTTTTTGCTAACATTCTAACACACTTTGAATTTAATTTGATCCAAATCAAAGTTTTTACTCAACTCGCAGAGAAACAATCACAGCATTTCCTCCTGCAAAGTGAAGTGATTAACCAGTCTAAGGATGCTCGCGTAATTTACACCCATGTGTGGTTTTGCAACAAAACTGATGTCTCTTTTGCATTTTGTAGGTTCGATGACGACGTCCCGCAGGGTGACTCGGAAACAATTGCTGTCGTGACGCCGGTCTTCACGCTACCATGTAGAGGATATTCAGCAGATCGCAAAGGTGACTTTCCCCTTTTACACATTACTGTTTCTGCCCTCTTTTTTATGTGGGCAATATTTCAAAAATTCCGCCGCTCTGGATCACCATCTTCTGCATCCCTTTTACCAAGAGAATTCACCATGAAAGCGTCCGTTAGACATTTTGAGTGACATTGCGTGTGTCAAACTGCTGATTGAAGGAGACACATAGAGAAATGCTGCGCTAATGAAATCATCTGACCCACATCCTTTAGTGCTATCCATTTCTCCAAAGACACAGAAAGGGCATTTATACAGGTAAACCACGACTGGTCCCCGAAGTGAGAGAAGGAAAGGGAGCATCCATTATTTACTATAGGAAGGGGGCTACTAGACACTTAGCACATAATGCACTGCTTCAAGCGCTCAGAACATTGAGCCTCCTCTGTGCTGACAAGACCATTGTTGTCTTTTTTTATTTTTTGGGGGAACGTGTATGTTTCCATCCATACTGACAGATGAAAAGGAATATGTCTCCCTGAGGTTGAGAGTAACTGACAAAGGTAGAAAGTGAATGGCGTGGTGAAGAGCTGTTCTCTTGCTGTGTGCCAGTTATGTTTTTGAGTTGCTTGGCAATTCATGTGCATCTTTTTTTTGGGGATGTGTCCTTTTATTCACAGGTATGCACTTTTATACTGGCTTGAAAAAAAATGAGACCATACTCTTTTAACTCATTCACTACCGGCCAAGTAAAAAAATGGATCTTTGACGTCTTTAGCCGTCAATGGAAGTAAATTAGTTAAGTAGCTGACTCGTGTTTTATAGTGCTCCTCTGATGATGCTTCGTGTTGTTTTTGCGTTAAGATACCTTTTTGAATCACCTTTAGTAAACAGTTACAGTCACCTTTCAGCATAACAATGACCCTCCAAGCATAAGTCCAAAGCCGAAGCGGGGCAGTTTTATTTATATAGCATATTCCATACACAAGGCAACTCAATGTGCTTCACAAAAGCACAGACAACACAACAAGCATTTACATGCACAAAAGTCAATAACAAAGCAGAGAAAACAAAAATAGCTTACAAAAATGACTAAAATGTAAATTTACAACATTTAAACACTTAAAGAGAAAACCTATAAAAATAAAATTTAAAGAAAATAAAAGAGGGTTTCTACAATATTTGAGAAAATAAAATGATTTAAAATTATTTGGAGGACCTTAATTAACGTTATGAGGGCAAAAAAAAAATAAAGTTTATTCCGTTTATGTGCAGCATCACACCTGCATGCTGCTTTACCATGTTTACTTTGAACGCTGGGCTCCACTAATTGACCCACTTCTGCAGATTTTAGGGCCCTACCCGGTTTATAATCAACCATTTCTTTCATGCATTCAGGACCCAAACCATTCAATTATTTAGAGTAAAATATGACGATCTTACCTATAAGAAAATCAAGCTTTGGTTGGTTGTTCACTTGTTGACTGGTTATGCAGGAGGGTCACCCCACTAAACCATGCCAGGGGACAAAGCAACACCCTATTGGGGGCACAGCTACCAAGGCATAAAAAGGGACACTCCACACCAATAAAAATTACCATTCAAGAAGTCCTTTGGATTAAAGGTGAAACGTCTGAAATAAACAAGAACAAGTCCAGTAGCAATTAACTGCATTAATCTGCACAGACATTGTTCAATAAGGTCTTGCACACACATTGGAAAGATGTCATGTTTATTCGACGATGTATCCAGATGTTGAAGTGATGTGTCAGCAGACAAAGTGATGCAGAGACAGACTGATGCCGGTTGGCCTATTATCAGCTGTGAGCAGACGGGCAGTCAGACAGACAGGCCGACAGACAGCATGCGCCCTCGAGGTGCAGGGAGCAGGCAAGGTCTCACATTCGACTTGTTTGAATTCACTGGCCTTCATCTTTTGGAGATGGCCTGAGTTTGCCTGTCGATAGCAGAGGGACCGCCTGCCAACCCTGAATTCTTCTGTACTGTCAGCTAAGCATCAGAGGCATTTGTGGAAGAAAAAAGCCTGGCCGCAACACTTTTTGTACTGAGTGAATTCCTGGAAAAATGAGGGCAGTTGCTGACTTTTATATGTGAGGGAGTGATTTTCAATATTTTAAAATCATGATGAGATTAATCAGGTTTAACGTTTGAAGTGAAACTGCTCCAAAATGTTGAGAAGCGGGTTATCTAAATTGATGTTGTTCTGCATCTGATGCTAGCAGACAAGGACATTGGATATAATACGAGGAAGGATGGCATATTTACTGATTTTCTCCTGTGTCCTGAGCTGTTGTAAAAGCTATGCATTATATTCATATCGGGCCGGGCTCCATATTTTCAGAGGAAACAAGTAGCATAATTTGGGTTCGAGTGAAGTGGATCACGTGTGGTGGGACTGATTGAGGAAGGGTTGGATGTGCACGGAGTCCAGATGGAGTTTCCCAGCCAGGCAGGAAAGTAAATTCGTTAAGGAGACTCAAGCAAAATAAAGGAGTGATGGACTACAGCGCTGTGGTTTTGTTTGGGCTTATTGACAATCTTCCACGACAACAAGTTACATTGATTAAAAAAAAAAAAATCTACACACCCTTGAAGAGGAGGTCAACCCCAAAAAATTCTTAACAAGAATATGTTCAATGCAACCCCACTAGTTGAAACATTTGATTAATATTGCATTTGTGGATTATGAGTTAAGCAGTAAAATGTCGCCATTTTTGTACCTCCCAGGTGGCGACCATTTTGCAACTTGTTGTTAACTGAAAATGACATCAGAAACAATACAAAGGATGGTTGGTTGGACATATTCTGCACCAGAAACACATTTATTCTTTTCATTGTCATTGCTGTTGAATCACTACTTCTAATAATAATAACTTGCATGTACATGTTATGGACACAATATGACCACCCAATATGTATGAGTTTCTTCTGGTCCCCTCAGCCTGTAAAGCGTAATTCAATCTTCTCCAAATATTACGTTCATAATCAGAATCATCTTTTGCCAGTGTATGTGTGAGGAGATGTGGTTTAATGTGGATGTACATATTTGGGACTTTCCTGACTTAAGCCACCTCTTAAAAAAACCATGTCACTCTTATAGAAACCAACAATACTATTAAAAAAAAAGAAGAAATAAAAATCACAATATGCACCCACAGCATGCACCCGTTCCCCATACATCACCGGAAGCAGCTCAGAAACAATATTCATCTAATAATGTGTCCAAAAAAAAACCAAATAAAATTTAAATGAGATACACCACAGCCACTGTGATGCTGATTTTTAAATGTATTGATTCATTCAGATGCTAACAGATGTATTTTGCGTCTCAAACAGAATTGCTCTGCCCAACCAATCCGATTCCCCCAAAATGTAGAAATTTTGAGTTTTGAGTTCAATCGACATAGACATGGTAGCACATAGAGTCTGAAATGTGATTAGACAAATAATTTCCCATATACACGTATTGGAAGACATGAGTGAAGCCAAACAAAATGCTATGAAATGAAGAGTGCACATTTTTGGGACTAAATGAATTCAATGACGTGACAAATATTAAAATGGCGGTCGAGCGCATGCAGGAGAACATGGATAATCTCATTATGTTAATTCAAAGTGCTACAACTAGCCTGGCGTGCATATTACAGTTTGGAGAGTCCTTTTTGCAGGTCTGTGTGAATTGGGATCATTTTGACAACTGCCATCCGTGCACAATAACAACCCCCCTCCCCCCCTTCCTCGTTTGTTGTAGTGTAAACATAAAACCTCATTCTGAAGATTTCCACTTGGCGAGAATAATAAACAGGTATATACCTGAGACACTCTCGAGCCATGTGTGCTCAGTCCCGCCCCGGTGGAAAAAAAAAATGTCAGTGGCTGGCTTATCGGGTTGTAAAGTATATCATGTAAGACAATACATGTGAGAAGTGCAGCAGGAAGAAAGGGAGAAAAGTGCATGGCGACATGAGGTAGTGGGGGTTAATGTCGGCCGCTATTGTTCCCATCAAGTTCACTGAGACCTCACAGCTCATGAAGTCCTTTCATTGACGGATCTTACTATGGGCTGGGAGGTAACTCTACTAGTGCTTTCCCCTCCAGACAAAATATACACACACAGGTCAAGTGTGTGATGCGCTCACAGTCGTGCTTGTCACCTCTGACCACTGGTGATGAATGAGTCTCTGGTGGCATGTCCGAAAACTTTCTACATTTTGGTGAATACTACTTGAATACATGATGTTTCATTGAAGAGTTTAAATCAGGCCCCCAAGCCATAGTTTGGACACCACTGCTCTAATGGGTCCATTAGTTTATCAACAAATGTAAATGGACAGACGGATGTTATTCGAATGAATGTTGTATCAGGTGGTTTAAACCAACAATATGCAGCAAGATTTTTCCCGACAATTTATGACGGTTACATAGTTTTGGGGTTACAAACGGAACTGGGCGCGTTTGTGGAAGAGATGTAAGAATACGGCCTCACTCGGCGCTAGCGGGCATGCTCAGTTATCACCGTACTTTCTGGTTATCATCTGATTGCCTTATTCTTAGCCAATAAGTGTCTTTCGGAAAAATATTGACTGTCCATATGACCAAACAGCGTCAGTGATGGACTACATTGCGCTCCGACGTCCATCTTGTAATCCAGACATAAATGTGATTAAAATGCCCCGAGTATAGAAGTGAACTTTTTTTCCCCCCATAGTGTGAAACTGGTATATGAAATGTTCTAAAATGAGTCCAACTGCAGTTTCAGAAGTTTGTGTGCTGTGTCGGTTTACGTTCTAATACAAATGAGCAACCCGGAATTTCTTCTAATCTTTTCCATTTGTCTGTTTCAGGTGTGTCCTTCCCGCTCAACAACTTGAAGAGAAGTCATTTGTGCTTTTTCATATCAATGTCAGCAGATTGTGAGCCTGTGTTGATGCAAATCAATGTATTTCTGTTCATATTTTCATTAAGCAACTGCGTAAAGTTGACTGTTTTTTTGTTGAGAGCCGAATAAAACCACTTTTAAGAGCTGAGTTGTTTCCTTGATTCTTCTAGAACATTGGGCTTGACATCATTGTGTCCTGTTTGATGATGACAGGAGCATACGCGCTGATAAAAGGCGGCAGGTTGATCAAAGCATCCACATCAAAATGACGCCCGACATTTTTGGGTTTATCTGGAGGGAAAGGGGGGCGGGGGGTGTAACTCATAAAACATTTCCCAGCCTGCTTGTGCACAATAAATCCTCTGCCTTGTAAATCAAATGTGCAATATGAGCAGCACCATCGGAATATTTTCTTCTTGTGTCGCCAATCGCATGCATATATATTTTTCATTGCGTTACTTGGATTTTTTGGGGGGGAGGGGGGGCATGACGCGATCCAATCTGAGAAGATCAAAAGTAGGTTTGAGAAATTGTTTCATATGAGAAAGGCGCGTAATTTTTGCTGCTCTTCTCTCCATTCATCTTCATGTGCCTCTTCATTTCCCCTCTCCTTTCCCGAACCATATTATTCTCCCTGTCGCTTTCTACTTAACATTCATTCTCACTATCATTCTCCTTCCTTGTTGCCCCATCTTCATTTCCTTTAGCGACATCACTCCTCCCTTCTTTTCAACCAGCGTCCCCTCCACGCCTTACCCCTTTCTTTCTCTCCCTCACTTGTCTTACTCTTGCTCTCAGATGTCACATCAGACGCTCTTGTCTTCCGCTTGCCCTGTCATCACATTTTTCACACAGCCTCATCCCTTAATTGGGCCTGGATCATCATATCATGTGGAATACCTAATGGCAAGCAAGGGATGAAAGATGGCCTCCATGTATCACCCCCCCCCCACACACACACACACACATACTTACACACTCACACGCACACACGCATATACGCTCAGACACTCGCATGCAGTCATGATCACACAAACAAGCGCGTCGGTGGTCGAATGGCGCCGCCTTTGCACATTTTTACACCTTCTGTTTACACCACAGATGTCAATGGCGTGACAGGTGAGATGGTGTGTGTGTTCCCGCAGTGTCCAATGATGTTTGGCGGCATGTGTGATGAGACAAAGGATGCCCCCGAGCCAGCAGTCACATCTACAGCTAACAGGCACACACACAAAAAGAAGAATCCAGCAAAGGGGTCTGGAGGGTTTCCATTCCAGTAGCTCAAACAAAGCCAAAAAAAGAAAGAAAAATCAATTGGATCTTTAATGGTGTCAAACAATCTTGTATCTACTTCCTGTTTATCCTTTTAAAGTAGTGTCAAGAAGTTAACGACCATTTTTACATCCCACTCAGACTGCTCCACACTCTCAAAATCTGTGACGTTTGTTCTTTCCATTTGCAATTGGCAAATGAAAAAAAAGACTAATTTGTTGTTTAATCCAGCACAAAAAAATAATAATCCAAATTTTTCATCGTTGCCAAGTAAAAATGTAAAGAATGGATGATACGTGACGTATTGATTGGGAAACAATTAATCCAATTGCTTATCAATTCAGATAAGGAATCTTACTGGATGATGATGTAATCAACATTTTACATATCGTATATGATAATGCAAAATATGTCGGCCCATTGCTATGCAATATCGACAATTTTCTTTACATTTTGTATACTGTATAGGTCATTTTATAACTCATTAATTATATATTGTATAACGATGCAGTATTTTTCCTTAAAATTACGTTAAATTAATGGCAACTTTCTCTCATAAAACAAATTTTACATTGGAAAACAATTAAATGTATATAATATAAATGAAACAAAAGGGACACAAATCCATTCTTTTGTGCACATAGTAACGTAGGGCCCAAATTGCCATCTAATTGTGCACTAGGTAGTTTTGTTTCTTTTTGTATTCTCGTAAACGGGCGCAGTTAGAAATTGTTTAGTGCGCCGTTGTGAGAGTGAACACAGCCGTCTAAATTCCCAGCCAACTGAAGTGTCTCCTCTCATTCCATTTAAATTCAGCACTGGTGAATGGACCGTTCACTGGAGTCCATGCAGGAGATCAATGCGAGCAAAGTGTATTTAAAAGGAACTGCAAGAATCTCTCCACTGGCGGATGAAGGAAACACAACCAATCACGAAATTTTTTTAACTTTACAACAGAGTGGGAAAAAAAAAGGTCAGCCAATTTTCACAAAAGAGTGACAGAATGTTCAAATGCCATTATCTTTGTCCTATGTTATATGTTAATGTGCAAAAAAACAATCAACCAATCAATCAACCTACCAATTAATCAATTTAGGTCCTAGTTATGTGGCTACGAGCAGAACTTACTTGTACACCATAAACTACTCCGCATGCTTCCTGCTTCACTTCCTGTGAGAAGTTGCGGAATTCATGCTGTCTTGAAAGACCGTTCCATGTTCTGCTTGACGAGGCCGGATAGCAAAAAGATTTGTGTTGGATGTGTGAATGTTAGTGCGCTTGCCAGTGTGAATGTGCACGTGTTTGCTTTGGTGCGCAGCGGCGGGTGATTGATTTTCAAGTGTTGAATGTTGACTGAGTGTTCCGCTATCCCGGCAGGGACGACATCTCACCGCCTTCCCCATCTCACTGTCCACACTTCCACCTCTGCCCTCTCTCATTGCCAACCTCCACCCACTTGCAATATCAGTCCTTCCCCTCCCAGTACCCCTGACACCCCCCCCCACCTCCCCGATGGCTTTATTGATAGGGAACATTGATATCTATTGCTGGCTGAAATGAGCCGCTGTCTTGCCACTAGTGGCTGGACATTCCTTATCCGGGTCAATAAAAAACAGTCATGCTTGGTAATTTACTGAGAGGGGAACTCACAGCTGCTGTAGCCTATCCCACTGAGATCAAGATATATATATTGTGTGAAACATGTCTATCTACAGAGTAGAGGAAGTAGGAGTGATGGGGAATGCAGGGGTGTTGTGGAACATTGCAGCTTTTCAATTTTGCTTAAATAGAAACACTTTTGTGCCCGCGCTCCAATCTGTACAGTCAGCAATCACTTGCCGACTGTATATGTATTTGCACATATATGCAATGGCACGGGAGTGGGTGTGGAGATAAAGAGGGCATGCACGGCTGCAAATGGATCAATTTGTGCTCCATCTGCTTCTGTATGATATTTCTGAAGGCACTTTGGAAAGTAGCCAAAGACGATCACAGTCTCCTATAGGGCACTCACCGAAAATACAAATTTTACCACATATATCATCATCTATATAGTGCAAGGATGGGAAAGTTAAATGCTGGAGATGGTCGCGATTTTTCATCAGAGTTAATTGAGGCCTTCATAGGACCACACTCTTTTAACCGCGTGTATGACAAAAGTGCTGCTTTAAGACATGGAGAAAATATATGCATATGTTTTTCATCCAACATTTCACATTAAATGTAGAAAATATTCTCTATGCTTACCCAAGAACACATGGTTTGAAGAAAACAGCAAACTACAACTTGTGGTTTTTGTTTGTTTGTTTGCTTTTTTTTATTTCCAGGGCAGAGGGCTCGCTTGCATAAAAATGTCCATTCAAGGAGAGCACAAAACTTCAGAGCAACGAGACAACTTAAGTGAAAGAACACATTTTTTCACAAAGATCTACTCCCTCCATTTTTAATATTATTGAGGTACCATGTTTTTCCTGCATATTATTTTAAAGCCACACAAAATTATTAGATCTCATGTTATCGTTTAGGACAGTATAAGTGCAACAAAGCCCTTTAAATTGAAAAATCTGCAAATCTTTGTAAAAACCTTTCCGAGACAGCCAGCAAGTGCCGTAACACAGCCAGGTCACACCTGTAAAGTATATACAGTAAATATTGTATGTGTATTGTAATGTTATTTGTACCAGTGGCTAAAAAGCATTGAAATTGTAGTCCGTGAATGGGGTGAGTGACCAAATGCTTCTCAAAATATCCTCACTCTCTTCTTTATTATCACCGCTTCCTCTTTTTGTTTCCTTTAAAACGCTGCCATGTTTTTGTGGTTCAATAAAAAATCCAATAATACAATAAAAACGTTTTTTTTTTCCCTGTGAAGTCACTCTCCGAGGAGACCCCTGAAGAGACAAGTCGAAAGTCACAGCTTTTTTTTGGACATTTATGTTTGATAATTGGCCTTGGCACATTAAAAGTTGGCTAACAGTATATATACATTAGCGTCAGGGAGCACAATGGCCGCAAAATCCCAAAAATAAATATATAAATACCCACATCCATATTACTGGATTGGAATTAGAGCGTTGGGTGGATGACAATATCCGCCAACGAAAGATCTGATCAAGAAGAAAACACCCAAGAGAGTCGTGTTAGGCTGTAGTGAACGTTAGTAAGCCAGTTCAGCTGTGCAAACTTGACATTTGGATGGTTGAAGTGCATCATCAACCTGCTGCTCGTCATGACGACTGAGGGGAACAAAACAGAGGCAAAGTTCCCCCGTGCTCCACCATTAGTGATGTCGTGTCAGCCACTCCCGAGGCCCTGGCTTTGTTTTCCCATCATGGCCTCGCTGCCGCCTGCTTGCTTTAAACAAGCTGTATTCTTCTTCAGCCTTTCAATTATACCATGCCCCGCAGCAGCTTCCTTCCTGACACCACATCAGCCAGGATTGGAGCTGAGAGAGTGGGAGGAGTGATTGAATTTGGTGTTTGGCATAGGGGTGTGTTTTTTTTTTCCTGAATATTGCCATTGTCGATGGTTGCTTTTAACACCACACGACTCAATATTCACTGTACGTTAAAGGAATTCTTTGAAATGTTAAATAGAGTCATCTGAAGGAAGTGTTTCAGGAAATGATTCCAAGATGATATACAATTGTGAACCTAGTATATGCTCTACTTTGAATTGAGTAAAAGTTCCTTATTCC
This sequence comes from Idiotropiscis lumnitzeri, assembly GCF_059441095.1. NCBI lineage: Eukaryota > Metazoa > Chordata > Actinopteri > Syngnathiformes > Syngnathidae > Idiotropiscis > Idiotropiscis lumnitzeri. Next base: position 25,610,097 of record NC_142391.1, on the reverse strand, counting down.
TTATTCAGGAGAACTGTTTGATGTTGCCGGTAGGGATTTTACAGTCTATTTGTCAAGTGATCCGGACCGACAGATGGTCCGGACCGGACCCATGTCCAATCTATGATGTTTTTTTTTTTCAGGGCGCATTCGCAACGTTGACGCTACAATTCTAGTTAATACGGAAAAGGCGTCACTGATTTGAGCCAATCAAATCTTTTGTTTACGATCCACTGCCAATTGCGCAGCACACCGGAAGAGTGTGCTGCTGACAGTTTGCCGTGCTAAAAAGTTAGCAAGGTCGATGCGTGTTGTTTTAAATGAATGGACGGAGAAATTTAGTTTCGTTCTGGCTGCAGCCGATCCAAAACCAGTGTGCATCATATGCTCCGAAATCGTCGCAACATTGTGAAGCGCCACTACGAAACAAAGCACCGCCCTTTTGTGCCCAGTTATCCGCTGACGTTTGAGGTGAGCGCAGGCAAAAACATCGAACTTAGAGTGCAGTATAACAGATTTTTACATTTTCGTTTACAGCCCAGCGCCATGCAATCGAATGTTCACTAAAAGTATCATAGATTTTGGGGAAACATAAAAAAATATTCAGTGATGGGAAAGTTGTGAAGGAGTGCTTAAATGCGGTTGCACAAACATTATTTAAAGGAAAACACAAAACCCAGATGTGTGAAATAATCTACCAAATCCCAATGGCCCTGACTCCGTTCCAACCCAGATTTAAATCACTGGCAGGGCAGTCACAAACTCATTTTTCTCATTAAGAGAAGTTAAAAATATATTCAAAAGAAAAGGTGGTGTCAAAGCTCATTTTTTTTAGGCTGATAACTCTTTGATTTAAGAAAAAAAAAGGTAAAGGATGTTAACTCAATGTTTAGCGCTTGATATATTTCTGCAGGAGATATTTTATATTTTTTCCGAAAGTGACACCCTTAAGTTCCTGGATCCACATTTTCTTGAATGTGAAATAAACGCCTTATATTTGTTTGACTGGCAAAGGTGTTTAATGGGAACATTGCTAAATATTTTGTATATAAGTGCGCTCTGTTGAAAATGACTAAATATTGAAACTATATAAAAATGTGAACATAGGCTAGACATTAAGGGAAGTCGGACTTTGGTTCGGACCTTTTAATTGGAAGAAATTTTCGTCGAGGACCTCTGTGACTTTTAATTGAATACCTCTGCTCTAGAGGATGGATTTACGGGTTACCGCAGTTTGGGATTTTTCATTGTAGTTAGGTTTTGTTTTGTTTTGACCTTTTTTTATGATTATTTTTTGTATTATTTAATTCAGTTCAGTTTTAATGTTTAGAACAGAATTGTTATTTTTCATTATTTTTGTTTTTAGAGAATGCTTAATTTTTGTTGTTTTTATTGGTTTTATTATTAGTTTTATTTTTTTTCTAAATATACTCAGTGCAAAGTAGTAATTGTAAAAAGGTCACTAAGTATTGTGTAATAAAGTACAGTAACACATCATTCCTAAATGACCTTTCAATCTATATGGCCGAATGGTCTAAGGCGCCGCGTTCAGGACCCAGTCTCCTCAGGAGGCCTGGGTTCGAATCTCGAATTTCCCCATTGTGGGACTGATAAAGGGAATATTATTATTATTATTATTATTATACGGCTGGACAGTAATTGAAATAAATAGTCCTTAATTTCATGTGTGAAATGAATTGACAGACAAAAACAAAGGACATTTTCACTATGATAATAATTAATTTTAGTTAGGTTTACAAATGAAAAATGTAGTTTCAGTTACCTATTTTATTCTTAATAAGCCCTCATGATTTTATTTTATTGTGTAAATGATTTTTATTTCAATTTTAGTTTTAGTTATTTCTTTTGTTTTCATTAACTATAATAAACTTGCTCTGCAATGACTTTTACAGCTTGAAGTCAACTAATCACTAATCACATGATTTTCCATCTTTCACTCAGCTGCATTTACAGAGGATAGCAAAGCGAAGTCTGTCGGCGACGTAGTGCTGTACCGACGAGCCCGTCCGCTGACGTCACTGGTGAAAAATAATTTGACGAACGAGAATGCTCTCTGCAGCAGGAAATCGTCAGGCCAACAAGGTGACACGGTCTTTATACATCTGCATGGTTTTGAGAGTAGGTAAAATCTGTTGTCTCTCACTGTCCAGATTGAGGATGAGAATAATCATGTGCTAGCTTTGTGATCCGAATCATATGTACCAGCAGGACTGCAGCCATTGCTTGAAAGTGGCTCTTTATCTTTGTTCAGCCAAGCTGATCATGTCATAGGCGGCCAAAGTCCGTGTTTATGAGGTTGCACCACAATTACTTAACTGTGTTGAGGAAATTCAGAATAACACACTTAAAAAACAACTCACTGTACAGTGGCCCAAACGTCTTAACCATGAGGCCGATCTGCTAACTCCATGCCCACCACTTGCCCAAGCTTTTGTTTCATTAACTCCAAGTAAATTCTCTTCACTTTGTTGAGAAAAACTCTCGTCGTCTTCGTCCAGTTGTCTCATTGGAGTGTCTCGCCAATTCTTTCATCCCCGACATAGGTCAAGTTGAGAGTGCGCTCACAGGCTGAAACCCGGGAACCACTGAAGCACAGCGTCTAGACAAGTCCACTCACTCCTGACCCCTGTTAGCCCCCGACTCCCAAGGGCCCTATAATGCCTTTGTTTGCATGTTGATCAATTCTGTTTCCTGTCATTGTAGTCGGACAGCAAACATGAGAACGTCCAAACTTGGACTAGACTTGGACTACAAATACTCTTGCAAGTGGGTTAAGTAATGGTAAGCCATTTTACAGCCATTACTGAAAAGTTAGTCGGTTGAGCCAGCAAAAAAAAAAAAAAAACTCTTAAAAAATCTCACTTCATCATAAGTTGGGTGCATTTCCCATCATCATATATAACCAAATGAATCTTATTCTTTAATTTTTTAATGCTGGTTAACCAAGTGTGGAAGTGTCTTTGTTCAGGTGATTAATGTGTGGAGTTGACTTTGGGCCCTCCGTTCCCACACATTGACTTCTTGTCTGCATTGATGTTTCTTTTTTTTTGGGGGGGGGGGGGGGGGTCTGCTGATTTGGGCATGAATTATCGTCTAGTCACATGGCATAAATTAACAGAGAAACTCAGACGATGTATACATCGGCGGTCAATGGCTAGCTTGTGGCTGGATGTTATGATAATTAGCTTGTGTTTGCACACCACATCTGTGCTTTTTTTATATACACAAAGCTCAGAGAAGATTTTTCGAAACAATTAGCCATCTTGAAAACTGGTCTCCTCCAGTGATGACGCATAGCGTTTTACAGTACTGTATGTTAAATTTTTAGTGACTTCAGTAGCCATGTGAATTTTCAGTGACTTCTGTAGCCATGTTGCATCTACTGGTTTTAAAAAGTCTACACACCCCATAACAAATGCCAGGATTTTGTGATATAAACATAACCAGAATATGTATTCTCATGTAACCTGGATGACACGCTTTGAAAAGAAAAAAAAATGTAATCTTTTTGAGAGGGAAGTAAAAATACGAAACAGAAATAGTATGGTTGCACAAGTGTGCACACCCACTTGTGATGTTATTTCGGCAGAGGTCAGAGTTAACACCACATTCAAACTCATGTTAAATTGGGGTGGCCACACAGCTGCCACCACTGCCTCTGATTAACCTCCACTTTGACTTAAGGCTCTTGTTCTAGCTAAAAAAAAAAACAGCCCATGATGGAGCCACCACCATGTTTCACTGTCTGTATGGTGATCTGTTGGTGATGAGCAGTCTTTATTCTGTTTGCGCTAAACGATAACTTTCGGGATTACAGACAAAATGTTCATCTTTAATTCTAATACACTTTTAAACACGTGTTTGGGGATTTTTGCTGCGGTCACTACATTCTAGTGTATCTAGTTTATCTTACTTCCCCTCTCGATAAAAAAAAAAAAGAATAAATCTTTGTACAGGTTATAGGCCAAGGGTGGAAATATTCAGAAATTATTTATCTTTGCGTCATTTTTTTTTTTAGATGACAAACATCTGGCATTTGAACAGGGGTGTGGGCACTTTATATAAACATACATTATTTAATATATTCACTGTATATTTTTTAATTGGGAGACGTTACTGACTATTGCTGTAAAATTCCTGTCATTTTAAATAATGAGAACATTCCACATGAATTTGTAGGAACATTGTGGTAATTTGCAAGAATCACACCTTCAATATTTACAAAATAATAGGTTGGTCTAAAATGAATGTGCATCTTAAATAAGAACATCATTCATAAGTATGATTGCTGTGATTTCATGTAATACAAATTCAAATGAACTGGGCCCTCTTCAGTTCCGTGTGCACACACAGCAGATGACTTCCCGCACAGCTACTTAAACGCGACTTACACACACATGCCATGATCATTTCTAGGAAAAATTACAATAAAAAAAAAAATACAAAGTATATTTTGGCGACACTGCTGTGGTCATAAAACCCTTATATTATTTTCCAATGACAGATATTGACAAATTCAATTAATTCAACAGATTTACAGAACAAGTACAACCGCCACAGTAAAGTTAAAGTGAATTTGAAACCATCACTTCTCATGTATGAGTGATCATCTCAAGGTTGCGTGTTTTGATTTAGCTTTGTCCTTTCATGTGTCATGCCACCACAAAAGGGTTCAATCTCAACCACAGTACAAACAGTGCAACATGCTTAGAAAGGCTCTGTTTGCTCATTATCATCTGAACAATCCAGGTAATTAAATAGCTGAGACCAACCGAAGAATCAAAAACAAACTCTGTACTTGCTCCAAAAGACTTAAGTCCAGTCATTTTGCTTTGTTTTGCTTTATGCTTTGTTTTATTTTCCATTTTGACGACAAACTGATGTTAGCCCACATTACGCAGTGCCATGATTTGTCTTAGTCATTCTCATTTAGGGTGAGAGCACAGACAGAATATATATTTAGACTTTGTGTCTGTCCTAAGATTTGTACCTCCCTGTCTGATGACCGCTACTGTAAGCGGCCACCAGGACACCTGACGTCAGCCAACTTGACACATGTATGCAAAATGAAAATATTTATTCCATAAAAAATCATCAAAAGATCCTTTCTGAAACCGTGTCCAAAGGCCGATAACTAGTACTCAATTTTGGAGGTATCGCTTTAAACTGTTTTTCTACTTCAGTTTTCACAATTGTTTTGGGGGTGTTTCTAAAACGGTGCCCACTGAGGCAAAATTAACTTTGGCTTGATTCACATCAATGCTTATCCAACGGAATTGTGAGTTGCTTTGTTATTATTACATCATCCAAGCCTGCTAGGTTGTGAGCTAACTTGTGAGCTAGCTCGTGAGCTAGCTTGTGCGCTAGTTTTTTATTGGGGCGTGGTTTCACACATTCGGTGAATACAGTGTTTGAGAGTGGAGACATTGTTTATTCATTTATATTTGACATACAATCACTCAGATAATTTATAACGCACACATGTGGCTGATGAAACTGAAGCAAAATCTGCAGTTGTTCTTAATAGTTTGTAAAATGATACTTCATTAAATAGAGGCATATACCTTTTGTATCCATATTCATCTGCATTAAATCAAAGAGAAAAATGTAATATTTATGTCTTTTTTTTAATAACTTTACTGGTCTGGCACTCTTGATATGAAATTAGGTCGTATGTGACCCCTTCACTACGAGTTTGAAAACCTCTGTTAGAGAGCAACTGTTTGTGTCAGACGGTGTCTCATTTCATCGTGTGTAAATATGTGCCGCCATGCTTAAACAATGATGGCGGTGTAGTGCAGCTGCCCGTCTCGTCTCGTTCAATGAAGGGGGGTCTTTTTTCTTCCGGCGCGGCAAGGCGAATAGCCGCTGAGAGATGGTGAAATACTATATTAAATTACCCTGTTTAACAATTTAGCCACGATCATGTGAGCCATGTGTGTGTGGGTGTGCCCGTCGAGAGGACCTCAGACTATTCATCCCCACAGCGCCAAGGTCGAAAGGTGCCCCAAGTTCACAGGCTCGGGCCCTTTGTTATGTTAATTGACGTGGCCAAATCAGCTGCCTGCACCGTGGCCAGACACAAGCACTTGCCTGAGAAATTTCAACCAGTCGTCATTCCGCTGTTCATCTTGGCACCCCCACCCCATGCACAAACAATCCCCCTTGACACATTCCATGCACCATCCAGCATTTTTTTTTGTATTTTCTACTCAGAAAAAGGGTGGAGCATGAGGATATTGGGACCGGTTGCTCTTTTAAGACCCCCAGCTATAGCTTCTTGTTTGAAATATGCACTGTAGTCTAAAATGCACAAATATTATGAATATAATCTTGAATTGATATAAGAAATATTGTACATTGATATGCCGTATATTTACATAATAGATTTTGTAAATTTAAATGAAACAATTATTGAACTAATTGTAGTCATAAAAAATAAGGGGAAATTCTCTCAAAATATATAAATATATATATACAGTGGGGATGCAGGGTTGTCATCTTGTGTGCCAAGAAAAAACATCATAATAAAATGTGTATTAATCTAATAGTAATTATGATGTCTGATTTTTAAAATAAAATAACTGTACATTATATATATATATATATGTGTACACAATTATAGTATGAATATTAAAATAGAAATTATTTCACCATGTAACACGATCCAATTTTAAAGCCACTGACGGTGTAATGGTTCGCCAACACCCCACAACCCGGCGGAATGCAAAATAGAGGAAGTGATTTTTTTTTTTTGCAATAGCTCAAATTGTAAAGCACAATCCTATTTTGGAAAATATACACATGTAATGTTGGTATGTCTCAAGGGAGGGACAATCAATACACATTAACAAGTGTTGGTAAGACAGAGAGAGATCAAAGGTCAAATTCTGGTCAAACACCCTCGGTCAGAGGTCAAAGTCTTTAACTTAAGTGTGCCTTTGGTTCATCGTCTCCAGCAATATTTGCTGCATTTTAAGACAATTCAGATACATAATAAAATATCAAGACATGTAACTAAAACAAAAAAAAGACAAAATGCTGTGAAAATGTCAAATTTAATTTTTTATTCCTTTTGTTGTTTTTGTTGTTGTTTGTAGTGGGAGTGCACATGATGTACATTTTCTTACACATATTACATTAACGTGGCTTGCAAAATCAACAACACAGCTCCACACTTCACAATTAACACAAACACATAATATATATATATATATATATATATATTAATTTAGTAAAAACCAGAACATGATATGTAATTATGTACCCCTGTCTGGATGACACATTGCGGGCAGCCTTGTCGTCCTGAGTTGCAGGCGTCAATGAATAACTTCTCTCGTCTCATTCACTTCCGCTCAAGACAAAAGAAAAATTCCCATCAATGCAAATGAGAACCTGAGAAGCCTCATTTGACTCTTCGTAATGCACGAAGAAAAAAAAAAAAACAAAGGGAAAAAAAATCACAGGTTGAGTTTGTCACACACGACAACAGATGCCCCATGTTAAAACAGCACAGTCAGTCATATCCTTGGATTTTTAGTCTGCAGTCACCAAAGCGTCTTCACACTCACACCTCCACAAGAGAAAATAAGGACGCTTCTAATTCTGTCAGCATAATTGCCTGATTATAATGAGCTTCTCTCTCTCTCTCTCTCTCCCCCTGTCTAGCTCGGCCTTTATTTCTCTGTGCACGCGCACACACACACACTCACGCACACACACCCGCACACACCCCTGCGCAAACACACACACACACTCACTGTATTCCATTTGCAATATAAATCAGTCTTGATATGAACAGGGAAAATGTGCATTCATACATCATGACGTGGGTCCCTGTTGGATAAAACGTAGCACGTACAATCAATCGTCTATACATTAAAATGACTACGCTGACATGATAATTAATGCTCATGCTAATGTTTTGATATTGTAGCGTCGAAAACATAACACTGACAAATGGGAAGCTAATGCAATGTCATGCGTGTGCATTGCGCATCCTACTATACATATGAGATCAGTAAGAAAAAAAGGCAAATGTTTCTACACGTACAGTATGAATGATATATTGGGAGTATGTGTGAGATACTGTGTATGAATGAAAGTTTTGCTTGAGATATTAGAATGACTTTGTATTTGTCGAGAAAGGTGACGAACACACCACAGAATATTTCGAGGGTAGTGTCATTAAAGGAGAATTTGGAATAACATTTTATTCAGATATTTTTTTTGCCTTGTCACATTAATATAAGAAACAAAGGCAAATGTCATTTAGTATGCTTGCTGAATAAAATTTCATCTTTAACTTAAACTGTGGAAAAAGATAATTTTATTTTTGTCATGGAATGTAAATATTTCCATAAATTACATTGTAAGAATTCAACATGAACAGTGGCTGTAAAAAGTCTACTCACCGCTGTTCAAATGCCAGTTTTTGAGATATAAAAAAATAGAATAATTAAAAAAAAAAAAATCACTTTTAAAGTTTTTCCAACATTTAAATTAGCTTCAACCTGTATATCTTGGCCGTGTTCAGAATTACATTATGAATGCAACCCTCGTTTATTGCCTTTGATTAACCCCAAAAGAAGTTTGGATGTTCTAGTAGGCTTTTCCTGACATTTTTTATTTTTCTAGTAGAAGCCTAAAGGTTTTGTGCTAACATTGACTGCTATTTGGAATTATTCACAATACCCTCTATTTTATCCAAGGCCACAGTTTCATCTGAAGAAAAACAGGCCCAAAGCACGATGTTGCTTTGCTCTAGATATAGTGTTCTTTTGGTGATAAATAGTGTTATGTTTGTGACAAACACACCTTTTGGAATTATGGCCCAAAAATGCAAACCTTGGTTTCATCAGATTATAACAAAACCTGTGGGAAAGGGATTTATCTTGGTATTATTTGTTTTACATCACCCCAAAAAAAATCATTTGAACAGGGGTGTGTAGACTTCTTAAATCAACTGGACATGACTTAGCAGGCCTTAAGTAGCTAACATCTCACAAAGTTATGAATTAGCTGTCATTCTACCTGCAGTGGGTTTCACTTTGGCGACAGCGTCGTCGTCGTGTTCCACTAAGATTTGTTCTTCCGTCGCCCTAAATCTGTCTAAGCCCAAACGCAGGCTAAATGAGCAGACCCACTCATGAATGCTGTTGTTTAATTAGACTCCCTGATGGCAAACCACTGAGGGAGAAGCCTGAACGCAATCATGTATCTCGGCGGTTGCGTGGGCAGTATGAAAAAATGCCTTGGCATTGTATGTATGTCTATGATTCAAATATGTAAATACACCTGCCACTTCATTAGCCATACCACCAAAACTAACAACATACAAGAGCTGTATCAAATTATTTCAGATGTACAATGCTCGGTTTTTATTGACATTGTTCGTGTTATTCATTGAGTAAGATATTTAGTATTGTGATTGTAGTTTAAATTGGGTCGTAGTGACAATATTACAGACACGAAATTGAACTAGACTCAATTAGATTCTTGAGCACGTGTATGTGATGACTGTCTCTGGGGAGTTTACATTCATGTAATTTATGATGTGACAGGTATTTCTTTATGCCACGATGCAAAAAGTGCTTTCAATGTGCTTGTACACTACATACAAGAATTTGAACGAGTGAGAGAAATGCATCTTTCTTACTTTGTTTTAGAATTAACAGGACATAAAATTAAATCCTGTGAATTCCTTTCCAATTTTCACACAGTGAAAATTCATGTCGTTTTATTTCCCGTCTTCCAAACACCTGTTTTAAATGCCACAATCCCCAATTCAAGCAAAAAGCTTTTCTGTCTTCTGTAAAAGGGCCTTGTGCTACAAATAAATTATTCAGTGGTATTTGCATTTGCATTGTAATTTGCATTCTTGTACAGTAGATTACACAGACTGGAGAAGGAGGCACCGCACCAAAGAGAATTACATCCACGACCATTTTCAGTCCTGCTTGCTGAGAAGTCGACTTTTTGTTCTATTTTCTTCCTACGCTTGGAGCGAGTACGCTGCTGAGATCAGTGGCACACATTTCAAACTGCTGTTTGATTAATAAAAGAAGGAAACCACATATAATGCTCCCCCACAAAAAAAGGCCTTGCCATAAAAAATGAATGATGACATTCAACAGTGAGTCTATTTGATTGACTGGGCTGAGATTTTCACTGTAATATTCTCAACATCTTTATTTATATTGTAAGACGAGTGAGCCTAAAGCAGCAGCAGGCACCGAGGAGCTGTCATATGGATTAAACACTCCGAAGGAGTATAGAACTCTCAGAGATACTCTGAAGATTCCGGCTATTATGTTTCATCTAAAAATAACAAGGCTGACTAAAAAGACGAGTAGAAGAAAAGCACACAAACTCCAGTGAGAGCCACGTTCAAACAGTAACAGTGACAATGCCGAGCATGATATGGAAGATGAGCAGCAGAATGTACAGTAGGAAGAAGTCTCCCTTTAATTATACATAATAAGGCAAACAGCAGACATGGGAAATAGGCTTCGAAACAGTATGGAATAACCAAATTACTCAAATGAAGACATGTCTCTTTGTCTTTAGGGGACCACTGGGGAACTGCATTTAAATTCTGAAATAGAAAAGTTGATGTGTTTTTGATGCTAAGCAAATTCAAAGCATTAACAGCACACATGATTTGTGTAGTAGACTGAAATTGGTTGGAAGTTGTATTGTGACTGCATGGTTTTGCAGTACAGCACATTCACATTATGTATCTTTAAAGAGAGACTATCAAAACAATTCCACATAGAGATGCGCACTGAAGGCGCCTAAACATGATCAAAAGCACTCACCCGTATTCAAAACATAAATGAAATTGGATTCTTTATTTTAGACATTATTTCATCGCCTCTTGTCTGTGCTGGTTTTAGTTGTTTGTAGATTTGTTTTCCCAATTAGATTTCAGCTTCAAAGTGTTGTCATATCAATGTAAACTTCTCAGAGCCTTCACTCTGGATTGTGGGTTGATGCCAAATAGAAAACCCATGCAGAAAGGCCAGAGCCAAGATTTAAACCTGCAACTTCAGAACTACGAGGCAGACGTGCTAACCACTTGTCCACCGCTCTTCTCAGAGAGGTAAATATCTTCCTTATTAATACAACTGTATTCGGATGCAGGATTTCATTGTCAATTGGAAGCCACTGACCAAAAAATATGTGCTTTATAGTGTGTATTTATTGTGCTTTATGCGTTGTGTTGTCAGAAAATTCTCTAGGTACGTGCCTCTGTAATGGTTTATGGAAGGAAAACATAAAATACTTGCACACACTTCATTTACAGAGCACGTGCTTTATATAAAGAACATAACATTGAAAACACAACAAAAAATAAAATATAAATGTATAATTGTAACATTTGTCTTTTAATAAAATATGAAAGTCTCATTTTTAAAAGCAAAGCATTACTATATATATATATATATATATATATATATATATATATATATATATATATATATATATATATATATATATATATGAGCAGTAATTAAAGAAAGAATAAGCGTGAGTGAACATGCTTGTCAATAAAGCAATTAAAAAAAAACATTCTTTTTGGTCCTTAAGATCAATATAGCGCTCCAACTAAAGCCCGTTCAAAATTTTTATATTGATGGGCATTCTCGGGTTGTGCATCGATAAACGTACGGACTATTAATACAACACTTAACATTTTATACATTTATAAATAGAAGACACCTATATGGAGATAACTAAAAAGCGATTCACTCACGCTTATTATTCAGGCATATCCTCAGACTCCTTCTTACCCGGAGTTTCACCGTGACCTCTACTGCTGTTGAAAATACTTGGTAGCGGTGCTGCAATCGTGTTTGTTGATTTTGACGATGTAAACCGCTCTGGTGGACGCGCTGACAATTTTGACTGAAAACAATTCCTTTTGTACCTCAACGTCCCAAGAAAGGCTTATGTGCTCCTCGCCGTGCCATCTCCGACTCGGAGTGTTCTGTGTTGTCGGCATTGAGCCTGTTTCAGCTGCACTGCATCAACATGGTAAGTGTGATAGCGAGCTCGATGTGCTGTGGTTCTCTTTAGTTTAGTTTATTTAATTTTTTATTTTATTTGCATTTTTTTAAATGTGATTTTCGTCATCGGACACTTCTTCTGACTTCTTAGAATTGTGATCCCATTCAATTCATATTGCAGCAGTGCTTTAGCTTCTTGCTTAGCTTACCGGTAGCTAACTCATGAGGCGCACCTGATCTGGACTCATTCTTTTACTGCATTTAACTGTCGATGTAAAGATTTTATTTAAGTAACCCCGACGCGCCTTAGTTACTGCCAGTTCATTCCTCGTGCTTCCTGTTAGCGGCTGACGATAATGTGCCTCTTAAAGAGTGTGACAATGCAACCTGTTAGCTGACTTGGGAGCCTTTTATGGCATCTTAGGTGTCTGCATGTACCTGAATCAACTTGTTTGACCCCTAGATGACCTTCGAGTAACTGTGACGTTGAATTGCGTATTATGACTTTCTGTCTGAGTTGATAAATGCATCATACAGAATTTGACATAGGTTGACATCTACTCAATAAACTAAAATATTCTAAAACCTTTACAGGAGAACAAAATTTAACCTCTGTTTTTTTTCAAGGTCATTTTAAAGTTTTAGTGCACAGCTTGTTGGTTGCTGTGCTCTAATAAGGAGCTGTTTGGCAAATATTACTACAGGTGGTTTGATCCATGACTAGAACAGTACATTTCCACAAGCTTCCACTGTTAATCCCTTTCAGTGACTCCTCCCGTCTCTGTCTTTGATGCAATCTGCTGAGAACAGTTTGAAATCCACTTCGTAGCCGAATTCTGATTGAAATGGCAAATATATTCACCTCCTGTGAATTTTGTCAGTCATCAAATTATGCATTCATTGTGTGAATTCAAAAGTTTAGAAGTCAAATTAAGTTCACCTATAAAGGTTAGAAAGGTTCACCTGAAAGCAGAATATTCAGAAATGTTTTTGTATCGTGTAGATAATAAAAATAACATGTAATTTTATGGCCATCCAGTCCTCATCCTCTTTGGGATCGCAAGTGAGCTAGAACCCATCGCAGCTGACTTTGACCAAGAGGCAGTGGGCAGCCCCAACTGATCAGAAATCAGAAATCCCTTTATTGTCATTGTACTCAAGTGTGCAACGAGATTAGACCAGGACCACCAGACAATCGTAGAGCACATATACAGCCAAGCATTTACACTCACATTCACACCTATGGAAGGTTTTTGGAATATGGTAGGAAGCTGAGATTTGAATCTCCAACTCAGGACTGGGAAGGTGTTGTCTTGGTTTACAATACCGAATAGGTGCATGTGTGGAGCAGTGAATTGTGGTTAGTCGGGGGTCCTAGGTTTGAATCTTTTGCTTGTGTGGAGTTACCATGTTTTCCCACATACTTGTGTGGGTTTTTTCTGCAGATCTCCATCTTCCTCTCACATTCTAAAAACATACATAAGGGTAAACCAAAGACTTGATAGGTGAGAGTGTGATGGGTTGTTTGCCTGGCTGTCTACTTTTCCTCATTGCTTTGTGGCCAGCTGCTCGCTTCCATTTGAGGAAGCGGAGCCAAAGTGTGAACAAAAGTTCCCTTAATGGGATTGAAAGTATTTTAATTTGTTAAGGCAGAGGTGCATTTGAGACCTCTACAAACACAAATACTGCTTGCCCCAAAAACACAAAATTCATTTATGCATCCAACGAAAAGTCAAAGCCACCAGTGGCGTATTTCCCCTTTAAATCATTTCCCCATTTTACGATGAGAGAAGGGTTTGATCTCACACACACACATAAAAAAATGGATCAATATGGTTCCAAGCTCAGAATCATGGGTAGAATCCCCTCTGCTCACCCCCCACAGATTTCAATTGGTTGTCTCGTGGAGGGGGTCAAGCAGTACGGGCAAGATAAGAGAAACCGTGCTATCTCAATTTCCCGAGGTGTGAGATCCTTGCAGGTTTCCTATGACGAATGGTCAGCGGCGCCCACCTAACCAACTTGAGGTGGTGGGCTTTTGACCCATATATCACACACTGGGACGATGTGAGGCGGGTGTCTTGAGCCACAGACATTATGTTTGGCCACCAGTCAGTCACCTCTGAGCAAAGATAATTGCCACGTTATTGGCACTCTCTCATCTCTCTCGGTGACGTGAAGAAGTATTGACGTGTGGTTTTGGAGCTTAAACCAGGCAAAATGTGCATGAGCCCCGTGACTAATTTCACGTGTAGTTCTAGTGTGCTGCTCTGGTCTGTCATTCACATCCTCTTCATCTGTCTTGGCTCATGTGGGTTTAATTGACATTGAAGAAAAACATGTTCTTTTTTTTTGTGGGCTTCTATGTAGCATGTACTTCATGTACAAACATGAAATGTGCAGTTAGCTTAATTTACTTTACACGTTTTTACATTTCTCTGGGACTCCAAAAAAATACAACAGTTGGAGTGAAATTGCAAAAAGTGTGGAACATTTTTCAAGTTTATTTTTTATCAATGAGTGATGATGATCTTTTCCTGCTCTTTCCATTGGAGTCGAATCATGTTGAGTGTTATTAACTGAAGTAAAATGTTTAGTTTTTTATGACCATGTCAGAGGTGTTTTAATTTTACATTCCTTGTTGTAGTTTGAGTGAAGTAGATTTTATTTATCTAATAACGAAAATTTGATGAATCGTTTATAATATCTGGTTGATTTCACGGCCTTCATTATGACATCGTAAACCAGCAAATAGTAGGACGGAAGCGTTTAGTTTACAACGCTTGCACAATTTCCGCAAAATTTAGATTCAGGGTGGATTAGACAAGGGAGAAAAAAAATACATGGTGAGGATCTGGGAAAAGGTGCAAAAGGAAAAATGTGTATGCTTTTAAGTTACTGTGGTACCATTGAATCATAATTGCACCACTCTGGTCTGTTTCTCATCCGCCATGAACCAGGAAGTAGCCCGTGACCTTGAGAGCATCTGAACAAATGCGTAGAAATGTGACTTTTTGGCGGATCTGTTGTGTCCCTTATGTAGCTGTGCCAGCTTTTCATTCTCTTTGGTGCTTTAGGAGGTTGATTGAATTGTTTATCGAGAATGCGGTGCTTAATCTTTCAACACTATACAGTATATTATGCTGCTATGCTCTTCTTTGCTAAGCTACCAAAACCGTGAATCGATTCACGCACTTTAGATGAAATGTTATTTCCATTTAAATGCCACTTAAACCATTCTGTTTTCACAGGGTGTGATTGGTGTGCAGCTGGTGGTTACCATGGTAATGGCCAGTGTGATACAAAAAATCATACCTCATTATTCCTTTGCAAGATGGCTACTTTGCAGTGGCAGGTAATTCACACTGTCACACACAGCTTTGTTTTTGTTTTTCAGTTGAATGTCTTTTCTTGAATTCTCAAAACTTTGAGATTAATGATAGAGATGAAAGTCAGTGAAACAGTTTGGAAGAAGGCGGCGAAGAGAGACAAAAATAATGAAGTGGTCCGGGAGAATGCTGCGTAACATAAAATAAAAGGTTATTTCCTCTAATTGGCACCAGGATTTTGAAACCTATTTAAAAATTTGTTTTATAGTTGAGGTAACATTAAAACATTTCATGAGTAAAAGAGGAGGTTTTTACACTGCTTTTGTGATTCACTTTTATGTAATTTTAGAAAACAAGCTGCGGCTACCCTATGTATTCAGGTGTTCAAAAAAGCTACCCCCAAAATGCGGTGTTCTTAATTAGAGATAAGTTGTTTTCCAAATGATGCACTTGAACAAGCCCTTATTTCTAGTGTTTGCTTTGTAAGGATGCATTACTTTTATCTTTTTCACAATTGCTTCTGAAATGTGTATCAGAGGAACTATATAAAGCTTTAGGGAACACTCTTGTTTTATGGAAATTTCACAAATGGTGCGGAGCTGCTCGAAATACTTTAAGTTAAATTCATTCAAGATAGAATTTCCAGTTAAGAGCATTTCTGTCTTTCAAGTTGTTCCTTATTTTTAAATGAAAGGGAGCACACAAAATAAATGTGGTCTCTTGTGTATATCCAGATCATAATTTCAACTCTTTTCTACATCTCAATAAAAAAATCAATTTCTGGTTAATTGTGTTGCCCTTATTTCTCACGCTTGTCTCATATGGCTCTCGTTTTGCTAGTCTGCGGTGGTATCAGCACCCCACGGAAGATGAGTTGAGGAACCTTGCTGGGAAACAGAAGGGACAGAAGAAAAAAGACAGGTATGTGTGCATGGCGAGGAGTTGTCACGGTCTAAAGATGCTAAACAGTGGAAGTTACACTTTCACCCCACTCTGAAGAGAAGATGACATAGCTGGAGATGATCATGTTGGTGAACAGATCACATTGAAGCCTTTACAGGAACGCTTCAGTCCTGTTTGAAGTGACGTCATCTTTAGTCAAACGTCTCCATGAGATGAGGTGTTTGAGGAGCGTTGTTTTATATCCCCAAAATCTCCTCCACCTCCTCCCACCTTGTTAATCTGGTGATACGATGATATATATGATAATGTCAAACTTTGTGCGTTATACGTGTAATACCACGACCACGGGCGCAAACACTTTAACAAATACTGACTAGAAGTAGTGGAACGCAATTTGTGCTGACTTGCTTTGTATTGTCTAGCCTCGTTTTCATTTAGGATTTTGTCCGACCATTAGACCAGATTTGATATTGCTCATCCGCCAACCTTGCATATTTTGAGGAGCCACTGTAGTCCTATTGAAACAAATGGATCTTTTGACGGCTATTTCCTATACCTCAACACTGCCCTTTGGATAACGCCAACGACTCCGAGTTGCTCATTGACCTGGTTTTGCCAGGTAACTTTGAAACACGACCGCCCTGAACTCAGGCACTTAGCGCTAAACTGTGCTGTGGACAAGTGAAACATTTTGTTCAAAGTGATCACAGTTCTGTTTCTGGTGTGGTTGGACCTCACGCAATACCCGAGCAATGCAATTGAACTGATCCAAGGCCATGAAAAAATCCAAACATTCTTATTCCGAGGGGTATTTCCGTGATCCCTTTTTCATTGCTACAATTTATTTACCAATTTCAGTTTGTTGACATTGATACGGTTTTTGATTTTATGAAAATTGGTCTTCCTGAATTAAAACCATGTCAGATCATACTGAGTGGTGGTTTCTCTGTCTGTTAGACAATTTTGTCTTGAGTGTGTATTGAAGCATAGGTTGAACACATGAATTTAGCACATTTTTCCTGTGCGTTTTTTTTTTTTTCCTCAATAGGAATTTAAATTGAAGTCAGTACTGCAAGTTAATCCTCAAAGAGCAGGGGCTGGGTTCCAAATAGCCCTTTTCTCTGACCCTGTATGAGGCAGGTTTGTGTTCTGCGGCACCACATGTTCAGTAATCCCCCAAAATAAAAAGATGGACCACTGTCTTTTTGCCAGCTCATGCCATGCAGCTCAGTTTCCATTGTTGGCTCACTGACTCCCTCAGTGGGATGAAGCTGAGCCCCTTTTTTTGCTGTCAGGTGCCTCGAAGAAGAAATGTCTTGGGCGTGTTTTGGCCCGGAACGCTTACAGTGGCATTGTCCTGTGAATGTAGCGCCCACACTGGGTTGAACAAACACAGGCCAGAACTGAGGAGGCCCATCAGATAGTTCCTCATGCTCAAAGAGTGGCTCTCCATTACCTGCTGTGAGTGACTTAGTTCTGCCTAAAGACCGCAGTTGAAAAGAAATAATAAGTTCTCTCTTTCCATGATCACAGTTTTCATGTATGACTCATTTTGGAGTAAAAAAGTTCTGTTGAATGTAGAATTCTATTTGACTCATATTTATGTTGCTCTTTACACCAGGAAGTACAATGGTCACATAGACAACAAGCCGCTAACCGTACCCAAGGACATAGATCTTCAACTCGAGACAAAATACATCACGGAAGTCGACACATTAGGTGCAAACATATTTTCTACAGCTTTTTTTTTTTTTTGTGCGCCAACATTCCCAATGCAATGTTGGTTGTGCTTTCTGAATATAGATATGATTTGAAAACTCAATTCCCTTTTTCTGTGCCCTCAGCGTTGCACTACTTCCCAGAGTTCCAGTGGCTGGTTGATTTCACAGTCGCGGCGACTGTGGTCTATCTAATAACGGAGCTGTACTACAGTGTTGCTCAACCCTCAGGAGAGATGAACATCAGTGTGGTCTGGTCCATGCTAGTGCTCGCCTTTGTCGTGTATCCTTCAATCAGTCCTTGCATGAGGTCACGTCAAATGTTCTATCAATGGACGACGTTGCCCGCTGTATTAGAATCACATAAATGCTGTGCCGTGAGTCATATGGAAACCAGACCATTTTAAAGCGTCTGCTTTATGCGGCCTGGTTTTCAAAATGACACCAGAAGGTCGTTTTTGAAAGCAGCTTCTACAAATCCCTCGAGTTGCCTCTCTGACTGCGAGCAGCTGTAAAAAGAGAAAACTATCATGGCATTCCGATGACAGCATTGAACAATAACCTTTAATATCAGATCTAAGTTGTCGCTGCCAGAGTGACAAGAAAAATATTTTATTTCCTCAAATCGCAGCCCTTAGACGAGCAGTGTGTCTCAATTAGTCATCGGGTGTCATCGGCTTGAAGAAACAAACACTTAACTTTTCAGTTTAAAAAAAAACACAATAGTTTTTTTTCTTAAGTAAAATTGGGTGCCTTGGCTCAATAAAGATTGTGAAACACTTGTTAAAAAAAAAAAAAAATGACAATAATGCTTCAACCCTTTGATAGCCACACTGGCTGCAATGAGCAAATGCATGCGGATATCAGTTGCTAACTAAATAAATAGTGTGATGTCATAACAGTGCGACAGCGTGAAATTTGCCAGCAAATTTCTAAACACCAAACTCAAGCTGCATTGACGCCTCCCTCCTTCATAACCTAAAGCAAAGGCGGATTTGTCATTACTGTGACGGTATCTTAAAGCTGTAGCGCGATCAGAAACGTTTAAGCAAATGGACACAGTGTCAACGCCCCGTATTAAATCACATTTCAATCATTTGAACTTAAAACCCTCCTATATTAAATGCCACAGGTTAGTGCTTTCTTTGTCTGGAAGCGAGACCAAATCATTTCAGCATGATTGTGTAGATCCAAGCAGCAGCCGAGGCTCTAAAATGATGTGGCGATCTCCTACTAGGCTTGACTGCCAGCACCTTTATGGTCCACAGCTCCCTGCTATTTTGCTACGCTGAATGATGGCCTAATAATATGCATTATCCGTGCCGCCAACCACAGGAATCAATCTTTTCCAGTGCTCCTGGTCAACCTCGGCTCGCCGCGGTCAGATGGTGTGTCATTTCCTGACTACGTCAAAGATTGGAGACCTAAATTTCCCCAGCGCAGCACCTGACAAGGAATAGACATGAGACTCTGAATATGAGGGAGCATGTTTCTTCAATATATGTGCTAATGGAGCACTTGATTTTCAGTTTTCCTGTTTCATTTGTGATGACAATGTTTAAGACGATCGGGACCCGTAGGCAACACTACGGTGCTGCTCACGTAACTGCTGTGTGCTCTTAAGGGAGTTTTATAAGATCACTATGGTCTCTGAACTCTGCCTATGCACTCACCGTTGGGTGTCTCTGGAGAGAGAAATATTGGAGTTGCACTAAAAATGTAAAAATGATGCCTTGCATGGATTGGAAGGTTCTGTTTTGAAGTTGCAAGTGCTTGAAATAGAGTGGATATAAAGTCGACACACCCCTGTTCAAATGCAAAATTTTGTGATATTAAAACTGAATGAAAGCATTTCAGAATTTTTTTTTCATTATTGAAGCCTCTCTAGCCTGTAAAAATATTCAGTTTGGAAATGATATGAGTGACCAAACAGAATGAAAATACTCCATATAAATAAACAATTCAATCAGAATAAAAATGCCGTATCGCAATGGAAATTTAATCCGATTCATAGGGGTGCTGTATATTTCTGATCAGAGTGAACGTCATGTAAACAGTCAAATCGGAATAACCAGGCTGCGTCTGCTTAGCGCATGCTCTCCCTTGACCTAAATGCGGAGTGACGTCGTCATTTACGCACTTTAAAATAGGAGCGTCTTTGCCGAGCTTGTCTGCAACGGGGCATGTTTTAATGTACTGGTAACTTGTGTTTATTGTTTATTGTTTTTTTTTTTTCAATCAAGATGCTAATTTAATATAGAATAAAATGACCCAAAAATATCTCCATATAAACCCAGCTAGTGTCAGTCGAAATCATTCTTTTTACACGACAGCAAGCTTACAACATGGCTGAGACGTCATTGTTTATCATACCATCCACAGTCACCAAATTCGCACATAGTAATCTTGCCTAACTCATTGATGCTATAAGCAGGAAAAAAACTAAGTAAAATTAGAAAGACTTAAGATGTTTGTCTCATGGTCCTTTTTAGGTTTGAGTGACAGAGCCAACGATGCACATGTTAAATCAAAAGTTCCTTTTCGTCCAAGGCATGATATGGAACCATGTTTCTAAGAGGAAAATAAGACTTAAAGAAAAGTATGAATTGTGGCAAAACCACGAAGCAGAGGACATAATCAACAAAAACAATTCTTTTTTTTAGTCAAATACTTGAAATGTTCCACTGGAGCCACTTCTCCTTGACTGTGCCCCATTCAGTAAGATTCTCTTCTCGCTGACGACTCACTATTTTAAGCTGGAGGAAGGAGGCGAGCGCTCCCTCTGCATAACGTTCGGTTTCTTCTTCTTCGTCAAAGCCATGGCCATTCTCATCGTTACTGAGAACTACCTGGAATTTGGTCTGGAAACTGGTGAATGCCGCTCCACTCTTTGCAATCCTCAACCCTCACCTTCTGTCTGTCTCAAATTCAACTGTTTGTCAACACTCCTAGGTTTTGCCAACTTCTCGGATAGCGCGCTTCACTTCCTGGAGCACCAGGGCTTGGCGTCGCAGTAAGTTTTGTCTCAGTAAGCCTTCAGAAACTCTTCCTGATTCACGGTCATCTCTTTTCTCTCATTGACAGGGGTCCCATTTCAAAACTTACCTTCAAGCTAATCCTCGCCTTCCTCTGCGCTCTGATTGGAGCCTTTTTAACCTTCCCAGGTCTGCGATTGGCCCAGATGCACCTCGATGCCCTCAATGTGACCACAGCCAAATTTACACAGTGAGGCACAGTATTTTCATTGTTTAGGCTTGCCATTGTTTCACACGCTCACATATATATATATATATATCAAAATTAAAGCATTAACTCTGGAGATTTAACATGTTTATGCTGTTAAATATTCTTCCTCAGTTTATTTACTTCAAAATTAATTTGCATACTTTGCAAAGCCAAATTCAAATACTGTACCATATTAGCTGTACATCTTTAGGACATCATTTCAGAACAAAACACAATGCACTAGTTACCACTGGGTCTTGCAAACCAACACTGCTGGAGTGTGGTGCTTGTGGGCAGAACTAAATGTTTAAACTGTTTAAGTTTTGAGAAATCTTTCCAAGAAAAATGCCTGTAAAGATTACACCGTTTAGATTGTAGTCAAGGATCAAAGAAAGCTATTAGAACAGTCTTTGACTTAAAATACACATATTCATATTTGGTGATTTTACATTAATTCCAAGATGGGACTGAAGTAAATCAATATCTGTTACAAACTTCACAAAAGAATTTGATTCATCGCAATTAATTACATAAAAATGAGGTGATTAATAAGTTAAAAAATGTAATTGCATATATATTTTACTCAATATCTGTTTTTCTGACACATGACATTCTGTAAATGCCTCTTTGCATGTTTTTAATGCCTATTTCTTTGCGCATATTAACTGGCCATCTCCTTTGTCTCTCCCGCTCGTTGAAGAACTTTGCTTCATATCAATTTCCTGTCCCCACTCATCATGCTTCTGCTGTGGGTGAAGCCCATTACCAAGGACTACCTAATGAACCCCACCTTAGGAAAGGACAGCTTGCCTTTGTGAGTAAACCACGTTCAAGTTTATCTTTCGACTTTGCTTTCAAACCTAACAGCATTTTGCCTTAAAATCCTTCAATGAACCAATTTTTGTAGACGATATTTTAGGCTAGTAAACATATACTACATACGCAAAAGTCTACAGGCCCCTGCGGGTAGTCGAGCAACTTTTGCTGCTATATCAGCTTCCACTCATCTGGGAAGATGTTGAACTCAATTTTGAAATATCTGTATGAATGTTTGACCAATCATCCAGAAGAACATTCATCTACACAAAATTCATCCGACCATGTCTTTAGGGCCATTGAGTTTATGTTGAAACATAACGGGCTATACCTAAACAGCTGGAAGCACAGAATTGCCCAAATTATTTAAATGTACGATGAAAATTGAGACTCCTATTAGCAGACATTCTGTAATTGAATAAGAGTTATCTGGAGACTTATTTCCATGTAGTTACGATGACTCAACAGTTCCTTCAGAGTGCAAAATCCTCTTTTCCCCCCATTGCTGCAACTTTATTTCCCCTGCGGCGCTCAGTCCAGATGATGGAGTGATGTAGCGGTAACAAAGAAAAGCTGCCATCCGTCTCGTTCTTATGTGACTCAGCGCACCGTCTCCCCGTGTCTCCGTGTCAGGATGGCTGAGCAGACGTACGACACTCTGCGGTTATGGACCATCATACTGATGTGTGCGCTGCGGCTGGCGATGATGAGGCATCATTTGCAGGCCTACCTCAACCTGGCGCAGAAGACCGTGGAGCAGATGAAGAAGGAGGCGGGGCGGATAAGTATCGTCGACCTACAGAAGATGGTGATTGACTTCATTTGCGACAAAATGCTTTTTATGTATTTGCAAAAGCAAAGCTGTCAAATTTCACCGTGGGCCATGAGATATTAATGTATGATTTCAAGTGGTGTCGTGGCATGTTGGATTTAAGAACACAGTTTGGTTCACATTGGGCGCAGGAAGTGAACAAAAGTCGTGAGACATTTTTAGTATTTGTTTGACCAATTGTCGGCACACTAATACTTGTAGCTGGTTGCAAATGTTCACAGAGCTTCCATGAATGTGGTTTCGTGACTGGAGGCACGTTCTACATATTCTTCCTCTTACCAACCATACTACCTGAACAATTCCCAAAAGTGCAGACTTTTTCTACAAGGAGAAAAGTTGTAGGGCTCACACCGACAATGGGGGAGGGAAGGGGAGAGGGGAGGGATACTTTGTCTGCGCTGACGACTCATGAAAATAAACCCCCTAAAAAAACAACTCCTACAATTGATGGAAATTTTGGCGTTTTTTTTTTAAACCATGACTTTTTAAAAAGATTATCAAAATGTTTAAGAAATATTTTTGTTGAATTTTTACTATACAATACTTACCATGGTGTTTTTCTAATTTTGCACACAAGTAAAACATTTTTTTTAAAATGAAAATTAATACTCAGTGTTTTTGAAAACACCCAAACTAATAAAAACTAACAAAGCCACCTTGAAAACTAATTGAAATGAACTAAATAAAAAAAAAAACTCGAAACAAAATAAAAACTATTATAACCCCGAATAGAACATAAAATGTAGTTACTTTTTTTTACATTTTCTTATTTGTTACTTGGGGCTTTTTCCGCCTGCTAAAAAAAGGATAAAACAAACAAGGGGGAAAATTGGTCAGAAACTTAGGAATATGATGTTTTCCTTTTTTGCTAATTTCTTGTACTTTTCCCAATTTTTGTTTAACTTAATTAAAAAAAAACTGAGCATTTTTTAAACAAAAAAAAAATTGAAAATGAAAACTAAGAATTTCAAGTCTCTTTTTTAATTTGCTGGCTATTTCTTCTACTTCCCCTGATGTTTTCCCACCTTTTGCTAGCTTTCATCAAAAGGTTAAAAATGTGTAAAAACAAAACAAAACAAGGAAAAGTTAAAAAAAACTAAATAAATAAATTGAGGCAGAAACAGGCTTTCATATCTTGATTTTGTTTCTCATATTAGAAATGGATGATTATTTTGTTGTTGTCTGTATCCCCTCCAGGTCGCACGTGTCTTTTACTACTTGTGTGTAATCGCACTACAGTATGTGGCACCGCTGGTGATGCTGCTGCATACGACTTTGCTGCTAAAAACCTTAGGTGAGTCTTGTTGATCACTGTCCTCATAACTCACCAGACCCAATACATTGAAATGCCATCGTCTGTTCCCAACCCCCCCAAATAAGCAGCAATTAGTTTGCCGTTTTTGATTAAAAAAAAGAAAAACTGTGTTATATGATAAACAACAAAAGCAAATGAAAATAATCAGTTTTTTTGTAAGTGCACTAGGAGTATAAATATGTACTTTTGTGTGTTCTTCTCAAGTGGGCGTGGCTTAGTGACTGATGTCACGTTGCCGTCTTGACCCGCATGGTGACTTAATTTCGAGCTGGACTTTATTCAGGCATGCACCAAAAGAAGGCGACATACTTTACCTAAGGATTGAAAAAGAATCCACTGTTGATATAAAAAGTCTACACGCCCCAGTTCCATGGCGGCTGGTATATTATTTAAAGGGAAAAAAAAAAAAAACAGAGTCCAAGACAAATCATTTCAAAACTTACTCCACCATTAATGTGACCTACAGTTTAACCCGTACAACTCACCATGTAGAACGACAATGGCCATCGGTCAATTTGAAAAATCAAATGTGGCCCTTGCTCCCACTTTGTCATAACGTGTGTCTTCTCAATGTCAGGTGGACACTCGTGGGCTATCCATGTTGAACAAGAGCTGCCTTGCACACATCAGATGGACTCCGCGCCGGCGGAAGCGCCAATAGCTCCCCCGGTGGTGGAGGTGGGAGCGCGAGCCTCTGTTGCCCAACTTTCCGTAGCCCTCGGGGGCCTGAAGACCGTCTTCAGCCCGCTACTTTTTCGAGGCCTCTTCTCTTTCTTCACGTGGTGGATCGCCGCCTGCCTCTTCTCCACCTCCCTCTTTGGCCTCTTCTACCATCAGTATCTCATGGCGGCGTAACGCACGGCCCACCACCTCGCCGCACTGACTCACCATATCATCGGAACTAACTGATGGTTCAACTTCCAGTGCTTCCTCCACAGACGAAAACTGTGTTTTTGCATTCACTCCTTTTTATTCACTTCACAAGATTTCTTACATTTAGTAACAAATCACAAATGTGACTGACTAAGTAACGATGGAGTTTTTTAGTTTTTTGTTGTTTTTGTTTAGACTTGACTCATTTGGTCAAATACTGTATCTCATGCTGAAAACAGTTACGCAAACGCGTCAGTTTTTATTTTTTATGTGTCCGCAATTATTCACATGAAGGTATTACTGAATTTGGAGGTTTTTAGAGGTTAACTCATTTAAAATGTCACTGAGACAAGCCACCCTGCTTGGGTAACTGTCAGTGCTGACAGACTAAAAGCGTTTCCGAGTCTTAAAGTGATGGAGCGAGATGGAGGGGCCAATCAGCAAAGGAGCTTTGCATGTGTGTGTGTTGGGGGGTGGGGGGGGCGAGCGTGTGACACAACCACGACTGAGGAACAAGGCTTGAGCTCGTTTAGAGAATTGTTTGAATGTCCAAATGAAGTTTAAGTTGAAGACGTTCCAGAATATGTTGAAGCAGGCAGCGTGCCCGCTTGTTTTTTAAAAAAAAAAATGTTAACTGAGCCATTTTGAAACAAATCTGGAGCTCTTTCCAAGCAGCTGTGACTCTCTTAAAAGAGTGCTGCGCTTGTGTGCGTGCTGTTTGCATGCACGGCGTCGCTATTAGGACAAGATGCGTCGGCTACTGTTGATGCAAAAATGCCTTTCCTTGTTTTCCTCGTTTTTTCTAACTTCAATCACTTTTTTTTTCTTTTGTGTTTTTTCTAACAAATCAAGTTGATTTCATAAATGGTGCCAAGTGTCCCCAGGTTTGTCTCAAACTACATCCCCACCTTAAGGGCCTTAGAAGTTCATGAAGAATTGTGTATGTGTGTGTGTGTTCTTTTTGTGTGTGTGTGTGTGTGTTAGACCGAAGAGTATCTCTTTATGAAGCTAAAATGGATGTCCAAACCTTTCAACAGCCAGACGCAATGTCCAGCACTATTGTGCCATCCTCGTTGTTTTACATTTGTTACGTGAAATGTTTGAGTTCAGTTTTCCGATGGGAGACAAGTTGCATCTTAACACATTCTTACTTGGACAAAATGGGAAACAATGAATGTATCAAGCCTGCCCACACTTCCTTTTAGAAATTCTGCTCCAAACTTAATGCGGTCACACAATTTTATTTGTCCTAATGACTGTTTTTAATCAATCTTTGTGTTGTATTTATTAAATTTGTCTTGGTCTGTAAATATATTATTTTAACAAAAGACATTGCTTGGTGACTTGAATCAGTTTTGTACATGTTATGACAATTTTTTTTTTTTAGTGTGGCCTTTTCAGTTGGGAAGTCGCTGTGTTGTTTTCAGCCTTCACTTTTCAGTTCAGTACCACTAAAAACATTTTGCTTTTATTCCGTTTGATGGATTCACAAAGTAATGTACTGACGTTGCTCCTTTACGTATTTATTTCGGCATCGGAAATTTGTCTGAATAAATTATGTTCCGTACATTGTGGGTCTGTTTCCGTCCTTCCTCCTTGTGTATGACAAATAATGGGAAATGGAAAAAAATATAAATTCATAGAGAGAGAGTGTGTGTGTTTAACCATAATTCCACAGTTGTGTTTTTCTGCGCACAATGTCTTGTGTACAAAAGATGCACTTCTCAACACACGATTGCATTCAAGTGTCTCCTTTGTGTTTCATGACTTTTTACTGATATGCGTCCTTGTGTAAACTGCTATTGATTAAGACAGTGAGTGGTCATCAACTTAGCTTGGTTTCCTTCTACGTCCTTGTAGGAAGAATTGAGGTTAGAAATGGCAAATGCTTCCCAAGTCCTCTTAGCGTTCAGCTTCCTTCTGGGAATTACATCAGGCCACATAATACGGGCCTCAAGTGCCATTGTTGGGTCGAGTGGCCGAACTGGGCCATGCATTCATTGGTTGTTACAGATCAATAAGAGATTATAAGATTTCCAAATAGGGTTCGGGTAAGGCTAGACTCGTGAAGAGGTTTCCCCATTACGCTATTCATGGGGCTATTTCCAACCTAAATAGTCATTCATGAGAGATTGTGTACAGTGTCCTCAATAAATTTCACGACTAAATGAAATATCCACTTGTCGGCTGTACCAACTACTATAATGCCCCATTCTTGGCTGTTGATATTTTTCTTGGTTAGAATCAATATCAATTTTATTGTCATTTAATAAAGTGTGTCCTTGGCCAAACGAGCACAGATTGAGGCTGTCAATGGCCACTCAAATGTTACGTTTTCTATTGGAAATTCAATCACACGATGAGCAAATGGGCGTTTGTGTCGTACGCTGCCTTCAAAAAAAATTAAATGTGACATTTTGTTAGCGGAAAATACCATCATTTTATTTTGTGACCCAAAATGTGTATATATAAGCCTATATCTAGAAATTCTGTATGTTTTGCAGTTTAAGATGTCAACCTGTTAAATTAATCACAGCTTCCTTTATTGAGGTGAAGTCAAACGAAAAAAACAATACAATATGCAGTATTATGAAATGCGTTTGCTGTACTGGAAGAAACATGTACACTTTTTTTTTTTTTAATCATGCACGCCCGCTGTCTGGTCACATGAAACAACACTCAACTTTATAGTTCCTCATGGAATATTGTAAGAGACGCACTAACTCTATTTTTGGAATATACTTCAGACAGGAAGTCAGTATCAGAAATCAATTTCATGATCCCCAAAAAAATAAAATAAAAGAACTAACATGCAGGGAGCAGGTGTAAACATTTGTAAGGATTAGGTTGCAAATTTGGGTCTGGTTTTGAAACAAACCATTCTGAAAGATTAGACGCACATGACGTGAAGATAAATTGTTGTAAAACAATAGATGGATGGTTGGAAATGGCAAAGTGAATCTAGGCAGTAATTCTTTCATGTACCACTAGTGGCCACCAGTTTAATCATCGGGGTTAGATACAGTAAGGGTAGAGAAAAAGGGTTAAAGGTTTGTCTTTGTCATCATTTGAATTAGCTACCGTATACTATACTTGTGTTGTGTGTAATAATCCGTTATCAACTCCTGCACATATCAGATGACATTTATTCAAATATAGTGATGACGTAAAAAGAAATACAGTCGAGAGATTAATCCATTTGTCATCTTGCTGATGAACCTCCTTCTTGACATCAACCAACAGAGTGGAGTGCCCCCTGGTGCCACCAAACGAGTGTGACATTGCATGCAAGAGGGTGCATCCATGCCTGTGAGTGCGTCTGCGTGTGTGTGTGTTTGTGTATGTTGGCGAGTTGTGGCTGACAGACAATCAGTGTGCACTTCTGCATTGTGCTCTGATCGATTCCATGACTTGGCGGTGAAAGCAATTGGTCTAAGACGAAGGTCTCGCCCCTTCAACGTTGTTGCACTCCATTCAAGGCCCAAATGATGATGATGATGATGATGATGAACCAGAGTGGGAGGATAGCACAAGTGCGTCGAGCATCCAGAGTTCTTTGATGCGGAATGCTGCAAAATTTTATATTAATGTCACTCACGAGGCACTTGACTGACACTTGATTTTAAAGACAACTGGGAGAAAGTACATTTGTCTCGAGCTTATTTTTTCTTGTGTTAGAATAGAAGAGGAGTCCTCCAGTAATCTCACTAAATAAGAACTTCAACAAGAAAATTATACAATAAAAGAGGGATATGCAGTGTTAGGGGTGAGGGTTAGGGTTAGGGTTAGGGGTTAGGGTTAGGTAGTGATGGGTAGATGAGGCATCCTGTCTCGTTTCGACACAGTGACACAATGTATTGACACTGTGTTGACACTGTGTTGCTGAATACTGACACCTGGTGGACTTGCAGGAAACATTTGACAGGGTCATCTGACACTGATCTGTCAGACTAATTTTATCCAATTCCATTGATTAGCAACGTGATGAGTTTTTATATATCCTATTTCGTATTACTTTCCATCGCACTAATTATTCTCTTATTTATCTAATTGATATATTTAACTGAATTATTGTTGTATTGCACTGGAGAGGGGAGCTCTCTAATCTCGTTGCACACTTGAGTACAATGACAAAGGGATTTCTGATTCTGATTAGGCATTTGCTTTCACATTATTTTAACATACACGCAATTTCATAAAAAAAATCTTTGATATTCGAGACGCAGTTGATAAATTAAGAGAACATCTGTCTGAATGCCCAAGTAAAAGTGTTGTGAATGACAATGGACTCATTGGAATTAAAGATTTTTATTAAAAAAAAATTAGTTTCTCCAGCGTTTTGTTATTCAGTCTCTTTCTTTTTTTTGAGGCAATTCCCCCCGCCTTTGAGAAGATCCTCTTACAAGGCACTGAAGAGGCCGGTGTGCACAACACCTGTGTGGCTAATATAAATAGGTGAGGGAACGTTGCCTCCATGGACTTCCAGGATAAGAGCGGGTCTTCCGTACGTGCAACGTGTCCTGCTGACATATAGCGCTGCACCTCTGAGTGCGCATCAACAGTGACGTCTTCCATCTTGCGGATCTTTAACGCAAAGTAACGCGCCAATAACTCGATGCTTGTTTTGAGCGTCCATCCTGTTGACAGATGCGCTTCCTTATGAACACAGTTTGGCGCGCGACCGCTGTGTCGACACGATTCTGGTAGTGGTCACGTGACTTTCTCAAAGCGGTACGCGCACCGACACGGGGTTTGCCCTGGAAGCTCAGCGCGCGCATCGACGCCTCAGTGTCGCTGGACCCATCACTAGGGTTAGGGTTAGGGGTTAGGGTTAGGAGTTAGGGTTAGGGTTAGGGTTAGGGTTAGGGTTAGGGTTAGGGTTAGGGTTAGGGTTATGGGTAGGGTTAGGGTTAGGGGTAGTGTTGGGGTTAGGGTTAGGGTTAGGGGTAGGGCTAGGGCTCGAGGTAGGGTTAGAGAAAGGGTTAGGGGTAGGGGTTAGGAGTTAGGGTTAGGGTTAGGGTTAGGGTTATGGGTAGGGTTAGGGTTAGGGGTAGTGTTGGGGTTAGGGTTAGGGTTAGGGGTAGGGCTAGGGCTCGAGGTAGGGTTAGAGAAAGGGTTAGGGGTAGGGGTTAGGAGTTAGGGTTAGGGTCAGGGTTAGGGTTATGGGTAGGGTTAGGGTTAGGGGTAGTGTTGGGGGTAGGGCTAGGGCTAGGGTTAGGGCTCGAGGTAGGGTTAGGGGTAGGGGTTTGGTTAGGAGGTCTATAAAAACACCAATATTGTACGATTCGAACCAGGGTCGCCTGTACAACAAGCAGCGTCATTAACCATTCGACCATCACAGTTGGGTAACACAACAAGTTTTCGATATATCATTTATATTTAAGGTCAGTGTTAGGTTACGTTTTCAGTGTTAGGGTTAGGGTCAGGGTTCGGATTAGGGGTTTGGTTAGGAGGTCTATAAAAACAACAACAGTGTAAGATTTGAACCAGGGTCGCCTGTGCACCAAGCAGTGTCATTGACCATTCGACCATCACATCTCGGTAACACAAAAGAATTTCGAAATAGGGTTTATATTTAAGGTCAGTGTTAGGTTACGTTTTTAGGGTTAGTATTTGGGTCAGGGGCTTGGTTCGGAGGTCCATAAAAACATCAATTGTGTAAGATTTAAACCACGGTGGCCTGTATACCAAGTAGTGTCATTAACCATTAGACCATCACAGTTGGGTAACACAAAAGGTTTTCGAAATAGCATTTATATTTAAGGTCAGTGTTAGGTTACGTTTTTAGTGTTAGGGTTCGGGTCAGGGTTCGGGTAAGGGGTTTGGTTAAGTCTATAAAAACAACAATAGTGTAAGACTCGAACCAGGGTCACCTGGGCACCAAGCAGTGTCATTAACCAGTCGACCATCACAGGTGGGAAACACAAAAGGTTTTCGAAATAAGGTTTATATTTAAGGTCCGTGTTAGGTTACGTTTTTTGGGTAAGGGTTAGGGTTTGGGGTTCTGTTAGGAGGGCTGTAAAACCACCAATAGGGTAATATTCAAACCAGGGTTAGGGTTAGGGTTAGGGTTAGGGTTACTGTTTGGGCTAGGGGTAGGATTAGGATTAGGGCTAGGGTTAGGGGTAAAGTTAGAACTAGGATTACGGTTTGGGTCAGGGTTAGGGTTAGGGGTAGGGTTAGGGTTATTGTTGGGGTTAGGGCTGGGGCTAGGGGCAGGGTTAGGGGTAGGGTTAGGGGTAGCGTTAGGATTAGGGGCAGGGTTAGGGGTAGGGGTAGGGTTAGGGCTAGGGCTAGGGTTAGGAGTAGGGTTAGGGATAGGTTTACTGTTGGGGTTAGGATGAGGGTTTCAGGTTAGGGTTATGGTTACTGTTAGGTTTAGGATTAGGGTTTCAGGTTAGGGTTAGAGTTAGGGTGTTAGAGGGTTAGGGTAATGGTTTAGGGTTAGGGTTAGGGTTAGGGTTAGGGTCAGGGTTACGGTTCGTGTTTCAGATTAGGGTTGGGGTTTCAGGTTAGGGTTAGGGTTGCAGGTTATGGTTAGGGGTTAGGCTTAGGGTTTCGGGTTAGGGTTTCGGGTTAGGGTTTGGGGTTATTGTTAGGATTAGTGTCAGTGTTAGGGTTTCAGGTTAAGGTTTTACGTTAGGGTTAATGTTTAGGGTTTAGGTTTAGGGTTTCAGGTTTGAGTTTAGTGTTAGGGTTGCGGTTTATGGTTAGGGGTAGGGTTAGGGTTTAGGGGCAGGGTTCGGGTTTAAGGCTAGTGTTTAGTGTTCGGTTTAAGTTTTAGCATTAGGGCTATAGCTACGGTTAGGGGTTTGATTAGGGTTTAGGGTGAGGGTTAGCGGTTATATTTTATTTTTACTTCCTCTCCACATAAATTTTCTTTTTGTTCAATTTAGATGCACAGGTTATCGTTCACATGAATGTGGATTTTTTTTATTTTACTTTATTTTATTTTTACTAACTCACAAAAATTTTGCATTTCAACAAGTGAGTATGGTTTTTTTTTATATTCAGTGGAAAATAATGTTTTTTTTTCTTTTTGATTCTTTTGATCAGTGACTGAGTACCATTATTATTATTATTATTATTATTATTAGTAGTAGTAGTATCATTATTGTTTTTGTATTTATTTACTTTACGTTTTTGGCCAGTTTTGAGATACAGATTGAATATTACCTGCTTTGTAACAAGTTGATAAAATGCCATCATGAATGTTAAACACCGATAGTCAAACAGATTAACATCTGAATTTTCTTAATCTAGTTCAGGTTTTGCCAAACATTATCCTGTCGAGAGAATACTTTACTATTAGCTTGAGTGTGAGCGAGTCACGCACCCGTGACCTCTTGATAGCAAACTAAACCGGTGGCGTCTGCGCCACATGCTGACCAGCGACGAGGCCGCCCGGGTCACCGGCGTCATCTCAAAAGGGCCCCTAGACATTTGGAAAGGGGCCCTTAGTTTGGTTGAACATGCATACCGTGGGTCGAGTGGTATGCTGGAGACACACGAGACACTGAAGAATGCCTGAGAACCATTTTTTTTTTCCTTTTTCTTTTCACCCTGCAATATTTCAATCTACAATAGAAAACGTAGCAGACTTTCATCATTATCAATTTAGCTCCTAATGAAAGGAGAAGAATTATCTATCACTTTTACCACATTAGTGAATAGAACATAAAATGTGCGGTTCCTTTTGAAGGCATTTCCTTTATTCTTGCGACAAAAAGACTATTATCCGATGTTGGCGGCCGCATATTAAGCTAGAAAAGCAAGCATCAGTCATCGTGCACAATGCATAGCTGCTTTAAATGACGGCATTATCTCTGATGACACAGAGGGAAGCAGACTCAGGGCGGGTAAGAGGTTGGATGTTTCGAATAAAGAAGACGTGATGTGGGGGTGGAAAAAGGCACGCACTTTAACTTGAAGCCAGTGAGCAAGAGCTTCGAGTCCAAATGACAACCTATGGGCCATCCGTGAGTTATAATAAAATGTTGTAGGCTACTTGTATACGACCTTGTGTATGATCTTCGGTCTGCAGCCTCACACCAGCCGTGGTGATGGAAGGTATCGCAAATATCAGGTGTGATATTGCTTTTACACAGAAGTTGTGCAAGTGTCATTTATTAGTTTACAGAGATAAGAAGTAACAACTAATTGATAGAATGATTTGTTTAGTCAATGCATTTTTGGGCTTTGAAATAGTTCCGCCAGTTGGTTTATTGACAAGTGTCCCGGGTGCCTGAATGAAAAAGCTACAATAAACACAACGCACAGAGGCCAACAATGAGCTATAAATAGACGAAAATAACCAGAAAACTGATCAAAATTTAGGGGGATCACGTGGGCCCGCATAATTCCTATTGACATGTCTGAAAAAAATGAGATTTTAAATATGTACAAAATATGTGGAAATGAGTGATTATATATATATATATATATATATATATATATATATATATATATATATATATATATGTATATATAGTGACAGATCCACGCAGCAGGAGCCAGCTGACTGATTTGTTTTTTTCCCATTTCAACTACCGACTACTTAGAACACTTGTGAAATCCCAAGTTAATTCGAAACTATTTTCCTTATTACTCTTAAATTTTTCTAAATTAAAAATTATATAGTGCATATCAAAACAACCTACCATACATACTTTACCATACAGTGACCAATTGGTTTTAGTGTTTCATAAATTAAAGGTGAAGTATGTTAAGCGAACTCGTGCAGCTTTTAATTTTTCTGTACGCAGACCCGTGAGAAAAAAAGTTTGAACACCCCAGCCGGTGATCCTGTCAGATTTCTTTCCAAAATCCAGGAAGTCACAGCGACCTCCGAGCCTGCCCATCAGAGGGTCTGTCTGGGTCTATGTGTGGTCAAAGTCAAAGTGTGTGCTATGTTGCATGTGGGGGATGCCGTTGCTAAGGCACACGTGCACACAAACGTGCAGAATTCACCACTGCCTGGCATCTCGGAGAGAAACGGGCGTCCTCATTAAGACAGCGGGGGAGGTGGAAGGACTGACATCGAGATGAAAGAGGACTATCCCCACCGCCTTGACGTGATCTGTAAGAGGAAAATGAACACATGTGAAGGGAGTCAAACAGCTCATATTTGAAATCCTTATTAAGATCAGGCAAGGGTGGCAAACCTTCCGACCAAAGGCCATTTCACTTTTCCATAGGGGGCGGGGCATTATGATACAGACACACTGCACATAGACACAGGCTTAGCTCCTCAATATAAGACTGTGACTATTATTGTATTGCACACCTATATGTGTTGCTCCACCGTTTGTGCTCTAATACACGTTGCTCAAAGTGGTGGAAGACCCATGCTATTCGTTATTGGAGTCACTTGTATCTCAAAGCACTACTGTAATGATCTGGATTTATTGAGACTCCCACTACAGTTCCTGTGAGGTTTTATTACTTTGTAAAATGACATAGTGGGTGGGATCAAATGATGGACGGGTATGGACCACGAGCCGTAGGTTCCCCACCCTTGCTGTACGGGATGGGTGTGGGGTGTGCTTGCATTGTTCAGCGCTATGCAACACACACACCCCCACACACACACACACACACACTCAGACTGAGTCGCCCGTGCCACACCAGCCTGCGTGGTGTAACCTAGCAACTATTTAATTAAAACAGCATCATTCAGCGCACATCAGGGCGTTTTCCAGCCTTTGCAAGGATTTCCTCCAATCCCGACGCCTTTGAGTGAATCAAAAGCAACGCTATGTGTCTGCCGCCCCGCTTTGAACAAAACCTACGGCCTGCGTCGCTGACAGCTGACTGGCCGCCGAGGCCCCGCCGCTATTTTTTCCTCTTTAAAGGGCGAGAGAATGAAAGCAGGACATTATTATGCCACGGCGGTGTACAAACAAGGCCGTCACCTTTCTGTCCTTCAAGAATAATAAACGCCCAAACACGCATCCATTCCTCCGTGTGTCTGTGTACGCCAAACGTATGTACCAAGCTAACTTAACATGCTGAACGTGCAACACGGGTGGAGCAATTAGATAAAATGCGGAGCAGC
Source organism: Idiotropiscis lumnitzeri (assembly GCF_059441095.1). Lineage (NCBI taxonomy): Eukaryota > Metazoa > Chordata > Actinopteri > Syngnathiformes > Syngnathidae > Idiotropiscis > Idiotropiscis lumnitzeri. The sequence goes on along the minus strand of NC_142391.1, from coordinate 25,575,018 downwards.
TACGTACGTCGGCGCACATCACGCTCGCTGTCACTCACATGAGAATGTGGAGCTACATTTTGCATCAAGACAAAAAGACTCATCGCTAGTTGGCTCTTTAGAATTTTCTCTCCTGTGGTCAGTGGGCACGCTGATGTGTCGGAGTGCAACAACAGTAGAGGTACAGATTCATTATTTTAGCAGACAACGTCGAAAAGTCTCGTTAAATTCTGTCAATGTCATTATTGTTCCCTTGTTCATGTTCCTCCATGCGTCCATCTTAATGAGCTCAATCGGAAAGATCGGAACTGTGGTCTACTTTATCTCTCTCTTTTGGTGTCATCGGCAAAAGTAAAAAAAAAAAAAATCGGTTTATTTTGACAAAGTAAGACAAAGCAAGTTCAGATACCTGTTTTTAAATGTAGTAAAAGTAAAATATGGCCTGTCAAGTAGAGTATCATCTTTCCACAATGAAATGTAGAAAGGCCATTAATTCTTTCTATCATCCCTAAATACACAATAATGGAGATGTGTTTTTAAGACAAAAAATCTAACTTTAAATACTGTACTTTATAAATAGTACAATAATGATATAATATAATTTCTTGTCGCGGTAATGCCTGATCCAGGAGAGGGCGTCATCTGTGACATCTCGAAGATCCAATAATGATAATTACGAGTAATTAAGATGGTGAAGAAATGAATCACTTTTTGTCCCATTTTTTGCTGAGATAGTCGCAGCTGCTCAGTAAGTCGCAGTGATATTAGTCGTTCTTTGTAGGGGATAAAGAGTAGACACTAAGTATGTCCTAAAAGGCACGTCCAAATAAAATGTATCATTATTATTATTAGAATTATTATTGCTATATTACTCATCTGCACGTGTTCCTCCTCCATTTGTGTTCAAATATCCGTTGACTGATTCAAATTTGATGACACCATGACATGATGCAATTCATTGGCATTTCCCCATCATGTGTTGGCATGCGTTAGATATGATTTCAACCCAGTTATGTGGTTGTTTCAAATACACGTTTTATTCTTTTAGTTTCACGTTTGGTTTGACGGTAAACATCAACCGGGATTGCCATTAAACTGCAAGAACCGCTCACTAGCTGTCACGGTGCTGCTTGTTGTTATGCGATGACTTAACCGCTTCTATATCTTCAATTTTTGCCAACATATCAAAGCAAGAAATCTGCAAACCAACAGCTGTTATCTTGAAAACCCCCTACTTCAACATGCTTCACTATTTCAACCACAGAGAGATATACATTTTGTGACTCATTGTTTTAAATCATGATATATTGGGGAGTGGGGAGAAAGTGACCGTAAATGGCATTCATGCCATTCGCTGCTACATCACAGGGTTGACTTCCGTGTTTCTCCATAAAAGCCACATATTAAATTCCTATCTTGACCTTCAGCTGCACCATTGTAACATTTAAACCACATTGTAAGTCAAGAAATGCAAAATAGGCATTTATCATCACTGGCAAAAATCACTCGGAATCAGTTTGAAGGGCCTTTGACACCTGATTGTTTTGTAAGATGTGCGCAATCAGTCAAGTGTCAATGGTGGGAAAAAAAATCCTCTTGAGTTAAAGACGTGTGTTCAAATGTTGCCAAATTAGTGTAGTGTGGTGCGAATGCAGCAAATGTCAAAATAGGATGACATTCTGATACTGTTAAGATTGATACTGGAAGATAAACTATTATTTTATTATATTTGTTGACCATTTATAAGCTTTCATACCTTTGTTGTTTTTTTCTTATTCATTTTTTTTTATAATAAAATCTTATAAAAATCATCGAAATCTTAATTTGAGCATTTAACTCTTTTTTAATTCTATACTTATATTGATCTAAATGGGAATAACCTGGAGCATTGATTAAAAAAAGTGCAATATTAATCAATATATTTTTATAATCATGACTGGAGAAGTCGATTAGATTTCTACACATCATAATAAAAATAATGCTGTAACACCTCATGCGGGAAAGAATCGTACGTTTCATAAATGCGTACAGTCGATACACAGTTAGGAATGATATAAATTCACGCTGGCTAACATTGGAAATGTTGGCGAGAGTGTGTTCAAACATGATTTGCATAATGGTGTAGGATTTTGACAAGCAGGACAAGAGAGATGAACCCCTTGACAATATTATAAGGGCACTTTAAAGCGGGGGGACAAGGTCAGGTGGGGGTGCTGCTACACATGTGACTGTACTGGCACAACAAAATAAAGGCACCACAATTACAGTACACTTGAAAGGAGCTGCCTTAAAAATGGATAATGGATTTTTTTTTTTTTTTGTCAAAGGACGTCAAATGATTGACAGGAAAAAGTAGAGCGGAGATATTCATGTAGCACATCTGCAGTAGGTCACATCCCGCGAGAGCTCCGAGCAAATGCTCTAGAAAATCATCTCTGATTCTTCCTTAATTCTTCGCAGTTTGGGAACGGATGAAATTGAACCTCTAACCCGATTTTGCACTTTCATTAATTGCTCATCAGTCTGATTTTCACAGACGTCAAGTTGCGGATTACAGCAGTGTAATTTTTTTTTTTTGACTAGCATCTACGTTTGAAAGCTAAATGCTAAAAAGCCATGCGCAAGCCCTATGCCCTGAATAAAAATATGCAAATTGTGAATAAACAATGTTTGCATACATTTTGAATATATTGCTATAAAGTAGGCCAAATGCTAAAAAAATAAAAATAAAATAAAAACAGTCGATACCCTCTGGCATTATGGGGACATTTTTTTTTTTACGTTCAAATGTATTTGTCAGTCAGAAATCTCACTTCCGAAGTGAATAACAAAAAGTCAACCTTTGGACATTTTTATGTCAAATTTTGCAATCGTGTCACTTGTCAGTACTGGTGAGACTGGCAAGGTGTCTCCTATTTACAAATTTTCTTTACATAATCTTGCCACTGCGAGCCTAAAAACGAAGAAATTTTCAACAAGAAGCTCTCACGCTGCTAAATGTGTTTCAAGAGTGTTTCCTACATTTTGAGAAGAAAAAAAATCACATTAGTATTGATGATTACGAGTCCCAAAGCATTGGTAATTCCCTGAAAATTATTTTCTGCCATTCCTGGGTGGATCTGCTTTGAGCTCCTATTTTTCAGCCTCGTCCGACGCCTGTCTCACTCTGTACCCATCCCGTCATCTTGACATGCAAACACACACTCAAACACCTCATTAAAGATGCACAAAACCGTCACACACCCATACACACTCACTCGGCATGCGTTAATTAGGACGCTGGTAACAAGCTAGCCTCTCCATTCACACCCTGAGTCTCTTTTATTAGCATGACAGTGGTTAGCAGCAGCCAGGGGCCCACGGGCTGCATGGTTCTCTCCTCGGGGGCCCCTGATTAAAAACAGAACCCCCTAGGACGCAAAGCTCTTGATTCCTTTCATCAACGCACCCATGCAGTGTCTCTCAGATGATACCCCAATCGCAAACTGTCAAGTATACCTGTTTCTATGACTATGGAACCTGCACCCCCCCCCTTCCCATCCCTTTGAATCTTTTTCCACAACCTGCTCGGACCGACTCCGGAGTCCTTTTTACCATCTCAATCTAATTGTCACCTTCTACCTCTGTACAAAGTCTTTTAGGCTGGTCTTTTTAGCCAGTCCAGCCTCTAATACATATATGCAAAAGGAAGCTGGTGTCCGCTCTCTCGTAGAACGTTTCAAAATTACAGAGGTGGACTCGAGGTTTCAGCCCTACATGGTCCGGGGAAGGGTGCCCATTTTTGAACCACACTCCCAATTTGAAACCCCGTTGAAAAATAAATAAAAAAACAAAAACACCCTTCCTCATCTGAGCGGAGAAGTCCAACACCTGACGTGCGGTGCTGGCGATCATCTTCAGGCCTCGCCCGTCAGCATCTCTCATGCTTACGCCTGAATTTCAAGGAAAAGTGTCTCATTAGCTGCGCCCTTGAAAGAAAAGGCCCTCTATTTCAAATTCAGTTACACATTCCCTTTGAATGGAAGGACAGAGAGAAGCAATGACTGAAGGCCGGGCGTTGGAAAAGGACTCAGTTGAAGGCTGAGGCCCTCCACCCAGAGGGAGGCACAACTTTCAGCACATAAGACGTAATTCAACAACATAATTACCTCAATTACCACCAAATGTTACCAGATTTTATTTCTGCAAATACTTATTGAATTTAGGTCGTGGTCGTGAAACGTTGATGATGCGTTTGGAGCGACGTGACGCAAAGCGAAGCGCCAAAAATTCGCACATTTGCCCTTTCGGTGCAGTTGCGTGCCGTTGCAGCCAATCAGCTCCAGTTTGGGATTTTATCGTCACAACAACAAGGATGCTAGCTGCCAGTGAAATTAATAATACGTACTGACTTCCATCCAAGACAACCAAACCTCCATCAAAGCATCAAACAACTCCAGTCGGAGGTGGAAACCGCATTCAATTCGACTTTGTCACCCAGTCATCGAGACATCGACTAGATGTCCCGCTAAGCCACATGCTGAACTGTGATTGCTCTTATGTGTAAGATTTCTGATGTTGATACCCCACCGCTTCAGGATAGCCTCCCGGAGTTCTACGATGCTGGTGCTGATGCGTCATGGTGCGGCAGCCGCGTACAGCATCTCACTCACTATTGATGGTCATATGGAAGCAGATCCACGCAGCAGGCGGCCAGCAGACTTTCTTCTAACAAGGACCAGTCTCGCAGAGAGAAGGGTCAAGGGTGTGAGGACCAGACAGCTATCACATCACCCACTGATGTAGAAAATGTTGTCATCTGCTCATCCAGCCACAGCTCAACTAATAAGTAGGATTAGTTGACGTTAGCGAAAGCAGCCGGGGGTGCTGGTACTCCCCCTCCCGCTGGGTCTCATAGATAATGACCAACACTCGGCGGAAGAGATTGCAGTGCAATAATGTGGGAATCAATCAGCGCCGAGCTCTCTGCTGTTCTTCATCCTGACCTATCGATTATGACACCTATTGATCTGCCTCTCTGCTGTGATCTGTTGAAGCCAGAGAGATCAGAGGTGAGATCAGTGCAAGAGAAAGCTTCAAGGCGGTGAAATGGACGAAAGGTTATCATCACCCGCACCTTGAATTCATGAAAGCTTCATCACAACTCTCAATAATCATCAACGCAAAAATGTTTGATTTAAGGCGACAAGACCATACCGTCTTTGACTTCAACAGGACTCGGAAGGCAAATAAAAATGTAAACCCCTGTGATGAATGAAAACAATTCTTGAGTGTTTTTTGGGGCTCTGCCAAGGAAATTCTTCAAGAAAATATTGCACAAAATACATACATCTTTGGGTCAATTTTTCTATTTGTTTGTTTGCACATCAGGCTACTTTCTAGTCCAAGGAGAATGACAAAAGATATTCAGAATAAGCCGATAATAATAATAAGCTGATATCTATATATATATATATATATATATATATATATATATAAATATCTCTTTCTCTCTCTCTCTCTCTCTCCCTCTCTCTCTCCCTCCCTCTGTCTCTCTCTCTGTCAGAGAGAGAGAGAGAGAGAGAGACAGAGAGAGAGAGAGAAATACCAGCATTGTTTTTTTTTTTGTTTTTTTTTAATAAATCTGAAGGGATCAATTTAAAATTGGGTTAACTTCAGGGTCCTATATCTGTATAGTTAAACTTTCATTTAACTTTATAAGAGATGATGCTGACACTTTTTTGTTTGAAATTAAAACAAAAATAATTGATATTTTAACATTACAGTTATACTGACACTTTGGAAAACTTTATTTACTTCAGAAACCGTTCGGGAGCTATTTATTTGTTTAGGTTTTCATTTAAATTAAGCTGTGCTGATGACCCAGGGGATATAGTTCGAATAATAAATAATTCTCATTGTTTTTTTTTTCAATGTCATTTTTACAAAACATGCTTAGTGTAATCTCATCAAAAGTTAAGAGTTTGGGTCGTCTTATTTTTAATTATTGTTATTATTTTGACACCAATATTTTCCATTTTACTCCAAATGAATATCGGCTCCAAATATCAGTTATCGGCCTGCTTGACTACTAATTACACTTTGGAAGAATTTGAAAAAAAATTCAGCTGAGTTAGATTTGATGCTGATTAAAACAAAAATAGACATGCAGTCAGTTTTGTTTTCTACCAGGTTACGTTTTTCCTCACAGCTTGCCCTCCTGGCTAGCGTTTGTAAGACGGAAGTGAGAACAGCTGACTATGCCTGGACTCATCTACTGCTTACTGCTTTGAGGCAACGTCTATGTGAGGTTTACATTCAGTCAATATTTGTGTCAAAATTCTGATATCTGAGTCATTCAGAATAACCCATTTTGGACAGTTTTGGTCAGTTATGTCCCACATTTAAATAATAATAGAATAGAAACAGCAATGCACAATTTCATGACACAATTTAAAATCATCTCTGCTTGTTTTTCCCCATCCTTCCTTTCTTCCTCCCCACTCTAAAAGTTTGGTGTTTCGCTTTCCCCTTGTTTTGTTTAATTAATTATTTATTTTCGTTGGGTTATGCCAAACACGGCACATGCAAGCACTTTCTGGACTACAAAGACCAAGATTCCTTACGTTTGAGCATGTGCATTTTGTCCCATGCGATTGGCGTATATATGCACACATATTAGAAAAGAAGTTACGCACATCCGGAATTTTAAAAACCCAAAATGGGCATGTTTAGGATACTGCGTGAGTTTACTTGGCTTTTAAAAACCCAAGTAAGTGAGGGAAGCAATAATGGGAGTTTGTATATTGAAGGCTCCTTTTGTGATTAGGACAAAAGCAGTGATAGACACATTTTGTTTGGTATTAATCCACCTTCAGTTTTATCCAATAAAATGAGTTTCAAGCTCAAGATAACAGAGAGAGAATATTTACTTGGATCTAGTGTCTAACTGCTTCTTTTGTCAGATGAATTATGATTGCCTGTCAGGGAGCTTGAATTTAGAACCAGGGGATCTTCGCTTTTTAGCACAAGTGAGTGCCAATCACGGATAAAGCCGCACATTCACGATATGATTTGATTTCCTGCCAAACGAGGGCTCCTCACCTCCAGACACTGATAAAAATTTGGAAAAGTGTGCATACTTTAGTATAATGGCTGTCAAAAGTCAATTTCTCCATCCTCGAGCCATCTCTCATTGCTGCAAATTGAACTGGGCCACGTAGATGTGGGCCGCGGAGGCACACGCAAATGGTGAGGCAGGAAAATCCGCGTCTGAGCCGTGCCGGGCGGCTGCTGCCTGTAAACCACACTGGATGGTGAACACTTGTGCCCTAGAGCAAACGGCAGGGGCGAAAATGCTTCTCCACGTCCATGCAGGTAGCTAAGCGACTGGAGGCATCCGTGGGATTACATGGTGTGTTATTGCCTCAGGCAGTAACCACGAGAGGCCATTATGCATGCAGCATAAACGCAAACACATGCAACACATGAGCAACCTTAACAAATAGACGCACAAACACATGTGCTACAATTCCTACACTTGAAACATACAATTTTGTTAGCACATAGCTTATAGATACAAACACACACACACACACATGTAGAATACATTATTGCGCTATATACTGTGAGTGATAACACTTTTAGACTTCCAGTACAGATTAATACTACACGTTTTGTTTTCGAAAAGGTTCGGGTTAGTTTATGCTTTTCCTTCCACATTAAGATGTGTTCTAGTAGCATCTCAGATATAAAAGAAAATGTCAAAAACATTTTTCTTTGTCTTCCAACCCTGGTGCCGGTGAGCAGTTAGTGCTGGAAGTAATTGTGATATGAATGTAACCTCAAATCGGTTTAATGAGCGCGATGATCCGTGGAGGGAGCGCAGGTAAAGTGCTGTTAACGAGAGCGTCCTTGTTTTAACGGCCGAAGCGCTCCTATTTCACATACAGCTTCAAAGCCCGCTTCAATTTGCGCCGACGACATTTCCTCTCATCTGCCAGTGTGTCGGCCCTCCGGAACGAAGGCGTGCCGAGCCAAAATGTGACAAAATGGCGACTGAAGAAGTAGGGAGCACGCGGTGCCACACTAGAGAGACGAGAGGACCCAAATGAGCTAAATATGAGCTTCAGGCGTCAGAATCTCTCTCACTTTCACTCGAGTTATGTTTGTCTGCAGAGCTACTCTTGGAAAAAAAGACTTCATAGTAACGGAAAGAGCACACTCGTCACTTCATAGTTTGTACGTCGCCCTGACATCAAAAGGCAGACTGCATCTTGCAGCAAACCACACCACCGTTAGTTATTGTTACACCCGATTAAAACAAGTAGTGATGATTTGTGATGCCTTTGATCTGTTTACTGAAAGTTGTGAAATCAATACCCCATTGATTGCCATGTTTGCAAACTTGATGTTTCTGCTCTAAAATGAACTAAACTGAAACTATGAACTCAAATGAAATGAAGCACCTCCTGAGTCATGTTAAAATGTAGATTTGGCTCGTAGCATTTGCACCTAAATCTCCTGGAGTTCCATTACAAAGTGATCGAAATCGTGGTGAGTAACTAGAGCCAACTAGAATTCTACCCTACCCACAACAAAGCGCCTTGGACCGAGAGAAGTAGTGCAGGAAACCTTTGAGGTTGGATTGAATGAATGAAAAACGAGAAAATGTCACCAATTCCATCTCGGAAGATTTCAGATAGAGTCTGACAATGAAAGTACATCAAAGCGAGACGCGGACCCCACAGTCTTCAAAAGGCAGCGTGAGCGCCACATTCAGGGTTATTAAATAGATGAATATTGACAGGCTCTTCCTGTTTGAGCTTGAACGACACCTCCGCTATCTCCACACACCCAACGGGACGAGAGAGATGATGGCAAGCGAAGCCGGGGCGCACTTCACCTCCGGGCATTCGCGGCGGCTTTAATTGACAGGCCTCAAATATGCACCCCCACTCACACCTCTTCCCAGAGAAACTTTGCTCATTGGACTGAGTTGTCGCTGAGCCAATCAGGAGAGGTTGTGTTTGCTGAACTGATTCAGCGATTTGGCTGCTGTCAACTCACCAAACAATCTCGCTTAAGAATTTAACTGCTGGGCAAACACACACTGTGTGGGTAATGAAGAGGGCACCTTGGCTCTGTGTGTGTATTTACCCTGCCATCAATGGAAAGACATGCATATAAATCTAGGCCTTTATACCCCAGGTGTAAGTTCTGTGAGTATGATGACGGAATGGAATGCACACATTTAGGAGGACCGGATATGAAAAATAATGAACGGTGATTTAAAAAAAAAAAAATAAATAAAAAATAGGCCGCTATTTTTCGTTAGCCCGTTCTTGGCCTTTTGCATCATGTGTTAGCATGACGCTAGCGAACGTTCATTGGACTAAATTGGATTTGGTGTTTGGTTAAATACAGAACGTGTAGTTCTCTTTGTTTTATGTTTGGTGTTACAGTAAACTTCAGTTGGGAGTAAGATGCAAAATATTTTTTTCCAGATGTGTTGTTGTCCAACTTTGGGCATAGAGCAGGTTGTGGTTCTAAGAATTTAAATGTACACAAATTGAGACTAGATAGCCAGCCAATGACAGAAACGCAAGCAAAGGTGAAGCAGAAGAATGCATGCAAATGCATTACCAGATTATTTTAAAATCTCAAATTTGGCACTTTTGTCGCTCATTAAAAATTGGTGCATGTATTTTTGTTTTGCTTCCAAATAACAAAAACTCCAAGTGCCCATTTAAGTTTTGTAAAAGTTGTTCCACTGAATATTCCATTCTGTTGTTTAAAGTCTTATGAAAACCCACACGCACCAGATTCAATTCCTAAGGGCCAGAAAACAATTCCTCTAAGGAAAGAGGCAAGAAAATAGCTACAATCAGACAACACAGAGCTATGTTTTGTCTACAATTTGCAAGAGTGGAGCATTTCCATTAATCTAGTCCCAAAGCCCGATATGCTTCTGGCATTAAGTTCAGCTCAGGCCAATTTACAATAGATTGACATTTTATTGAACATTGTATTTCATTGCCCTCGCGTGATATTGTGATGTCGCAAACAAACACACCTTACAGCTCCATTCTATCAGGTGGGAATATTCCCAATCACATCAAATGACTTTACTTGTGTACAGTCAACATGTCCACCAAAGGAGAACGTTGGTCTCACGAGAATTGCACTGTACAGTACCAATGCTTTGAAATATGACGTTAATTATTCAAATGAACAGAAATGTCATTTATCGATTCCAGCCCCCCTAAAATGACCCCACCAAATTGTAACAGGTTATTAGAGTTGTGTAATATCAAACTAAAAAGTTAATTAACTCATTTACTGCCATTGACGGCTTAAGACGTCAAAGATCCAGTTATTTTATTTTTTTTTACTCGGCTGGTAGTGAATGAGTTAAACAGTTTGTGCATCGTAATCAATCCCTTTGAGTACGACATGGACACGGGGGGGGCATCTTAATACAGTCATGTCGGCACATGTCTCACAACTACTGGGATTGACTCAGTAAGACTCAGTAAGACGCAGTTGTGTCGGTCCTTTTCCAGAGAGGGTATTGTCAGACTGTCTGTCTACATGAGTTGCTTCCCCATTTGTGCTCCAATATAAATTGCATGGATGCTATCCGTGGCGCTTTGCATTGTGTGCTCGCATTAAACTCGCGGGTGTAAAGACAAAGTTGTGTGGTCATTCATTTCTAAACTAATTGAACTGTATTTTGTCAAAAAACAATGCATTTGATCCAGTATTATTTTGAATTACTTCATTTGATATTTTAATATAGTTCACATATATTATATCGCACCAATGGTTGAGGTGGCCTAGTGGATTGTGCGTGTGTGTCTGTGCATGTGTGCGTGTGTGTGTGTTGTGGAGGAGGTCAATGGCCAGCATGTGCCTCAAAGCCTGTGAGCACACTCATTCCATTTGTGAAAAGCTGAGGTCTAACATTACAGAACACGCCAATTCCTGGCAGAGGGAACTGAAAATACGAGCAGACGACTGTTAAAAAAGGATGACCTTATTAGAAGTTGGAATGTGGGCTGTTTTTTTTTTTCCTTTGTAGATGGTGAAAAGAGTGATAATGGCAGAATGGAATGTTTTATTTATTCATTTTGCTGATGTCAATTTATTATTCAATAGCTCAGTGTTTCAGCATGCAATGACACCCTTGAACTACATTTGGCAAAATGTAAATGCACGTCTACTTACTGGAAGAAAGATGGATATGTGTTAATGTAACAAGACAATGCTGCCTCATAAATAAGCATCAAAGAAAAATTGAACAGTATGCACAAGTGGCGTGTTATTTGCTTCATGTGTAAATTGCATACTAGCACAGCATTGATCCAAATTTAATTTTGTGACCAGAGTAATGCATTCTATTGAGGTTTTAACGAAAATGATGACAAATAGAGTGGTACCGTGGGATGAAAGTTTCATTAATACCGTGACCATGCTGGTAATGTTAAACACTGATTTAAAATGATCTGTCTTCACTCAAATGAACGCAAATACCATTAATCCGTTCCAGCCTTCCCAAAAGTTCAAAAAGAAAAAAGTAGCACTCTATAGTATTGCACTTGAGAAAAACTTACAATATTACAAAAATGTAAAAAATTAGACAGTGTTATTCACTGCTACCTGTGCGTTTTTTTGCATAAAGCCCATGAAGAAAGGGTCTTCTAAACTCACAGTTGTTCTTTGCAGAGGATAAAGAATATACACCTAAGTATTGTTATAATGTGTGTTTGCATGAATTGTTGCCACATTGGTGCTCAAATATTTGCTGCTCAAATTTTTATAGCACCGCCACAAGGATGCAATTTGTTAGCTGTATATACCGCATGTCTATGGCATTTTATATTATTTGTTAGCATTAAGCTTAGTGGACTTGAATGCAAAGCAATGAATTTTATTTTTTTAATACACAATGTAATTCTCTTTTTTTTATTGGTAATTTGACAGGAAACCTAAACTGGTAGTGGCAATAAACAGCTTGAGGGCACTTTTTTTTTAGGAATTAGTCACTCTATATGCCAAAATGCTTTAAATTGCTGATTCAGATTTGTCAATCTTGAAAAAAAAATTAACTCTGATAGCATTGTCCTATAACAACACCATGGCATGAGTCGACATCCTCGGCTGTGATGATAATTAGTTATTCATAAATTCAGAGAACACACACACACACACACACGCAGCCACCCCGACATGGACAAAGCCCTTTGTACCATCTTCCACACCGTCTCTCCTCCCGGGGCCAATAAAGGGCTCCAAAGCCCTTAAGAGGAGCAGCAAGCCGGAAAATGACCCCATGCTGTCTGCGCTCGTCTCAGCCCCGCCTGGTTACGCCCGTTTCCCAGAGACCCACTGAGGGTCCAATGCCCCGAGGCCTCCCTCTCACGCCACACTACCTCCTAGGGCCAAACGTTAAAGGGGGCTCCCGGTGGCAGACAATAGGAGACGAGAAACGTGGGAAAGAAATGTCACAAGGCTCTCTGACAAGCTCGTTTCGACCTGCTGACCTCCGGGCCTGGTCCCACCGGGCCTCTTTATGTAAACACTAAACAAAGGCAAACCGTGCGTTAATCAGATTCATAACCCATGCGAGGAGATTTTATGAAGGTGCTGAAACCCGACGCCGGGTCAGACTCAAAGGAGCGTTATCATTTGACGCAAACAAAGCAAATTATAACTTAAAAAATGTAGCAGTACAACATAAAATTAGTTAATGACATAAACAGGCCAAGGAGAACAACTGTTTGAACAACCGTCCATCACCTTGTAAACAGTCCTGGTCATTTAACCTTTGACCTCCCGGCTTGTCCACCATCCACGACAATTGGACCAAGGCTACACTCCTTATGGCTGGTAGGGGTCAAATGAGGATATTGTCGAACGCAACGCCATCGACAAGGTCAAGGGGCGCTGCACCCAATGGACACAGACGGGTTTCTAACCGATGGTCAGGGGGCAATTTGTTATGATGTAAGGGGTTAATGAGGTAATGATTAGCACCAAGCAACACTCAGTTGACCCCCCCCCCCCCCCACTCAAACCCACTCATTGGCTGGTCAGGGTTTGTCTGGGATTCATAGCTTGTCTCTTATTTTAAATACTTGACTTGTTTTAGCGTTAAAATGCTGCACTGAAAATTGCCAATTGGACCTGCGAAGATTGCAAATCTAAAGAATATCAGAAAAAAAGAAGAATTGTATGAAAATGAAGTTATAGCATAAGAAAAATGAACATCATTTTAAGAGAAAAAATTTGTGTAATTTTAGAAGAACAAGTTTAATTTTTATACTGTGATATATTATATAAGTTCAAAATAAATCAATTTTGCGATATTATGACTTCATACTAATGACAAGACACCTATATTATTACGATTATTATGACAAAGCACTTTACTTAAATAAAGAAAATACTAAATAAATTAAAGTACTCTGAGAATTAAATAAGTCAATAAAAACATATAATCATTGAAGCGTAAATTAACATTTCAAGTTTACATTAATACATACAGAATCATTTTTTTACATTAAGTATAGGTGGTAGCGGAATCTAGAACGCACTGCTTGTCTATAAGTGCTAATACAGATTTCTTAGGCGGATATCGAATCCGATATCAATATTAGACCAATCTCCGATATCAATATCGGATCGACATACGATATAAATATGTAATACAGTTTTATGACTTGTGTTATTACTATTCCCAAAGCAGCTTTTTTTCCCTCATAATATCATTACATCACTTTCCTAACATTAGAACCTACTAACTATTAAAAAAAAAAAAAGAAAAAAACACTTGCAAGTATATTACTGTAATATTACAAGTTTCTTCCCCCTTTACCACTTAATTCCAACATTATGATTTTTTTTTCTCACATTATTCCAACAACGTAATTGTTTTGTGGTCATTTCACCAATTTTCCCAAAACTACACTTATACAAAATAGGATGTGCTTGAGTATCAAAATATTTGTTTCTAAATAAAAATTCATTCACTCATTTATCAAAATATGATTCCCGTTGAAGCTGCAGTGAGAGAAGGGCTTGCGTCCGCTTCCTTTCTGTCACGCACCAACATAATGACGGTGATGGGCAGTGAGGCAGCTGGTCATCCTATTTAGCAAACAATGGACTTAATCGGTTTTCTCCAGGACTTTGACAAGGTTCCACTGATGACCTCATTGCTACACGGGCAACATGTGTGGGTCAGACCGCTGTGGTCACTGGAGGTTAAGGTTCACGAACCCAGCACCATGACCTAATTCCCAGAGGGATGCTATCGATGAACTCCCGTGTTAGTACATATCATTAATCCTAACATACTGCTTGCGTCAAATTTGCCCCGCTTTGACATTTGACAGCAATAAAAATACCCCAAATGCCATTCTTGCACACTGAAATTTGATCAATACAATGAAATGTTTTAAAATGGAATTCTGTTGTATAAGTGCGACAAAGTTTGTGTTTTTCACCCATATCTACGAAAATGAATTTTAGATTTGGGGGGACCTCATAACGGTTGAGAGTAAAATAGCGTAATAAAGATCATACAAACTAAACATAAGGAACAGAAGCAATACACAGGTGCGAGATCTGCTTTTACAAAAACAAGTACGTGCAACAGAAAATAAAAATAGACGTTGCCTTTTCTCTGAAACCAGATTTCAACATTTAATAATGTCAAATAGGCTATTAATATTTTTTTGAAAGAGCTTTAGTTGATACTTTTATACACAATTTATTATGTGTCTAAACTGACCCAAAAGACGTGTGCATTAAAAACGAACAATAGCATGTAAGGGTGAAGCGCAAATACCGAAGAGAAAGATTAATGATCATGCATGAGATGAGGAACACCGTTAAAAGCTAACGAATGACTGAAATGTCACACATTCCCACGGGTGGCTCCAGTAATGACTCCAAATAATCAGCCAGCAAGCACGTCACTTTGATGCATTTTGGCTCTCAGACCAACAATTAGAAGAACCTTTGTAGTTGCACTAAACTAGTGTTAACCTTGAGCTACAACTCAACTTAACTAATAGTTGCTGAAACAGAGACAAGAGGGCAAATATACAGTGCTGGGAGGCATTAATGCAGAACATCAACATCAATCCTTTTTTTGAGAGAGAGACAGAGAGAAAATAATTATCGCTTTAAATGGGGTCTTCAGTGGAGGGGAGTCTTCGAATATAGCGTTTTCCATCATTGATCTCGAGGTTAATTATCCTACTTGGAAATAAGAGGCCAAGAGGGGTGGCATTGCCTGACCATTAGTTACGCTAATATGTGTTAGGTGTTCCACATGAGCATCCACTGGGAACTTTCCAACGGAAATAGCACCGAATCAGTCAGTCATTACGGCAACATCATCATAAGCACGGCACTTTATATTACGGCCGGCCCTCTTCACCTCCACAACCTCCACATCATCATCGCTATCATCATGACCGCAGGCAAACCCCAAACCTAGCCGACTGTCCTGTTTATGTGAGTTTAGATGAGATGCCGCATTGTCCCACATCTCCTTGTAACCTGGCGCCAATAAATCTGCCCGCGTGGCCTGTGAGCGTTTATGAGCACTTTACATGAAGATCACTCTCACAAACAACGCCCTTCAAGACGGTAATGAAAGGCAAGCGGAAAAGGTGGAGATCAATGTCAAGTTTGGGGACGGGTGACAGGGCCTGCTTGCGAGCGCAGATAGGAGATATATTCAGGGGCAAAGCTAAAGAGGAGGGCATAAAATCAGAACAAACGTAGATGGCAAACGACAGAAAAGAGGCGATATGAGGAGTTTGAAAATAAGGTGAAGCATTTGTCATAGCCTTGGTGGTCACCATGTCGAAACCGGAGATACAACTGCATTCAACATGGATGGTTGGTTCATTTTCAACTATCAAGGAAAGGTTTTGTTGATTCAGTCACAACTAATTTGTGGCCGCGTCTATCATTTGCCAAAGTTCTGCGACATTTTTGAGTGTTTTGAGGTCACATTTCATGTTTCGTGTCATCGTGCTAGACAAGATTCAAGCTTTTAGGGAAGTACAGTTCGCCCAGGACGTCCTGATGCGAGTCTGTACTCTACAAAGATTCAATCCATCCCATGCCGGTTGGAGCAAAGCAGCCCCAAAACATCAACAAGCAACTTTCACAACCGATTGTGTTATTTTCTTAATTCTCTCCGTTTTTGCATCTGGAAACAGAGTTACAGATGTGACTTGCTAGAAAGCGCCAGCTGTCCAAAAGGCTTTCTACTAGAAACTTTTCGGCATATCAAAATACGTTTTGCCAAATTCCAGTGAGATGAAAGTACAAGCGTACAAATTAAGCAAAAAATAAAAATGCGCGTTGACAGTCAATCATAAAACATTGCAGAATGAAAGAAAAAAAAAACCCTCCTCGGAAAATAGTTTAACTGAGTAGGAAAAAAAATACTGAACACAGATTGATTGAGAGTCCTACATGCAAAATTAGTTGCGAACAAAAAACAACGGACAAAGGAGTATAAAGTACCATGTTTTAAAAAATAGGGACTAAAAGCTGAACGCGTCGGTCACATGACGCAATGCGGCCTCCGTTGCCACGCCCACATGGGAGCATAAAGAAGCTTTATAGTACATATTCAGAGTTATAGAGATTTTGACATATCTTGTATTAGTTCTCATCAGCCTGTGCCAGTGTACCAAATATTGTGGCCAGGGAGTGTGTCACTCACAACACAGAAAAACCCTTAAATAACACTTTTGCCTCAACCTAGAGCATAGTTGACAACCCACCAAACAATTTCTGTCCATAAAAAGGAACGCTTTGAAAATCCTCATATTGACAAAGAAACATTTACATCCTTAAAAATAATAAATGTACGGAAGGCCAAAGGCCAACTGAAATAAAACAAATCCCCAGACTGTGGCTCCCTGTCAGCCTGTGGTCAAGGTCAGGGGTTAAATGGGGTCAAAGAGTCTTGAACCTTAAGTTGAGGAACGCTTCAGATCAATGAAAAGCTGTTGAACATGATAGTCCATAATGGGTGATTGATCATTTATTTTTGATTATTCTTTTTTTCCCCAATCCATTTCAAAACACCTTTTTCACTTTGCCTTCTTCTTTTAATTTTTTTTTGTGCCATATCCAAATCTGCTTTCCAGTTAGTGTATTCTTAATGCATTTTCTGCACTGCACACTTGCACACTTGTTTGACTGGGAGCAAATTCTAACACAGTGCCTCTCAACTTTTTTTTTTTTTTTTTTTTTTTTAAATAAACCTGAACCAGTACAAAGCATTTCTGGATAAAAAAAAAAAAGACAAAGCAGAGGGCTGTGTCATCAGTGTCTGATTTATTAAACTTTGCAAGTTTATTTGTAGTGGTTTCTGTAAAACTATTTGTAAATGAAAATATACGAGTAATAAAATGAAATAAATAATTAACTTCATTATGAATAAATATTTGTGCACATAAAAATAATTATCAACAATGTATACTCCTATGGGATCAGTACGGATTTTTTTTGTTCTATTTTTAAATATATTTTAAAATCTCATGTACCACCTGAAATTCCTGCGCATGCCCCCATGGGTACTCACACCCCCATTTGAAAACCACCATTCTAACACACAAAACGCCTTTTCATCTCTCGTCAATTTATTTCATTACCTGGAAAAAAAAGTAAAACATTCAAATTAAATAACACAGCTTTTACACATCTTGGTAAAATCGGTGATCATTTGAGAGCAATTTTAATAATATTTTCATGGTTTAAATGCCTCACTATAAGACTTGTAGTGTCTCAATTTTAAGTAACCAAACAGGATTCTTTGTCTCATAAAGTGCTACTTGTAAAAACAATCTAAAGAATCAACAATTATGTCACCACAAGCAGTGGAGTTGTGGTTTTGCAAAATGAATGATTAAAAAAAAAAAAGACGAACAAATGAGGATGGTGCTTTGTTCCCCTTCCAAGCCTGCTTTTGACCCGATGCAGAGCCAAGACTTGGTTCTGGCTGTTTTCAGGCAGGTACCAGCTCACATCAACCACCCAGCCTCAGATTAAATCACGTCTCCACTTTCATCTACAGCCAGCAGTCCGGCTGAGCGTGCCCCTTCGCCTCCTCTTATCCCTCCTCACACAGGGGGCCCGAGGGTGGCATGCAGGGACAAACCTGCCCCCCCCCTCCCCCGCCCCAAAAAAAGGAAGGAGACAAAAACAGAAGGGGAATGACGACTGAAGGGTTGGGGAGGGACGTCGAAGAAAGGGAGGTGAGCAGAAAAGAAGAAACGCACATTGTACTTTTCAAATGGATGGGAAATGATTCGCTGGGATTTGCTGACAATTATACGGTGGGGTTTAATCAATTCGGAGCATTCACAGCGTGGAGAGGGCTGATCCTCCAGTACAAAGGAGCAGACCGTGGGAGGGCGGTACCTGAGAAAGCGGCGGCCTGGTGTAAGTAACATGAGGCAACACTCCCCTCCCACACATTGCACTGCAGCATATGGCCCCTTTCTGAACTTATTATCCAGCGGATTAAGGCCAATTGCAGAGACCCAAGGGCCTGTGGCTACCTCCATTGCACCCCCACCCCCAGCACCCAATCGCTCCTCTACGCACCCCAGGAATGAGGCTGACTGACAAGGGGCATTGTGTTGGGCACCAAGACTGCCACACCCCTCACTTAGCCTGTCATGCTACATAGTGTGATGAGGTTATTTCCTAGCCAGAACACGATCTGACCGTTAGCTCTGAGGCTACATGGCCTACTGTAGACGCGCTTAGAAAACATCAACAGTCCTTGTGTGACGTAAGAGCTGCTCCCTTCAAACCTGTTCATAACATTTCACGAAATCACATCACTCCTTTTCTCCCGGGCCGCCTTGACAACGGGCATAAAAGCCGCAAATTAGCAAAACGCTCAGCTATGGAGTGGATTAAAAGCACCTGAATGTGAACACACAGATTAGGCCGTCAGATATGAGGAGTAATTAGCATATCATTGCAACTCGACATGCAGGATCAACGTGAGTGCAGACGTGCTGAGAGAAAAAAGACTTCATTGGCCAGAGGTTGATTATGGGTCCATTATGCACACGGTACTTTTGTGAAGGGCTGAGAGTACGAATTAAGATCTTGATGACCACTGTGAGGGGACCTAGGCTAGAATATATTGATGTTAGAAGTGGACAGGCAAAGGGGTCCACAGGAGGCGGACACGGTGGGAGGGCGTACAGTAGTTTGTGGCCTTCCTGAGTATTCATGGTGAGAGGTTTGACAAGAGAAGAGCCCCTCTTTAAGCCCTCATTTGATCTGGCAATGGGCAGGTGATCCTCGGCTTCTTTTTGTGTTCCGCCACAGGGGTTTGTCCACCCCATGTGACCTGTCTTACCTGGCGCCCTTCAGAGCACCTTATTTAGAGAGACGCTAATTTGGGCCTGGCCATCCCCCCTGTCACAGAAGTCCACCTGATCATAGGCTGGCAGGGGCAGCTCCATGCTGAGTCAGCAGGGAGGCCCGATGCCTGCTTTGCTAATCCCCCTCGCATGCTAGGAGGTGTCGAGGGGCCAACGTTGAAGAGATGGAGCAGTGAAGCCATCTTCCCGCTTCTTTTAGACAGGATTAACGGGCCCAGTCGGGGTTCGTCTCTCAGAAGCGAGGTCTCACTCTGGTCATCGCCAGGCCACGTCTGAGCGCAGACGAAGGCCTGGCTCTGGTACGCTTCCATCGTCAGACCCACCAGATTAAGACCTGCTAAAAGCCAAATGTCCACAAAGTGGTCGAGTTGACTTTGGTGTGCCACAGGTATGCTTCGGAACGGCAAAACATGATCAAGGATGTGTTTGTACTGCAGAGCTTGTAGCCGGGATGGCAACTGCGTTCCTAAATTCAGGGCAACTTGACAGCGTGATATGGAGTTGTGTTATTTGCGGGCATTATCAAAAAAAAAAAAAGACGGGAAAATTCCTTTCTGTCATAATCCAAGGAACTTTGTTTTCATCCCATTCCACAATCAACTTTGTTTGTCCAAATATTGCTAATTTGATCATTTTTCATTATCAGTCTTTTGGTGGTCGACTTTTTTTACAAATGAGTTTTGAAAGTCGTTCCAGGGCAAATTTGCTAAATCTCGTGAAGACTTGAACAGTCTGAGAATTGCCATGTAACTCCCCCACTTCTTGAGTCCGTGGCAGTCTCGCGGCATTATGTTGCTTCTAAATTGCAATTCTGCCCAAACACTTCATCTTTGGAACTGAGTTTGGTCATATAAAGTATAACGGCAGTCATGTTTGGTTGTTTTTTTCTTGTCAGGCAACACAGACTGATGAGCATGGCTGACGCGACATGTAAATACCATTTTTGTAGATATCAATGACAGCGTACTAAATTACAGATTTTTTTAACAAATTAAGGGCACATTAGGAAATTGACTCTGACGCCTGTGAACTACTCTGAGAGCTTGAGTTTCTAAAAAGCCGGAGTGAACCAGTGCATGCTCAAAGAGTATTTCCGAACGCGCCCTAAGTTGTGATGGGGAGATACAGCAATACTGTATAAGGTATAGCACCACCTCAAGTCCGGCTTTGACATCTGTTGGAAACTTTAAAAAAATGCTTACTTGGTCATACACATGGAATCCGGAGTGCTTGTTTTGTTATTTTCACAAAAGAATTCTCACAGGAAAGCAGAATTTATAAGAGCGAGGGAATCATCACAATCCTTTCCCTGCAGGATGTTTGTTTCTATATACAGTATGTTACCCAATGTGCCTTGTCATTCGGATGTGAGTGACGAGTCCTTACAGAGAATCCAAACGAGGAATGAAAATCCGACCGTATATGCTGAGAAACCTTGAATTATTAACAATGGGAGCACAGAACATCCAGGGAGTGAATGAGATTCTATTTGCTGTGATCTCTTATTTTGCGGTTTCCGATCAATGAAATCATCGATTGACCTGCAAATGATGTCATCAATTTCACATAAAATCCGCCAATCCCATCCAGTTGATCAAATCTGTGTAAAGTCCCGTACCAAGACCTGGCCAACCGTTAAGAGTCCAAATTTGCTGTGCGTTCAACCTCATGGTTCATTTGCCTGCATTTTGCGGCCATTAACGACTGAACAAGCGGACCTGCCTGGCAGAGAGACGTTACACGCCACAGCGCTCTATCCGTGCCCACTCAAATCACGTTAGTTCGTCAAATCGGGTTATCCCCTCCTTAGCGGCAAACACGCTTTTAATTCAGCGCAACGCCTCACCTGCGTCGGCATCCTTACAGTTGTCAGGGCCTCGGCGCTGAGCTGCATTCAACAAGGTCAAGTGTGTGTGTGTGTGTGTGTGTGTGCGTGTGGGACTAAAGAGATATTTTACCAGTCGGTGACAATGTAGCAGTCCTTCACACTGGCATGTGTGTTTAATGGCACACACGGCCTGTTATCACCTCCGTGACCCGGCGCTGTCACAAAGAGTCGAGGGTGTGACAAAGTGCCGCTGTTTGTGCAGGCGAGGACCACGGTTTGTTGAGAGTGGGTAGGTGGTGGCAAGGACAAGGGTGCTTGGGGGGAGGACAAAGGTTATGTCGAGAGTGCCAGGTTCTGTGAGGTGGGCAACCACAATGCATACGCGCAGCAATTTGAATTTTTGAACCATTTTCTTTCATTTTGACATTTCATTTTTAAGTGCAGTAAGGTTTCATGAGTTTCAGTATTTGGTTTAGTTTTTTAAATCCATTGTATTTCTCATGTGCAAGATTAAAAAAAAGATGGATGATGGATTGTGAAGGGCTGGGCAATTATTCAGAATTTAATCATGATTTCGATTTTTGCTTCAATCCATCGTAAAAACTTTATAATCAATGAACATTAAAGGTGCTGAACGGCTTGGGCTGCGTGCAAATTCCCAACATTGAGAAATTACCGTATTTTCCGGGTTTTTTTTCCCTAGATTTTGATCCAGCGGTGGGGCTTTTCTGTGGGTTTTTCCTTCACCAGTAGGGGCGCTCTATCCACCAGAAAATACGCTAAATAAATCACAATTTTTTTTTCTCTTGGGTCTCTTCTGTTTTAATTAGCAAAGTTGTTGCCGTGTTAAAAGGCACTTTTTTAAGAATCTGTTTATGTACCTTTATGTGCATTTACAGTACAAAATCATTCTGTACATGCAGTAAACAACTATTTTTTTTTTCAACATAGAAAACTGCGGCTTATAGACTGGTGCAGCTTGTATATCATGTTTTTTTATTTAAGAGTTGCTGTGGTTTATATGCCGGTGCGCCTTATAGCCGGGAAAATATCGTGCGCTAAAAGCACTGTCATTTGCGCACCATATGTGCAATGTTATGCGATTCTGACATCCTACAACCCCCCACCCTACACCCCCAGCGTGTTTTAAGATGTATCAACCCAGTTGGAGTTTACTGTGAAACTCGATGAGTAATCGTTTTTATTAATTGTGATTATTATTTTCAATCGTCTCATAGTTCTAAGTAAGATAGATGGAGAGAAACACTGACTGACAGACAGCTAAAGATAGATGAAAACCTCAAAAGCTCATGAATTAAATTTATTCCCAGACCAAAATTAGAGACAATTCCACTAGTGAGTTTTGTAAATGTATAATGAAGTTTCAGATAGTTATCTTTAAGAAAAAAAAACAAAAAACAGTGTCATTGTATTTATTCTTTTTTTTATTTTTTTTTTTATATTTTTAACTTAGTTTTCGTTATTCCATTAGTTTTCATTAACTAGAATAAACTTCAACCAGACAGCTGCTTAATGAGAACAAATAAAACAAGATGCAAGTTGCCATTTACGTTTTCCTCATTCTGATTGTCGGTGATCCATCTGACTCACCTGCACACATCCACACCTATACACAATTTTGAAATTCACATGCTTTTTTGGGGGGAATCTGGGCGGAAGTTGGAGTACCAGCAGCAAAATATCAGAAACCTAAACGCTAACCATCATGTTAGACTCAATTCAACAAATATTCCTGAGAAAAATCATCTCTGTTACGGCACTGTGTTTTTTTTGAAGAAGACGACGAACAGGTTTTATGGTGGAGACAGCTTGACGTATTATTTCTGTTTCCAATATTCCTACAGGAAAACAAGCGTCTGTCATCCCCCGAACAGATTGCATTCAACCTTAAATGCTCGACAGTATAACGATGAGAGGCAAAACTCTCATGCACCGAGTTTCGTTACATATTCAATAAACGCCGTCTCCAAAGACTCTCTAATAACTTCCCCTTCGCCAAAAACATACTGCCGTCTTTCCCAGCTCAATTTGCCTGAATTCCGACGAGCGAGCTGACGCACGGCGTCCCCGTGAAACAATTACGCTCTTGAACAAAGAAGTGAGAACCAAGGTCGTTGTGACTCATATACAAGCTGGGAGGTGGAGTCAGGCCGCCTGAGTGTCTGAGGCTAATAACAGTAGAGTGGGAGGATGAGGTGCATCGAGTTAAAAAGGCTGAAAAGGTAGTCGTAGGCGGACGTCTGTGTGTGTCGAAACCACTCGACGCAAACTCTGTTCTGATAAATATGCGGCGTGTGATTTTGATGGGCCTTCACTGTAGTGCGGTGCTGAAGGCCGTCGTACAGCAACTTCCTGTCTGTCTCTTCCTCTCCACTTGACTCGTGCATACTCCGAAACTTTCCTCAAATAGTGCCTGAGATGTCTGTGCTTTACACAACGACAGAGAACACCCGGGAGTTTTTGTGAAAAAAGGATAATGCTGAATTTTTTTTTGTTATTCCTTTCAATCCTTACTCATGGCTCGGTTGGAATAAAAAAATATAAAAGACTCTGGATTGCGTGCTTCTTGGGAAAGGCAGAAAAAGAAAAGTGACGTTTGAAGTAGACGCCACTACTGTATTTGAGAAGGACGGTGTAGTGGAAATTGGGGATTGCATGTTTGATGTTCTCACTTCACCCACATTTACATTCTGTTGCAAGTCAATTTTGAAATGGGCCCAGAATCGCCTCATAATGATTGTCTGTATCAACTTGTGAAATACACACCTTTGAAAAATGACTAATATTCATGAACGGATGATTAAAGCTTAAACACGGATTCAGAGAACAGGGGAAAATATATTTTTAACGTTTTAAACAAATCGACTATTGGGCGTCTATTATCATTTGTAAGCTGTTTTTCTCTTTCAGTGTTGCAAGATTTCCCCATGACCTCATGACGTGTTTGCGGTAACCTATGCACATGTGGTGGCAACTATGACAGTTCTCTGGACTGTTTCAAGCTCCCTTTTAAAAGTTGTTGCCAGTGCACCATTAAAAAAAAAAGCAGTTTTATGGCATGCACAGTCCTACGGTTTAATGCCCACCAAGATTATCACAAATTTCCTTGATTAAATCGAAAATTTATTTGAATAGACATAGGTCAGCCGTGGCATTCACACACTTGTACAAAACGTTAACAGTTTTTTTTTTTACAATATTTATTTTGTTTATTTTGACTCACTTTAGGAAAAGGTGAAAGAAAAACATTTAGGTTATTTTTCATTGCTGTCAAAATGGTTCAATTTTGTATGTGTTAATAACTATGATACAAAATACACCCTAGTGCTCCAAATGTTTCATTAAAAATGTCAGACAAAAAAAAAAAAAAACACAACTCCCAATTACTATTGCATGATGTAAACAAGCTTATGTGCAAAACCGCAAAGCAGCAACAAACATTCACAAATCTGCAAAACATCGGTGACACAAACATGGGAAAAAAGTCATTTTTTACAGAAACTGAAATGAAATAAAGTGTATACAACGGGAAGAACAGGCTGAAAGTGATGAGGCACATACAAAATAAGGTGTGTTTTATTTATTTATTTATTTTTCTACAGGAGTTTCTGTGGGATGATTGTCAGGATGAGCCGTTTGGAAAATGACTGACAAAAGCCGAGTGACGACAGTGAAATTTGTTGCGGAAACATGAAAACGTGTCACACATTCATCCCAAAAAGAAATGCAATATTTATGAATCCTCCGAGAGCACTCCGTCTTGCTGACACACGCGCACGCACACACACACGGATTGTTTAAGTATTCTCAGCGTTTCATCCACAAATCTTTCCCCGCATCTTCATGCGTCTGCTTATAGCGTTCCTTCATAAAGGGATTAACATGCAGAAAGGCCCGTTAACATAACAATGATAGAAGTGTTTAAAAATCCATATTTGAAAACCTGAATGTAATAATCACCGTGTGAAAGTGACTGTACATCAGAGGCGCCCGCCCCAAAAAAATGCCCCCCTCTTTTTTCTCATGGTTGTCACAGTAAATATAATATGAATTTAAATAATAATAATAATAAAAAAATATATTGGAGTAATTTCATTCGTGGTCAGTGGCCACAACATCTGATACAACTGCACAATCTCATAATTACAGCCAAGATAATAAAGAATCAAACATTTGGCCTGCAGAAAAAATAAATACTGTGCAGTTTTATTGAATGTTCATATTAATTCGCAACAAAGGGAGAATCACACTGCAATATTCTGTGGGGAGTTTACAAAGTAAAAAAAAAAAAAACTCACTTTTTTCACATTAATTAATTAATGTTAATCATTAAGACGTGACAGTTGTACAGTGATAATGATAAATACAATCTGTGAGAGGGGAAAAAAATGACCATCTCTCCTTGATATACAAGAAACCACCCAACTGGAGGAAAAACAACCAATCGGAGAATGATTTGACGTATTATTCAAATATGTGACCGGCACACTCGCCAAACAACAAACATCTGTCATCCAAAAACAAACTGATGCCAATTAGCGTTGTGGTAATACTCCAGAACAAATGAAGCGCCAGGGTAGCAAGGTAACATAACAGTAAATTCCAACCTTTTGAGGAGAACAAAAATAAGCGCTCCATTAACTATGTCTTGCTAATAAATTTGACAACACCCCCCCCAAAAAAACACATACTTTGATCATTCTTGAAACACAAACGAAATTGTCTGCCCACTCAAAGACATTAAAGTCTTTCTATTTGATTCACGTGGACGTACCTGAGGAAGTGTGCGTTGAGTGTTTATGTAATAAGATTTTACAAAACATATCGCTTAACAAAAAATGAACATGCGTGCTGTCTCGGCTAAGTGGAATGGAAAGCCTCGAAAGTAAAGCGAGGATATGACAAATTTGCAGCTGGGCCGCGATTAATTGGAGCTATCTGTTTGAAGACCTCCTGCTATGGTTAGACAACCACTCCTTCGTCTTGAAACACACACACTCACACACACTCTCGCTAGGCTACTAAGAAAACAAAGCCCCGCTAATCATTTGAAGCCTGCGCTTTGTAGGTGGGACTCCATCATTATCAGACGGCAGCAATGTGGGGTTTTGTTGGTTTTAGCTTTGCATTCTCAATCAATGGCTCACAGGAAGAGCTTTAATCAGCCTTCTAATACAGCTGTACAAGAGGTGGGCCGGCCTATTGTCTGGCCCTGAAAGGCCGATCCGGGGGGAGTCTTCTCGCGTTTCTTTACATTCACCTGCTGGGCCCTATTGGCTCTCTTTCTGGGAGGAAAGGACAAGGGGGAATGAATAAAGAACACGGGCAAAGTGTGGCTCGGCTCAGTCAGCCTTTGGGCTCATCAAGGAGCTCCTTGTCATCGCCACAGTTTGACCGGTTAAGCCTCGGCCGTCTCTTTCCCAGGCCAATTCAGATGCTCCGAGGAGCCGGGCGGCGGCCCACAACGGCGAGCCACAACACGGCCATGAGCTAATGATACGCTCCTTGGAGGGGAATGGCGCTAGTACGAACATTATTGAGAAGTAATTAAACCACAAAAAATCACTATTTGAACTCAAAAGAGAATAAATAACACATTCATAATATTCTGTAGCTGGGAGATTTAAGTTTGAAAGCAATTTCTAGAGGTTAAAACCATTTCAATGCAGTACTTGGCTGCAAACAGCAGAGGCACTCTGGATCTCGCCGCAGCTGGAACATAATGACAGCTGTGCTAAGTCTATTATGTTTAATTTTTCAATCAAAAATCACAATAATCCATGATCATTGATTGCTATAAATTATTTTCCGATGAAGTATTTTTTTAACTCGTGAAACAAGAAAATTATATAGCGGCTATGCTATTTTTTTGTCACAGAAATTTGACTTGAGTTACATAATAATAATAATAATAATAATAATAATACTGGTATGCTGCCTTACATTTACATAAAACATGTACTGCATTTTCTAAAATGAATACAATTTTCAATTCATTGATCTTCTCCATCGTGTCAGTCATTGTGCATGATTTTCAAGAATGATAGTAAGGTACAAATTAAAGCCTATGAAATGATGTTCTTACGCCATCTAGTGAAAAGCGAGAGTTGTTCATTTGTGTGCGTGTGCGTGTGTGTGTGCGCGCACGTGTCTGTTAAATGAACCCCTCAAAAATGAAAGTAAACAAATTGAAAATACATATAGCACTGCTCAAAGTTAATCATCAGGTGCATGTTTACTAATACTGCTTAACTTGAATATGGCTTATTTGATTAGTTGATATTATTTACCCAAGCACTACCAGGGAACAGAATTGAATGCAGGTGTGGACTGAAAGCAAAAGCAATAATGGTTTGAAGAACTTGGAGGGGAACATCTGGCTACATTTTAGCATGATCATTCTCCGTGTTACAACTCTACTCTAATAATTCCTAATGTTAATTTCATAGCAGAATCATTATGAATATAAATATTCAGAATGACATATTTTCGTTACTTTTTCCGGCATTTCAGGATTTTTTTTAAATGCTTGTCATTAACGTGGCACACACAAGAAAGAGCATTGGAATGAGGAGTGTGCTTTCACATTTATCGGGACACAATAAAGAGGAGTGCGGCTAATGGTCGGGCTTTTGGGTGAGGCGTACACACCGAGTCCACAGGAGGCCCGAGAAGAGCTCACGCACTCACAAGAACGTGTCCGGACCAGATGGGGATGGCATCAATTAGGGAAACAAAAGGAGGTAGGGTGCCAGAGATTAGACAAGAATTAAAGCAGCAACACAAGAGAAGCATCGGAACACAAATGTAGGATGTGCGCTGCCATGTTTTGGAACAACTGAATCAAATAAATATCTCCTTTCTGCAAGAAAGAAATATGCCTGTTTCATTTTATCCACTGAAAAGTGTACATATTTAAAACCTATCTTGTGTAATTTGTGGCGCTGGAGAGCAATTTTGACAGCCACTTGCCGGGGAAGGTCAGCTATTCACCTGTAAGTAGCAAAATTACCCCCGTCTAATTCCTGCTGTCCTTCAGGTGCAGCCAGAGAGCCTGCTTTGCATTTTAATGCCCACGACCTGATTATTAAATCTCTGAGCTTTTTTTTTTCTGGGTCTGAAAAAATGATTTAGGTTGCTAGGCAACCAGTCTTGATCAAGCAGGCCCCATTCCCCATTAAAAAGAAAAAAAAAACTCATTCTTCTATTTTCAAGCATGTCACACAGTAATTAGAATAGGATGCATAAAAAACGTACATCAGGGTGAACGTTTACTTGGCACTCCTGGATATTATTAAAATTATTAAGTCAAAAGAAAATAAATTTACTGTTTTTTTCTCCATTTAATATTAGTGATAATAATAAGCCACAATAATTCTACTTGTCTTCTTTATGTTTACTTATTATTACCATTAATGTTGACGGTTCCTTGACATATAAAAGGTTATTTCTGAAAAATGCAACTCATCAACAAAAGTTAGAATGCATTAATGTATCTACTGTAATGTCAAATTACATAATCATTTATAAAGCATAATAATATTTTTTTAACCACACTGCTTCATTATCATGTGACTGTGAGGATTTAATTCAAATGTGAAATGACCGTTAATCAAGACAAAAGGTGCAGTAACACTGAATTATTTAAAGCCCTAAAAATACTATTGCATCCTGTCCAGAATTTCACATGCAAGCAAACTTACACGTACACTCCAGGGCCTTACTGATGGTTAACAAAATTAACATATATAGTGAAGAAAAGCGGTCTGTGCACACTAAAGTCACTCGAATGAGCCCATCTTAAAAAGATGACGGCATTTATATACCGGATTTGTTCACTCAAGGGCTTGCAAGCATATGAAGTGTTTCCCACCCACTTCTTTACATTGGCAAACACTCATCTAAATATTGGCAACCATTAACAAATAACCGCTAATCTCCCAGATTTCACATGTTTGTAATTCCCTCGTCATCGCATTTCTTTCCAATATAAACACGACTTGCTGCACAAATCTTAAAATGAGAGGAAATGTCATAAATTCCCACCATTAAGATGATGTCTGAAGTGATTTCTTTTTAAAGGTTGCCATTAAGATTTAGCTGTTAAATATGTTTAGAGGGCATTAAAAATATATGATAATTGTGTCGGTGCACTCAAGCAAAACGTCAGTGAAATTTCAAAATAATAAACAAGTCCTCTCTGTAGGCCGAGCTTGCTGGAGTCGATCGAGGTTGGGCCTCAACACACAAGATGGAAGACGGCTTGTAGCATTTGACCTCTGTTACTGGGGAAAGGCGAGTTATTCCAGTAAACACGGAGGAATCCTGGGACCCATGGAAGTGTTTGCAAGTAACAATTACTACATTTTGTATCTAAAAATAATCTTAGCACCTCTGGCTCCACTTTTTAACAGCATCGGTGTGACTCAGACAAAGTTAGACACTGTACATTATAAAATCATGTTTATTTAGACTGCAAAATGCTTTTAGAGCTAAACTGGACAATTAGTAAAGTTGTAATGCTATTATTAGCGTGGGTTAAGTTTAAGTGGTAATTTTTTATGGGTATTTGTTCGGTAATTGTGGCTGTCAAAAATGCCTGCTAGCGGGTTATTTGCTTGCATGGTATTATTTCCCATCTATACATGACACATCTTTGAATGAGTGTTCAAAGTAAAAAAAAAAAAAAGTGTGTTTCTACAAGAATGATCATTAATACACCACATGGAAAATCCATAATGCTTCATTCATCATTGATTTTTTTTTTTTTTTTAGATTTTGAAAGGGACCGGGGGATCTCTCTGAATGTTCTGAACGTCAGGTTCTCTGCCATATTGCACGGATTGACTCTCTAAGTGTGGTACGAGTATCACTAGTGGGCTTAAAAAAAAAAAAAAAAAAAAAAAAAAAAAAAACTAAAAAAAAATCCCTGCCCAAGTACAGTACAGTATTTAACTTTTGACTTACACACATTTGCATTTAATCGTAAAGTGTTTGTTCTTGTTTTATTTAGTTGCCTTTTTTTTTTATTTCACATGAATCATTATTTAAGAAGATTATTTTTAGAGGTGTGTGTTGTTCAAAATGTGCTTAATGTTAGAGTGGCTTACAATAATAATAAAACCTCTTTTTTTCTACTGCGTGACTATTTGTTAACATTGTTCTGGTGCTGATACGTTAACATTGCACCACAGTAATTAAATGGAATTATTATTGTGGACTGAGCAGCCCTAAAGTATCAGTCCTAGAATTGTTGTTTCCACAACACAAATTCAATGACTCTTTCACATGAATTCATAAAATGAAACGTTTTGATACAACTATGCATGTCTTTTCAGGTGGCTCAGTGTGAATGCATCGATTTGGTTTTCCTGCTCATCTTTCAGGTGCTTGTTGTGTTTTCCGGAAAACATTGACAGGATGCGTCCTCTGCTTAGTATTCACTTCACGTAAAGTGGGTCTGTGTTCCTCATTTAGTTCTCTACTGTACAGCTGGGGAGCTGTCCGTGGTGCGGCAGTGGTATGCAAATGAGGCGGTGTTTGAATAGAGATGGAGGTAGACACAAAGCTCAATTAGAGAGCAAGTGGGGGGGAGCCAGCGGGGGCGCGTTAAGTGTCTGCAGCGGAGGGGGGAGGGAGGGGGAAAAAAAACAATGCCAACCAGAGGAAAGCAAATGTAGGGACACATTCAAAGCAATTTCTAATTTCTTTTCACAAACCTGTGGCTCTCCAAGGGGCTTCTCCCGCACCACATGCATCAAATCAACATGCACTTCCTGCTTTGTTTCAAACTCAAACACACAGTCCCCCATGCGGCAAAATATATGAGAGGGCGGGGGTGATTGGTGGCCATCTTGGTGTTGATGCCCAGCTTCAGTGCACATGACCCAGTGCCTGTATGAGTGTCCTTGGAGGTGGCTCTGACATCAAGCACCGGTTGCCACGGTAACGGTTGCACAAATAAGGGCGGGGTGTGCATGTTGTAATGGAGGGAAGCATAATTAATATGCACATGAGATGGGGGGGATTTTAGAATCAGGCTTTAATTGTATTTGTTGGCGCGTGAAGCTGAGCTGCTTAACAAAAATGAAGACCATCAAATGAGATTTAGTGAGCTCATTGGTCAGAGAAATCATTTGCATGGCTGCCAAGGTTATTTCTAAATGGTTTCCTTTTACATAAGAGAGAGGCGCTTCATACACGTGGCGATAACTATTGTATCAGCCGTCCTCCTCTGAGACGTGTACGGCCAAGGTGACAATGTACCAATCCATCAGTCAGTGCTTGGATTTCAGGTGACATTGTGCCCGCAAATTGCAATCTTTTCACATTTTGTGCATGAAAAGGATTGTCATATGCGAGCAAAGACATAATTCAAGGTGGAGGCTAACTTGATTAGACTCGCACTAAAATCAAGAATATGAAAGCAGCGACAAATCTATGATGGCAACTGAAGTGATTCTCAGTGCACAAAATACATTACATGCAGATACAGACATATACACATCTTGGAATTAAAAAAAAAAAAAGAAAAAGGGCACATACAGAGACCATTCACGCTCACATTCACACTGTCTCAGAAATACAAATTAGGAATAAAAAAAAAAAGATACAGGTGCTGTATGGTGGTAGTGAGCTAAGCAGCAGGTTTGAAGCTAAAGAAGAATTCTTCAAAAAATCTCCAATCTGTTTATTTGCCGCCCCTAATTTATTGTCAAACCAACCATAAAACAAAGACAGTTACAGGCTGCTATATTTAAAACAACCACATCTGTCCCTTCCCAAAGTTTATTTAGTTTAATGCTAGCAAACAATACAAGACACCATAATAGGCTGACACCTTTTAAGCAATGGATATTAGAACACAAACGGTGGAGCAATACACAATATAACAATACGCATAGGAATATATTCTTTATCATCTGCAAAGAATGTCCCGCCAAGACCTGATGAAAAGTTTATATATATAGCTGTATGCCTGTATTATACTGCCCCCAGGTGGCCATGGTGCGCAGACTAGAAGAAGCAGCACAAAAAGTACAGCAAAAATTGTTAAATTCATCATTCATCTCTCTCTGCTGGCAAAGTATAGTAAAACGCAAATTAAATAAATGCTATTCCACCAGATGGCAAAAGGTACAAAAAATGTGTATCTGCCTGCTTCTAATCATACAACAGAAGAAAAGCTTTATGTTCAACACTGAGTTATTAAAATGCTTACTAGGCTAATTGATTTGTAATGTAAAATACAATTTGTGCCTTAGCGCAGTAAAGGTTGGGAAAAATTGGTGTAAATAATTACCACTAGCAAACAACCTTAAATTTTTTAGATACGTGGGGGGAAAAAATGGAGTCGTCAACTGCACATATTGTGTGTTTCAAATTAAAATTCTGCACCGCTAATTACGTGTTTTAAAATGAACACTTAAAATAGAGTCAAAGGAGCTACAGAAGTGAGCTACTAAGGCAGGGGAGGACTGTGCATTTCTGAAAACAAATAAAACAACAGACGAACTGCTCAAAAACAAAACAAAAAAGCCCCAAAACATTTAACCCGCAAACACTCATAATGTGCAATATAAAAATAGCAATAAACATCGGTTCAATCTTTTTTTTCCCTCCATTCATTTCATAAGGCCCTAAGAGGACTTTAAACAACTGAAATGGCCCCTGATAGATTCTAAGACAGGGTTTGAGAATAATATTATATCATGATAATCATAAAATACAGTACATCATAACTACATTTATCACCTGTGGTATTTTAGGAGTGCTGAGATAGGGTTTAAATATGCCAGTGTCTTGCAAAGTGATGACCTGCAATCACACCGTTTCCCATAAAATATTGGCGAGTATAAAACACACACACACACACGCACGCACGCACGCACACAGGACAGACTTGCCACCCAGCAAAAAACAGGCAATAGCGTGGGGCCCCGAGGTTTCCTGCCCCCCCCCCTCCCTTCAAACGTCTCATAAAAACTGATTAGTACATTTTTCCTTGATTCAAACCAATAATTATTGTTTAAGTCTGAAGATACACACGAAAAAAAATGATCTATTTTGTATTATGATTGTTTTGAGTGCACCCCTCACCCTTCTCATGCAGTAGACTACCTTATCTTCTTACAGCTCAACTCAGCTTCAGAACAGGCAGCAGCTCGGGATTGAGGACAAATCGTCAATAACAAGTCTTCAAGTTGTTCATTAAAGCTATACATTCAAACTAAACAAAACAAAGACACATACATGTTATGTACTTAAAACGACCACAAACTGTAAAATTGCCTCTAAATCCGCAAACACATAACAGAAAACACTTTAGGTGGGCTAACAACAGCATCTACACTATGTTTCTGGAGCGGCTATTTGGACACAAACGGTGCATCAACATATGTAGACACACAATAAAACAAGAATATGTACTACTTTATACTTTACGTAAAATTAATAATTTAACTGCAGTTAGATAACCATCAAGAAAGATTTTAAGGACTTATAGCTAAGCTTAAAAACAGACTTTTCTAATATACACAATTTTGAGTTGACATGATAAACACTCTGTTTACAATATTTGCAGTGCACAGATCTGGTGGGCTCAATGACTGGTTTTGCCTAAGGCCCCCGAAATGACTAAATACGCCCTTGCACACACGTATACGCAAACACACACTGCAGACTGTTTCCATAATTTATGACTTGTTGGTTGATACTCTCTCTCTCTCTGTGTCTCTCTCTCTCTCTCTCTCTCTGTGTGTCTCTCTCTCTCTCTCTCTCTCTCTCTGTGTGTCTCTCTCTCTCTCTCTCTCTCTCTGTGTCTCTCTCTCTCTCTCTCTCTCTGTGTGTCTCTCTCTCTCTCTCTCTCTCTCTCTCTCTCTCTCTCTCTCTCTCTCTCTCTCTCTCTCTCTCTCTCTCTCTCTCTCTCTCTCTCTCTCTCTCTCTCTCTCTCTCTCTCTCTCTCTCTCTCTCTCTCTCTCTCTCTCTCTCTCATCTCTCTCTCTCTCTCTCTCTCTCTCTCTCTCTCTCTCTCTCTCTCTCTCTCTCTCTCTCTCTCTCTCTCTCTCTCTCCTCTCTCTCTCTCTCTCTCTCTCTCTCTCTCTCTCTCTCTCTCTCTCACACTGCAATGGTCTCATCAATATTGCATGTTTCCTTATGCAAATGACAGGACGCAGCTGAGTTGGGGTAAACGCAACACAAACCACACAAACAAGCAAATCACGGAAAGCTAGATAACTTGGAATGGCAGAATACATGCACCGTACTCAAGATGATTTTTCTTTCCAAAAAGCACGTACCTGTTCAAGCTCTTTAATTCCTTACTTGTGGCGTATACAGGCTCGCAGGGCTGTTAAGGGCAACAACACCAAGGTATGAAATCAAACCATAGCTGTGGTGATATGCAAATCAGCTGTCCCCGCTGAACGCATGTGTATTCATTATTCATAAATGACTCCTGTTTATGCAAATTGCGGTGTGCTGAAAAACGGGCGGGGTGTTGAGTGGCGACGTTTCAAACATAGCCTGTGATCAAGAGCTGCCATTCTCTTTACTAAATGTACGTTTTGTGTAAACGGACTAAAAGGTACATTGACATATCGTGAACTGCAAAGTATTATACATTAAAAAAAAAAAAAAAAAAAACACAGTAAATCAACTCGTGATAATGCAATCCGTACTATATAATAGGGATATTCTATAACATTTCTTAGCTTATATTTTAGTGTGTCAATATTAATTGCAAACATAAAATACTAGTGTACTTTGATTTAGTTATAAAAACCTACAAAAAATAACATTTTAGTGCGCAGTGCAGCGGGTTACGGTGACGCCATTAGAAAGCGACGACATGTTGTGACGTAGTCCAACGCGACCACTACTTTATGCCAGTCGTTTCATGAAATTCACGGACGCAAACGAGCTACTATCTGACAAATTGTTATCAACGGTAAATATATATTTTTTCACCTAAATAAATAGTATTAGGTAGCCAACGAAACTTATTAACATGCGCGACATCCGTCGTAGAACGCTGCTTTGAAACGAACACACACGAACGTACAGTAAATAAACGCAACAACTGAGCTGAGTTTAATGACTAGTAAATACCAACCGTGAAATGAAATGTCTTCATGATTGCTATATCTGTAAAATGTATCGCTGTTCGTAATGAACAAAATATAACTCACTTTAAGTGACGGCTTCTCTTACAGCCATGTTCCATGACAGTTCACAAAGAAAATATTGGACGTTTAACAACGAAGACGAGTTGGAACAGTTGCGATATGAAGCCAACCAGAAGTTCAGGAAGAAGATAAGAGAAAGTGGGAAGGTCAATAACAATAAGACCACAAATCATCTCTCTGCGCACCTGAACTTGACCCCGCCTCTTTTTGTGTGATTCCACAGCACGTGATAAGTGAGTCCATGTTCTTGGACCTTCACGAAGAAGATGTTCTCTTCAGAAACTACGAGAGAACACTGCTGGACTTCTGCAATGTGTTCAAACCTGCAATGCCCAAATCTGTTATCGTATGTATTTACATTTGGAAACATAAAAACAATGTTCACTGTAAACTTGTTTCTGTAGTTATGCGAAAGTTGTGTACCTTTTTTCAGGGTACGGCCATCATGTACTTTAGAAGATTCTACATGAACAACTCTCTTATGGAATACCACCCGAGGATAATCATGTGAGTACAAGTGACTGCTGACATTAGAAAAATCGAAGAGAATGAGTTTGCAAATTGGCAGAAGAATACGGCCTCATAAGAAGGTACACTTTGTTACCTCTGTACTTTCTCCGTTTTTTTCCCAAGCAAATTATTACTCAGATTCTGACTTTACCACAATGTTAAATTATCCAACTTTAGTACAAACCTGTGTTATGAAAACACTAAAAGAACAGAACTCCATTCTTAAAAAAATGAACACGATATAGTAAGGGGTGAGTGCCTAACCATGATGTAGTCGTGTTCTGATGCCGCTCAGCAATGTAGTTTGTATGCAGTTCTGATTCCAATGAGGGTGTCATTTTTGGGAAGCTTGAACTAAGCAATTTGCGACATCCTCCCCCAAATCTCCTCCCCTCCATGTTTTAGGCTGACATGTGCATATCTAGCCTGCAAGGTGGACGAGTTTAACGTATCCAGCAGCCAGTTTGTGGGCAACCTCGTGCAGGAGAGTCCGGCCGAACAGGAACGGGTTTCAGAGCAGATTCTGGAGTATGAGCTGCTGCTTGTCCAGCAACTCAACTTCCACTTGGTGGTCCACAACCCCTACAGACCTCTGGAGGGGCTATTGATTGATCTGAAGGTGGGATGATTTCAGATATGCACCTGTTTAAAAAATAAAATGCAATGTAAAGAACTATTCAGTTCTTCCTACAAGGGGAAGTAAAATAAAAGCAGTTCTTTACAATAATGTTATGCGCTGCAACTAGTCTAATCACGGTATTCTGATTAATATTGGGTTTGTAAAATATGACCCAAGCAGAATGGTCTCCCTCAGGTGGCGATCAAAACTGCAAGCACTTAACACAGTTTACCAGCTGTGTTATGAATTGATGACAGGTGGCTACAGAGTAAATTGTACTTTCTGCCATCTAGTGAATAATCAGGGCACAGTGGTTCAGAATGTGTATTAACTTGATCCCAACTTTCACTGACCAGACCAGATATCCTACCCTGGAGAACCCAGAGTCCCTGAGGAAGAATGTGGATGACTTTCTGGCATTTGCGGCCATGACAGACGCGGGGCTGCTCTTTTCCCCTTCACAGATTGCACTCACTGCAATCCTAAGCGGTGTCTCAAGAGCTGGCCTCAATATAGAGAGGTAGGCCATTTTGAGCAGCTTTTGGTTCTTTTCTGATACCTAGAATTAGCCTCCTGTCTATTGTTAACGAAAAGAGAGAAAGATCTTTATGCAATAAAGTCGTGTTTCCTAGCTACCTGACCGAATGCTTGGGTCTGAAGAGTGAGCAAGAAACCCTGTCCAAAATGTACGACTCCATGAGACGTGAGTAACCAGTCACAAGGCGGTGATGTTGCGTCCTCTCCAAGGCTGTGTGAACGTACACGCTTCCTCTGGCTTCCGTAGGGATCAAAAGCCTCCTGAAACGATATGAACTTCCAAAGCCTGATGAGGTGAATTCATGCAAGCAGAAGCTGGCGAGGATCCATGCGGAATTTGGTACAAGTTCAAGCAAGTAAGGATCCTCTTGACCGCCATGAAGCATGACGGCTACAATCCATCAGACGTTTTACCAAACATTGCTCAGTTTTGAGTGACACGCCATTCATTTTGCTGGTACTTAGAAAGCACAATTATTTTTTGAGGTGGTGCTTGGTGTATAGCATTTGAGAACCACTAGATAAATAAAATAAATCTTAGTCTGTATAAGATTAAACATTACTGCAGTTTTTGAACTGCACTGCAACATACTGGGATTTTTTTTTCGAATACATGAGTTCATGCTCAATAAAAGACACTACCTATTGTTAGTAGTACATCACATAAAATTACAAACAGAATAATAAACATATTGTAAAATGAATACCTCTTTGATGGTGACACTCAAAACTTGGCATTTGTTGGGTCACATTAGCTTGTGCAAGTTTTCTATATTTGCATCCAATTGAGACTTTACTGTAGCGGGTACAGCAGTTTCCACCCCCCACGCGGCCCAGAGAACCACTCCATGTTTGCGTCATGTCACAACACTTGATTTTATTTTTGCCAGGTTGTCGTATCTAAGATGCAAAAAGGTTCAAGGTTCAATTTCAGGTAGAAAAATAAAAAGGAACACATTATCGAGCGTATGAAATAACAAGAAAATACAAGTACGGTACGCCACGTCGTCATCGGGTCTTCCGTACCTGGTGGTACAGCTGACGGCGGTGGTCTTATCTCACTTGGTGAGCTCAGTGAGGTCTGTGGTATCGTTACATGCACACTTTGAGCTACATGACAGGCACATATTTTGACAAGGAGACCAAGCCAGACTGCGACCAGTCAGGTGTGCAGGGGTGGGAAATTTTCAAAGTTGGAAATGTTCCGTAGGAATATCTTTAAAATCCCCTTGGAATTTACAGCAAATAAACCCTCGACTGCCCCCCCTCCTTTTTTTTTTTTTTGCAACCCTAGCGTGGTGATTACTTGTGTGGAACACGACAGTTGATGTGATGTTGTGCTCCAAGTGAGAAAGGGAGAGACAGCAGATGAAGCGGGGTACACGCATACTGACAATTGTAATGGCGTAATATACAGTGAGTGCTCCCAAAGTATTTCTCATGTGACTGATAACTGTAACTATATTGTCCAACAGTGGAGGAAAAAGAAATGTATACCTGTAAAACTTGGTCGTGATGAGGGCAGTGATTTTCAAAGTGTAATACAAGTGCTCCCTCTAGTGGTACTCTATTAAATGTGCAAACTATGTATAATGTTACAGTGGGTTATTTTGACAGTATAATAAATTTCAGTAAACCTTAGATGTATTTAACTTGCAAGTACAGTACAGTTGCATTTAACTAATCCTTTAATTATTTTTTTCTTTTTGGATACAAATTTTGACTCATGTAGGGTCTTGTTAAGAGTTAAATCAGGACGCGTGTACCCTGCTCAAGTGAAAGCTTTCGATCAAACCGCCAGACTTTAGTGAGCAGCAGCATTAATGTAGTAGGATTAACACATGCACAAGACAGGTTACACACGTGTCCTAAACAAGACTACCTTTCTGCTGTTTTAGCTACGTCATACAAACACATTTTAATTCTCTATCGACAAAGCAGCATATAAAAACAATATAACAAGTGTCGTGGGGTGGATAGTGTGTAGAAAGGAGACTTAAGGCTTGTGTAGTCTTCGTGTTCAAATTCCCTGATGACTGCAGATGATGCTACTCCAGTGCTTTGGTTGCCCTGCTCCCTCAAGCCCCCACCTCTCACCTTTCGTCCACATCCACGTAAGGGAGTTCAAACAGCTCTGCAGCTGACTGTAGCTCAGGTCCATCATCAAACGTTGCAACACTGTGTCTAAAGCATATTTGGGAAAGGCTTTGGAAGGACAATGTTCACATATGCAGCAAATGTGTTTCCACCCACCCCCGCTGGTCTCATTGTGGGGGACCCATATTGCATTTGAACTATGGAGATAGGAGGCCACATGCTGAGAAAAGTGGAGGCCCGGATAAGGCCTCGCTCTTTCAGGCCGGCACTTGGACTCTCAGGTGTGATTCCATGGAATTCACATGACCTGGATGGCAGCTGCCAGTGACATGATGGTGCACTCTGTCCTGGAAGATAAAGTGGACACGTTGGGAAAGTACACAGTCGTCATGTGGGTGGATTTGCTACTCGAGTGCAGTGTTTCCCAACTATTGTCATGGGTGATTATCCCTTTACACTTAATTGCTTCGGAATTTAGTACAAATGATGTATTCTTGTTCACTTATCTATGCCGGTGCCTTATAGTGTCGGGGATAATTAATAAATGTTCTACCAGTAGATGGCACGCAGTACATTATCAACTTTTGTTTGGCGGTTTGCTGAAATGTAACATATGTGTCATGGCTCAATAACGGTTGAAAAACACTGCATCTTGTCAATGTACTTACTTGAGATGGAGTGATGAGGGGTGGGAGGAACAACTATGACTAATGAAAACTACTATGTAAAGTTGCATCAATGTATGTGGGAGGTTGTTTGGTCACAAACACGGATTGTAGAGCTCAGCAAGTCCAGCGTACTCATTGTTGAAGGTTTCTTTTCTTTTTTTTTGTATAAACAGCAAACGCAAGCGGGGGTACGAGGAGGATGGCCACGTATCAAAAGAGCCGCGAATAAAAGAAGAGGTAAGCCCACGTTTTACAATTTGGATTCACATGGTTCCAAATCAGCTTTTTGCCCTTTTTTCTTAAATCACAGGAATGGACGGATGAAGACCTCATGTGACTTTTCTTCTTCAAAGTGACCAAACTGAAGTAGCGTAAATGATTTGTTTTCATTATGCAGTTGAAATAAAAGGTATTTTTATACACCCCGTCTTCAATATGACAAAGAACAAGCCCATCAACTACTTTACAAAAACTGTTTAATAAGTGCATGCATGTCTGATACAGTCTACTATTTTCCAAAAAAATCTGTTGTAAACACTTTGCATCCTACTTGGATTATGTTGTTTTTGCCTGGATTGCAAAGTTTGGAGGAGGAAAAAAAAGAGCTTAACCAAACAATCAGAACAGCTGATACAATCTGTGGGAGAAAAATTCAGCTCATCTCTCTTATTTACTCATGATTCCAGCAAGAGAATTTATTCTTATATAAAATAACCCGACTTTTTCTCAAAACCGAACAAAACAAACAAAAAATAACCATGCTTGTTTCAGCACCTTGCCTTACACTGTCACAATTGAAAAGAAGTCAGTCACTACTTACAGTATAAAAGCATCCTTGCTCGCAGTCCAGTTTCAACAAAAGACACAGCTAGCTTCTTCATGTCAGTTTCCTTATACAAAGCGGGGGCGGGGGTATACTTTGGCAATTTGTGCTCGAGAAGCATGTCGAGTAAGGAGAAACCTTTCATAATCCAAATATTGTCCCTTATGTGCAAGGGAACTGATTGTACCCAAAGTTGGAATCATTCTCACAGTTCAAAGGGGGATTTGGGGGGGGGGGGGGGGGTGAAAAGTAAAAGTTTTTCCTGTGCAGGCGGCTGTCAGTCGCTGGTGCCAGTTAAGTACAGCATTGGTTGTACTCAGCTGTTGTTGCATAGCTCTCATGGTAAATGGGACAACATGGATGGTATGGGCGGTACTATCAGACAACGTAATGAGGCGTGGTTGGTGGTGGATGGGGTTGCCATGGAGATGAGGGTAGAACACGCGAGGTCTCCCCAGTGCAGCACCCCCAGTGCAGGAGACTTGTCGTAAGGGAGGGGATATGGGAGTGAAGTGGAATTGGTGGGGATGTGGTACTACCTGTTGCTGTTGGACATGGCATACTGAGCCTGCTTCTGTTGCAGGAGCTCTGTGATGGCCAGCAGCTTTTTTAACACATGCTGCATATAGGAAAGAAAGAAAATGACACCAATTAATATGCAGGAAGTCGGCCATTTTTCACAACATGAATGTGAATTTCAGTATATACTTATTACGGCTGAGGAATTAATCAGATTGAAATGATGCAATTTTGAAGGAAAAGTATAATGCTTCATTTTGGTCGGTTAGCTTTATGTTTTTTAAATATGTATTGAGACCCTATCCCACTGAGCGGTGAGCAATTTGAGTGTTTTCAAGGCAGCCAATTCACATCAGAGTTGATCAGGGTTGGTTCAATGCTGCAAAGTGTTCACCATACTGTTAACAGTTTTCGTGATTTTTTTTTTTTCTAGTCGCAAGGTGAATGTTTGACAATCATTTGGCGAACACTTGTGACCTTAAAGGAATCCTAACGTGAACGTGCATTTTTGTACCTTTGCCAACAGTCGGAAATTTTCAACCCTCACGCGATAGGGGCTTCAATTTATGTAGTGTCTAGCTAGATTTAGTGCAGTCCACATGTTTAGAAATTAAATATTTTTTTAAACATTGTTTAGCAATACTTAATATAGTGTAGAAAAGGAAAACAGAAGCACAACTTGACTCATTTCTCACCTGCTGAGCCCCCCTCTCATTACTGAGCGTCCGAAGCTCATCTGAGTGCGCGGCGCAGAGCTCGTGCAATGCAGCCAGATCTCGGGACAGATCCGTCCTAAAGTGCTCTGTGATTTCAGGAAGATCACGAACATTCTGCAAACAAGGTCCCAACATGAAGAGTCTGTTCATGTGTGCAATCCCCCGCCAAATGAGGGATGCTCACTGTAATTTTAATTTCACCGTTGGAAATTTACAGGAAATTCAACAAATGGTACTCACCCCCAACTCATCCAGAAACATGATCATCCTATGCTTATTGTTTTTGATAAAAGGATTCACACCCTCCATATAAGGCTCCTGTGTGTGGACACAATGACACAATGTCACATGATCACATAATGACATTCCAGGTAGACATTTCATACTTTAGCACCGAATTCCACCAGGTTGGCGAGATTCTGGACAGATTTTGCCACCAGTGTGAGTGTCCTGCCGGCTGTTGAAGACGGAGGGTCTGCAAGAGGACAGAAACGTAACAGACTAGAATCACATTCGCATGTTTAGTGCACTTCGGTACTTTGTGTTGCTTCGGGTGGCTGCTCACCAGCAATGATGTTAAACATTCTTGGATTGAGGATTGCAGGACCGATGAGCCTTAGAAAAACGAAACCGCTGCAAGACAAAAGATGTGCTAGAGACGTTAGCTTAGCTATGAAATGCTAAATATCTACAAATGCGTGATGTTCTCACCTTGCTACCAATGCAGTAACTACAAAGTCACATAACGTTAATGTCTATTTGTGAACATCTAGTCCTTGCTTCATCTTCCATAAATAACAGTTTTAAGCAGCACACTATTGTCAATTCAGTGAGGCAACTAAGCAGCAAAAACCTCATCAGCAATAAAGAAAGAAAACATTATGTTTACCTTACAACTCTGGTCCTCATGGTGGTATTAGTCGGCCATTTCTGCTGCACAGATTTTTGCAAACAGCCATATATAAATCTGAGCGTCCTGGAAAAATAACAGCTTTATGTGACTCAATTGGGGACGTTGCCTTTGTGCTGTTGAAGCTCAGCCATGAAAATTGTTCAAGTTATAAAAGTCCTTCGTGCACTTACGGTGGTAGGATCTCAGCAGCCATGAAGATCTTTTCTACCAGTTCTGACAGGATGTTGAGGAGGTGAGCCAGGTTCAGATTGACGTCCTCGTTCTTTTCCAGTTTGGAGGGGTTCAACTTCAAATTAGAAAGATGGCAACCATGAAAATGACATGTCATCCTACAGAAACGGCACCAAATCTAGAAATAGCAAACATGTGTACGGGTATCTAGCTTGTAAAATTGACGTGTGCTGATGGACACATTTTGGTATATTGTTGAGTTAGCCCGACATAAAATGGACCTATATATTTTTTTAAACAGCTTGTGTAGCATTACCAAATGTGGCTGGTGAATGGATATTTAAAAAGAAAACCTCTGCAATGCTGACTCGCTTCAAGTCAATAGGCAAGTTGGATTTACCTCACAGGACTGTTTGCTCTCCATGATTTTGAGAATGGTATCCTTGAGCGCGTGATGGACGAAGGGCGTAGCCGTGGCCTTCATGTACTGCTCCATCAGTGTGCTGGCCAGAGTGGTTGCCCGGAACAACGTTGTGGCTTCATCTGTTCACAAGCAGAGAGAGCTAGGTCAGATTAAATTGATTCACTTAAACTCTACAATGGTACATTGGTTTAGGAGTGTTCCGATTTACGGGTTTTTCAAGTAACGAGCAGTCGCTGAGTAAATTTGATTTATTTACTTATAATCTCGAGTGAAGTGGGACATACACACAAATACTCACACACACACACGCACACTGATGCACTTTCACGCAACACACATGTTTTGGCATTTTGCATTGGTTGTTAGCATTAACTGGATTTATCTAAAGCAATGCTATGTGGTCGCTTTAAAAATCTCTCTCTCAGCCTGAAGCCTCTTTTTGGAAGAATTATTCATTAATTGCCAAATCCATATTAGATTCTGTTGGTATGATGGTACCAAAATTACAGCTTTAAAATGTGTTGTAGAACTTTGTTTACATTAAACACATTTTTATTGTTCCAACAAAATGTAGCATGATATGTGTAATATATAAATATGAACCTTTTTAAGTCTCCATAGCAAGTCCCCGTGTCTCATCATTGGTGAGCTATTTTTAGAACAAACCTATTGGCTACTCATGTTGTGCTTGGGTCTGACTGGCACCTGCTGACACAACTTTTTATTAAGACAATAAGCACTGTTTGCAGTGTCTCCTTCGACTTGCTCCCTTCCCTCCTGCTCTAGTGTAACTGCTCACTCCTCCCCTCTCTGCTGGCTGAAAAGAAGTCATGGAACGAATTAAACTTGTATATCAAGGTTCTCCTGTAATTAG
Source organism: Idiotropiscis lumnitzeri (assembly GCF_059441095.1). NCBI lineage: Eukaryota > Metazoa > Chordata > Actinopteri > Syngnathiformes > Syngnathidae > Idiotropiscis > Idiotropiscis lumnitzeri. The sequence goes on along the minus strand of NC_142391.1, from coordinate 25,530,709 downwards.
TAGGACGGTACTACAGTCAAAGGTCAGTAATACATTATGGCATGTTCCATCTTGAATATAACGACTGTGAACAGCACTTTTCACTTCCATTTCATTTTCTTACCCTCCATGCTAATCTCTCGGTCATTGAGAGTCCTGAGAAGAGGGGCTTCAGCCTTTTCATGTCTGAAGATCCTCAGGAGGAGGCTTGCCAGTAAGGTGCGGTCCTGACCACACACGTGGGCCAGAGCATAGATGACATGGAACTCTTTCTGCAGTATCATCTACATGAGGACACAAACGATGCGATCATTATGGACCAATCCGTGTGAATTGCACTGACTCTCACCTCTTTAAACTCGCTGTACTCTTCTTCGGGCATGATCTTCTCCATGGAGTAGCGTGCGCGCACACGCAAGGAGCCTGGCTCGATGCCCTTCAGAGGCACGTGGGAGCTGAGAGGGAACCACTCGTCAATCATCTGGCCCTTCTGCAGACGGCTCAGCTGGCAACGCATGAATACTAGTAGCGACATCAAAGAAGAGAAAGAACCCACAGGAAATGTTGGAAAGATGAGAAAACAAAATTGGCCAAGACTGCAATTGTTATTAATTAATTGTCATACAGATGTCACTTTCTTTGCTCTTCTTTGTTTTGTTGCTCAGGCTGATCTCAAATCTGTTGATTTCACTCGAGAGGTCACTATAAACACACAAACACGATGTTTAATTAAGTTAGCAGGGAAAAGAAGACACTCCAAGGTGAAGCGTAATGGCGGCTCACTCAAAAATGAACTCCTCTGTGAAGACAGGGTTCGGCCCCTCCCTTGGGTGCGTTTTGGCCACCTGGACGTTGTTCAGGTAGATGTTACAGTAAGGGTTGGTGAAATACTTGACCGGCAACTTATGGGCCTCCTCTACATAGAGCACCAGGCTGCTCACCTAAGACAGAAAGGAGCAATTTGGAGTTAAAATTAAAAAAAAATAAAAATAGTTGCATTGACACTCCTAGAAAAAAACTGAGATTTAACATGCATACCTGTCTCAACCTTTTGTTGGAGGTGGGCTGAGTTGTTTTCCTTAAGTTACTACAGAATGTTTGAAGGCATTTCATCCAATCCTGGAAAGATGAGGTTAGTAAGTAAAAAAAAAAAAAAAAAAACAATTCAGAAAATTTTGTCCCAAGAAAGTAATAGAATATTTTAGCACAGCAGGTCATTGAAGACACGGGCGACTCCAGGTTTATGTCACAGCCTTTTATTACCTGTGCCTGCTCTGGAACCTCCCCAGCAAAATAAAAAATGTATTGTTCCTCACTAAAGTGCTGGACAACAATCTGGAAACAGTTTGGCCTGAAAATGAGCAATAACAAAAAAAAAAAGAGAAAAAATGTTATCTGATACCTTCTCCAAAAAAACTGCAGTAAATCATGCCCAAAAAAATAATATGATAGCGCCTCACCTGCCGAAAAGGCTGTCGTGAACACCATACACGGAGCACACACTTAGGTCGATCAGCCCTTTGGGTTTGGTGGCTCGTTTCTCACTCTCAAAGTATATTAGCTGGGCGTCGTTACCCTCTAGGATAAAGTACAGGTTCTTCCATCGTTTGCCTTTACCTGAAAGCATTCAAACAATTGAAATCACAACTGCAGAGCAGTCAAAAATACTATTTGTGCGACAACACACCTTTGTTGAAGAGGAGGTAGCCTTTCTTGACAATGTTTTTGTAGAACGCATCTTTTGGTTTTCGTCTGATTGTGTTGTAAATTTCTCTGCCATCTACCGTGTCAGTGATGACTTGTTCTTGGTGCTAATGAAATACAAACACAAGGTGTGCCGTTACAACCACACACCCATCGAAGCGTTGAGTACATCTTCGATAAAGGGTGTTTTAATCTGTATGCAAAGTAATGCAAAGATCCTTTTTTAGAAAATAAATAAATAAATAAGCACAGTATATAGAGAAACACTTACATTATTCTTTTAAACATTCTACATCAATGTATCTACCTGCACTGAGACGGGATCTTTCAAGTTGTAACCCTCGACAATCTGCTCTTTCTTGTAATGGTCGACGATGTCGTCAACACTAGCGAACAAGAGCACAAATGAGATTTGCACGTTTGCACGCATTCAAATGAGGATTGTGAGCAAAGGTCAACACAAACCTGTTATAGTACCTCCCTCCCATCATGTACTGGTTGTTGGGGGTTGGGGAGATCTTAAACCTTTGGATGTTTTCATTGGTGCGGAAAAAAAGGGAGTAGTCCCCAGGTGTGTTGTCTGATGGCCGCACGAGGAAACTGCACACCTGGCCAACTATGCATGACAGGGAGACAAGGCACGTTTAGTGGTAAAGTCAATCATTACATGTTGATCTCAAAATGTATTTCACAGCAATGATACTTTTTTAATGACAAAAACTTTGATGTGAGCGTTAACGAAGAGTATTACCCGTCATGAGCAGGTTGTAGGCCTCTTGTTTTGTAATCTTTCCATGATACCAGCTGTGGAGTATCCAACGAGAATAGCATTAATCAATCTGTTAACATTCACATTCATAAATGCCAACCATAAGAAAAAATTTAAATAAAACGCCTACATTTTTCCTTCATGTGGATCCTCTTCCCGGCACTAGAAAGATTAATAGAAAGTTGTGAAAATGCATTTTTCTTTTTTTTGCAACTTACACATTATATTAGTTTCAAAGTAGTATAGAAAAAGGATGGATGAACAATTTTCCTTTAAGCAGTCAATTTATTTTTTGTATGTTTAAGAGCATTGGTGACATACCGACGCAGTGACGAACAATAATAATTACACGGTATGTGTTTCTTGTGTTGATGCTTCGTCACTGCATTTTAATGATGGTCAATAAGGAGTTTTTTTATTTTGAGATGGTACTTGGTGTGAAAACTTTGACAACCACAGTAATGGACTATTATTGCTGTTGCTACTGTTGCAATGAAATGAAATAAAGCATAATAAGTCAATGCAGGATCTGCTTACCACCTCCTCCACCAGATCCTCCACAATGAGGCCCTGCTCCTCCGTACGAACGTTAGTCACCCACATCCAGCCGTCATCCAGTTCATTGTGAACGATGAACATGTCTCCCTTCAGGAAGCTGGAGATGCATTTTGGTCAAATAGTTTGTTGTAATAAGAGGGACTATGTGACAAAATTGCGTGGGTTACAAAATATATATATTTTTTTTAATTGAATCACCTCCACTGACTACGATAACCACGACCCACTTCCTGGTATTTCTGATGTACCATTAAGTAACCAGTAGGGGTCGGGCTTCTGCCACTTTTGAGCTTTGTTCGGCTCAGTCATAAAATACAAGACACTATACTACACGTGCAATACAAAATGGAACGCTTACCTGATCTCGTCAGTATCCGGCACTTTGGTGTATGGCAGTATGGCCCTCACTCTCCTCCTGTCTTCGACAGGCTAAGCAAAGAGATTAAAAAATTAAATAAAATTATTCTCACCTTCTGGATACAATACAACTTTAATATAGGGCATTTCACAACAGCTGGCGCAGGAACAACGCTTTCGATATGATGTAATATAAATTAAAAATAAACAAATGGGTGTGACATTTACAGTATTACACTGTCTACTTAATCATTATGCAAATTACTCAAATTGCCCCACTGAATGTCAAGTGTCCGAATGCTATTAAGCTCTCTTCTGATATTCCTGTACAACGTCAACAATATTTCAGTGCAAGTTTTCCTCTCACCTCTGGAGGGGCCACAGGCCATTGCAGCTTTTCTCCTTTGAGCAGGCAAGACACATAGCTGTAGTAACCAATTAGGTCTGATAAGGAAGAGAACCGCCTCCCGCCTATGTAATAGTCCCCACACATGGCAATTATCCTGAAATGAAAACACAAAACAAGAGAACAGTCAGTTATCCAGTATTTGATAATCACAGTATAATAGTAATGCTTACCAGAAATGTGGGAGAAATAAATAGTATGATCTACAATATACTGCAAATATGGCATATCAAAAAATACATTTAAAAAAAAAAAAATGAAAATGACCAGTTTCATTCATGGACCATCCAAGGACATCAAAACCATTTGAAGTGTCATGGAATTAACCTGATGTTCATAATTCCATTAGAAGGGGTCTGTTTGCTTCCCTCCGGCAATACTTACATCATGGCCTCACACGAATGCAATGAGTGAAATACATTAAGTCACTGATACTTAATTAGAACAGCATACTTTCTCCAAAGCGCAAACTATAATCTCTCTAAAGCGGGAAAACATACTTTGAAGTGTAAGCGCTGATTATGTCAAATTATGAAAAACTCCACATAATTGGGGTTTGGCATTCGTAGATTTGTTTGGGGGGGACCTACCCTGCGTTACTGACTGAAAAACTCACCTATTTTCTCTGTTTTTATGCCAAAGCTTTGTCTAATAGGGAAAAGTTCCCCCGCTGCCATCGATAGACAAGTACACATTCTTTTGGGTGGCTGTCTATTGGCAGATTTTCGTTATTCTCGACAGGACTCGGTCCCTCACGGAGGAAAGCCAACTGAAGTTCACCTTCCTCATAATTTTTGTTCACATGCATCAAAGGAAAGACGTTTAATGTACTTTCTATATTCAGTTATGAGAAAAGGTGGCAATGCCATTTTTACAGAATAACAAATTGAAAATATTCTTTCCACCGGAAACTATCCCTCCTCCTCTAAACTATAACTTTCTCCTCTAAATAGCATGTTTTTCCGACTACAGTATCAGAAAACACCTTTGAGAACAGTTAAGGAGTCAATTCCAACTTCCAAAAAGTGATTTTTTTTATTTATACCTGCAAATACGATGTAGTTTGATATTCCATAAAATATGGGAGAAAATATTAGATCCGTTAACAATTGAGAACTTATAAATGAAAATGTAAAAATAAAATTATTGCAAGATTATATAAAAAAATTGTATCATTGACTCAAAATAAGCTCACTCAGGCAAAACGAAGATGGGAGGCGAAGGCAGTTTGGGTTGTGTGCCATTTCTGGAGCACTGTAAGCATATTTTCAATTATTGTTGCAAAGGACGGCTGTACTTGGGAAGGGCTGTATCACCACCTTCGTGACTTTTATCTTATTATATTATGGGATAGGTACGACTGTATTAAAGTTCTGTTGTTGTTAAGAAAAACCCGTAATAAAAATAAAAAAAGAAAACACCTTTGAGGAAAAAAAACACTCTCATGCCGCACAACGTCATGTGTGGAAACTTACCTGAAGTGGTTGACCACGTTGGTCATGCTGAGGAAAGACAGGACAAAGGAACCGGGCCGGCGGTCACTCTCCCTGATGAGGTAGCTTCCATGGGTCCGAGCCTGGCGCAGCCGCTCCTCAGCAATGGTTCGGTCTAGCTTGCCATGGTACCACCTGGGACGAAAAAAAACAACAAAAGGCGATTTATGGGCCATGGCTGCAATTAGATTGTGTCCTTGCATGTACTACAACTCCAGGTTTTATTATAGTTTTTTTTTATTTCGTTTCGAGTTTTTTTTTTTTTAAGTTAGTTTTAATTAGTTTTCAGGGTGGCTTTGCTAGATTTTTTTTTTGTTAGTTTTAGTTTTTTTTAACTATAGTTATACTATTACTTTCCCTATGAAAACGGTGTTTTACTTCTATGCAAGATTTGAAAAAAATAATGTTAAGTATTGTGTGGTCAAATTTCAACAAAAAAACCCTAAACCATTTCAATATTACAGGGAAGTGGTACAGTTTACAGTTTTAGCAGTCCACAGATTTCGAATTACATTAAGTGCACGGTATAGTGCTTCTATAATTAGATGCATGGAAGCATGCGCCCTAATTATAATAAAGCTAGGATGCCTTGTTTGCCAAGTTGCCAAGTTCTAAAGTGGATTTGCTGCTTGAATTTTTGTTGACAAGTATTAAACCCAGTTGTACAGCGCACTATTTTTTTACATACAGTTTAGAGATTTTTCATTTAGGAGCCAAAAAGCGGAAAGCAGTTTTTGCCTAGTATTGCATTTTGGACTGAGTTTAATGTTAAGAGCAGGTGCCAAAGAGCCACATGAAAACTCATCTTCAAGGAGCGACGTGAATACAGTTCATATCTCCTTAGTAACACATTTTAAACAGTGACACAGCAACTTGGAAGAAAATGTGAGCGGAGGATGTCGAAGACAAAGGTTTCAATGTTTAAAAATCATTCCCTATTGGAATGCTAATAACCAAAATCAAGGAGAGTGGAATCATGTGGTGTTTAGCTCGATCGCTAAAAATGCCCTGTGCTTGAACGTTTATCTAAACTTGTTAATTGTTGCACTGATTCAATGGCAATCTGTCAAGGACTCTCCCTGCATCACACCTAACACTTGCCACCTTTTACAGCACAAAAAAAATACAGCACAATTCTTAAAAAGGTCTCAATGTAACTATCGTGGTTCACAATGATTTTCATGCAGCTGGTGTGGGAGCAATTACAACTCAATGGATAACTAATTCTCATAATTTAAATAACTCATGTTAAGGGGTGAATGAAAAAAATCTCAATCAATAAGGGAAGGATTGCTTACGAATTGTCAATTATTAATTGAATTAAGTCTAAGTGCATAGAGAAAAAATTCTCCCCTATACTCCGAGGTGATCATTTCTCCACAGACAAAAGTTACTTGAAAGTCAGTACCACTCTGTGGAGAGTAAGTTGTAAATGTGATGATGGCATATTTTTGGCAATATTGTTTAATAATCCCAAAACAATTGCCATCCGATTAATTGATGGGATAATTGGCAAAATAATCAATTCAACAGAGATTTTGCGTTTGCGTTTTTGTCATGAAATGATTTAAGTCATTCGATTGATCGATAGCTGCAACCACATGTTAAGCATAGGAAAGATGCTAAATAATATTCCAACAATTACGGAAAACAATGCAATATTAACTGGTTCTTTTTTGCATTTCATTGACTGTTTAGTTCTAAGCCGTCTTGCCCAACAGTTTTCTCTGACTTGATGCGGACTCTCCCCATTGTTGTCCTCTCATTGCTTCAAGGTGGCCAAATCAAACTAACCTCAAGAAAGACAAATTTAATAGAGAAATAAAAAAAAAAGCAGTGTATGAAAATACCTTGGCATAATATTCAGTTTTGCTGAAATTCAAGGATTTCAAAATTCCACTTGCTTTCTTGCTTACTATTTTTTTTTTTTTAAATGTTTCATCAGGTGAGAGAGAACATGCTTTATCCAAATTTAGGCCACAAGTGCTTTAAGAGGCAGCCACTCTTGAACCTGTAGTACTTCTTGTAACAGGAGAGCTAAAAGGGCTCCCGCGTAGTTATGAACTAGTGAGTCGCTTTTTGGAAAGACAGGGTGATGAATTCTGCTACCAATGAGAGCTTGCAGAGAGGAAGCCAGGAGCAGGAAAGTGAAGTGCTGTGAGAGGGGCTTTGGACGGATTTGTGTGATAAGAGTATTGAAAAGTGCGATTGAGTGCAGCTGGAGAGCTGGGCCAAGCCGCAGCAAGGAGCCAAGACGACTATTGGAAATAAAGCGGAAGAAAGATATACGAGTGAAGGGAGGAAGACAAAATCAAAGTGTCAGAAAGCATAGCTCAGCACATCATTTTACAAGCCAAAGTCGTTTGGCTCCCATTATGACCGCATTACGACGTCGAAGCACTTGCCATCCCAGAATTGTGCACACACTGCCCACTATTAATTATACGTATAACATTTAAAGAACACAAATTATATACTCTACATGCGAGGCTCATTTAATGGTAGAATTGCATTGCAATGTAAAAACCCAAAAACAAAACAAAAGTGACTCAGTTGAAAACGTATGTTCTGCTGAATGTTCTTAATCGTGAAGATTTTCTGTTAGCATCATGAACAACAAAAAAAATGCTATTTACTGTGCATAAATCTGAAGTACAAGACTGTCACCATTAACATGTACAACAAACATTACCGCGTTTAATAAAAATAAAAATGGTCAACAAAATGCAAACTTACACTAAATTGTCACTTCAAAATAAGCCAATAGAGAACACAGCATAACCAAACAACAGTGGCAATGTTTACATGAACACATTTATCTGGATTAAAAGGCTGATAAAAATAAAACGGCTTCATGTACACAGCCAAGTCAGAATATTCTGACTTGATCAAGCCCATTCCGATCAAGATCTTATTCCGAAAGAGGGGGGTGGTTTATGTCAATTGATAAACCAATCGGTGTGAATGAAAACACAAACTATCTTTACCGTCCGTCTGTGATGTCTGTGTACCATTTCTGTTATTTCTTGAAGCTATTAGAAGCAGAGCGAGCCAAAGACATGGTGGGCGCAAGACCAAACTCGATACATTGCAGCTCCATTAGATTAAACGTGAGAAGTAAGCGAAACAACACTAAAGCAGAAATAGATGATTTGTTCCGATTGCAAGTGGAATGCATGAACACACAAGTTCTAATCGCGTCAATATTTTTTGTGTCCATGAAAACAGTGCAATTTCCATCCGAACTCGGAACCTATTCAAGAAATGTGGCCCATGTAAACGCAAACCAGTCTCTCTTTCTCTTCAAACATGTCAATCACTGAAAGAAGTCCATCATGCCAGCTATATGCATTCAAGACGACATATTAAAAATGCTGTCTGTGACTGATATATGATGTGTACGTTGTTTGTACATTTATGTCATCGGCCTAAGGCCCGCTGCACACGTAGCAACATGTCCGCATGAGATTGAACAATCCCAAATTACATTCTGCAACTCACAACCGTGCTCCTGGCCACCGACCCTCACACAAATTAACTTCCTGCAACAGAAATACTGCGACCCCTCGTATTCTTATTGGGAAACATTATTATTGTTATGAGGCTACGTAACATTTTATATTTGAATGAGCCACAAAAATGGTGCGATTGTCAATTAAGAAGCAATTGCCCCGATAATGTAGCAATATTATAAAAATACAAAAAGAAGAAATGGGTGAGAAACTAACAAGAAAGTGGGTATTAGCGGCAAATTTTTCAATTGTGTTAAATGGAATCTTGGTTGATCGAGTCATGATGAAACCGAGGCAAAACGGGAGTGCACTACTTTGCCGCAACCATTAGAGGTGTCGCCGATTTAATTTGTGGCATGAAGACGCTTCAAGGTCCACATTCACACAGGCTTCTGCAATGGCTCAATTGAAGTCAACACATCATCATTTACCTTAACAGAATATTGGAATGGACACGGGAGTTCAAAATGAATGAAAAGAAATGTTCATGTGCTTCAATCCTAACCTTACACAGTCAAAAGAATGAATTTACCAAGGCTAGCTTAGTTTGAATAAATGCGGGCGAGGCAAGCAAGTCGCTATGCATGCATGTATGCATTATTTGTGGGACTGTGATGATTTAGTCAAATGCCCAGCCGTAGATTAAGGTAAGAGTTAAACTGTGGGCAAAATACAAGTGTATTAAAAAAATTAAAAAAAAAACGTCAAAACTTGATCTTATATGATAAGGTAGATGAGGGAGCAACACAATGAAGCATCGGCGGCCGTGTAGTAGGAATAGGCGCTACTATCAACTTGAGGAATGCCTCATCATGTCTGAACATGAACAGCGAGCAACACTGTGACGTCCTGTTTCTCTACATGACTGACAAGGAAAGGGACTCATATTCTCTGCATTTTCCCTCCGAAAAAGGGCATTTTTGACAAGAACACGATAAAATATATTAAGAATAACCATATTCATATCAAGTCACACCAAAATATTTGGAGTGGCCCACAGTGTCATGTTATCACGAGGCAAGATGAAAAGGCAGATAATTTTAGCGTTTCCTGTGAACATGTTTGACTGACTGTCAGCTGTCAAGTAAAGTATCACTCAACAATGTTGAAAGTGAATATGTCCAAATAATAAGATCCAGCTTCGGCAGGTTTTACTACCTTAAGATTTCGGGATACAAAATGGAGACCAAGATGTGATCCCTCATTGGGGATTGTAAGGGAACTCAACATGAATTAATAATAATAATTTTGTGAAAAATACAGTCTGCAAGATGACCTAGAAAATCTTCAGCTGTGTCTCACACTTTCAATACTTAAAAGTATTGTTCTATTTTACTCTTAGATTCAGCAAACCTGGTCCACTTTCTGTAACGTGCCACTTCCTTCTCTGATAAGCAATGCAACAAATGTATCAAATACAATAGGCAATTTGGACGGCGTGAATATTAAATCTGCACAACACTCATTTGTGGGAATTTGACAGATTACCGACAAGATGTATGCTACCCCTAGAAGTGCTTAGGCAATCATTATGGATGGATTAACTGAAAACTTAGTCGACTTGCAAATTGTAATTCAAGAAAAAAAAAAAGAAAACAATGCTGGGATCAACTCGTGCCATTTTAATTATTTTAAAATCATCAGGATACTCATTGTCTATTTAGGCACCGTAAATTCTACAAAACCAGTGCAGACATAGATCTGATCAACAACAACAAGCTATGAGAAATCGCATCATTTCCATTTGTGTTACCTCACTAGAGCTGCGAGAATATTTTAGGGCACAAAATGTTGAGTCGGAATTTCATTACAAACGGATTATTTCAACTTGAATGACGTACAAGCATATTATTCGGTCAATGCAGTGCATACCCATTTGTGAAGGGTTTTTAAACCCGAGGTACGATAATAGTTGAAGTCCAATTTGAATCTGGACCAAATGAGTAGGCGCCGTCAGGCAGCTGCCTGGGAATTGAGGTATGGGTTGTTGATTTAATGGACGCCCCACTTACGATGAGTTCACCCGCTGCTGCATCTCCCTCCACTGTGTCCCGTGGTCTCAAAAACTGCACCCGCTCCACTGATGCGGCTACCGCGTGGCCGACTGCGAGCTTTGACGTGGGAAGCTGAGCCCAGGCAGCTTGAAATCCAAATAAGCCATGATGATGCCACGCCGCTGTCGCCTCGATGCATTCATCGCCGTCAACATCCACAGAAATAGGACGAAGGCGCACAGACTCAGATGAACGCCACCCGTGCATTTATTTTTACTAACGATGCCTGTTATCCATTAGTAGCATAATGAGCTGAACGGTTCTTCGGAAGGAGAGAAGTCAAGTGTAGCCCTGCAGTTATTGCGCTTACTTATCCTCCTCTGACTTTCTGCCTACTTCTCTTCCCTTGTTCCCCCTCATAAAAACCACGAGCCTGCAGCCGATTGGTTTCTGACTCAGTGGGACAGAAATGGTAGGGAGTGGCAATTTTGCACTCTTGCATCTGTATGATCCTCATCATCATCATCCAGCAAAACGCATAGGTTTTAACAAAGTTATTAATATAAGCTTGGCCCCAGCTTTGTCCCAAACATCTGAAGAGAACACAAATGACAAGGGTAGCAATAACCAGACTACTGACCACATACTTTGATTATAGTCTGACTGAATGGCCTGTTAATGAGAACCGCTGATGTCATCATTTTCTGTTTCTGTCTTTTGCATTTGCAATTGATACTACGAGCTTGTCTCATTAGATCACAATTCACTCATTCTAGCACTGATTTTTTTTTTTTCAAATTACTTATCAACCCCAGAGCTCAGCCCTACATTGTGAAACTCTGCTATATATGTTTATTTAGTTTTTTTTTTTTTAATAAGTCGGACTTTACAGCTTTTTATGTGCTATAAATCATGAAACCTACAAATGTATTGATATACAGTAAAAGCGTGACGCATATTAAAGGGGACGTCAACCACAAAAAAAAAACCTTTTCTGTATGTTCCATGTACCTTCACTAGTTTTAAAAACGGCATTCTGATTAATATTGCGTTTGTGGAATATGAGGTAAGCAGCATAATCCACCCGTTTTTAGCTATCTCAGGGGGCGCCCATTTCGTTACGTTCTGTCAACTGAAAGTGACATCATAGTTGCTCAGAGCTCAGGTAAAGACCAATCACGGCTCACCTCTTTAAGCCTGTTGAGCACAACATCACTGGTAGAACAGCCAACAGTATTGCCATATTTTAGGCCATATGGGACGGCCCCCCCAAAACATCCTGCATCTTTGAAGTGAGGTGGGCCAAAGCAGCACAGGAAGATCAGTAGAAGATAAAACTATCTTTTATGGTAATTCATTCACATCATCCTTATTATCATGGAAGTTACAGCGTGTACTGCCAATTCATCATCATTCATATTGTGGAGTGTTGTATTATTTTTCTGTCATAACCTATCGTGTGTAGGCTATAGTATTTTTATCTTTGTAATGCTTTGCGTGTATTCATGCAAATATGTTTACAATCTTTTTAAAAGATCTGTTTTAATAAGTGTGAATGTGTAGGAGGGGTAAAGCCATACAATAAAAACATTTTGGTTAGAGATGTTCCGATGTGATCTGGCGATCGGTAATCAGGGCCGATCACATTATTTTCAGCTGATTGGTATCATCAAGATTTTCTCTTCTTTTTTTTTATGGTATTATTATTTAATGGTGCCAGTTTAACGCTGCAAAATATGTATTTGTGGATACAACTCATGACAGTGAAGTAAACTAAAAATATATATATAATTCACAACACATCACAGCAGCACCCCTGTCCAGAAAGCTTGTGTTCGGAGAGAGAAAGAAAGATATGTCCACAGTTTTTCACTTCTACAGCAGACAATTAGGACAAGCCAAAAGATACCAAAAACTATGTCTGCAAAGTCACACTGCCCACAAGAGAGAACAGGCTGCAAAACAGCGGACTTATACCAAAGTTGGAAAAGCCACAGGGTACCAAAACAACTAATCTGACTCAAGTTGTTGTTTTGTGGCGAGCAAATTTGTGCCCACTGCTTGCATTTGATGAGGCAATGCCGTTGTTTGTAGATTAGCAAGGTCATTCGGCTCTGATCGACCAATGCTCAAACAAAATTGACTACACAACACGTGATCAAAACAGCCGAATTTTAGAAATATTTTCAATATCAAAGCTTTTGAGCCTAATGGAAAAGTGATCAATTCTAACCCAACCGCGGTGAGAAGTCTTTGAAACAGTCTTGTCAACTGCAAGCGAAACTCCATTGAGGATCCTGTTAAGGTTACAATGAATGGCCGAGACGTGTTGAAAAACAGGATACTGGAGAGAAAAGGCAGGGCAGAGAGGGTATTGGAAGGGCACGACAGGACATTGCATAATGTCATGAAAATGTATGGAAACTCTCGGCTTTCTCCTCATCGATGTGCAGCAGACAAAATGCTACGGCAACAAATGCAAATCCATTGTGTATGTTTATGTACCTTAATATGGTCACTCTTGTAACGCAACTGACGCCACACAACCACATCAACAACAACTATAGTGAGCAGGAACGAGCAACACAAAAATCGGGGTATTTCGTAGATATTACAATAAACATGAAGCCTCATTTTTCATGGAACTACTAATATATTAGCAGCGCCCTACTGAAATGCGGAAACATAAGGCAACACAAAACAAGTGTACGAACATATAAAACTCACTATAACGCTTTATCAAGAGCCGCTCGCTGCTTATTGTGCAGATCGTGTTTTGAACGCAGTGTGTGTGTTTTTTTTTTTTTACTCTTTTCGCTAGCTTGTGGGTTGAATATTACCAGAAAGCAACCAAGACGATGGGCATCTTGACATGAGTCAAGAGCCCAACATAGATGGATGCAACCAAGTGAATCCGGTCACTTTTCATAAAATATTTTTCAGCCTCAAAAGAACTGCAAGTCCCCCCCCCCCCTCCATTTAATTTGAGCGGCCTGCTAAGGCCCTGGTCCAAAGTGGCCCGCGGCATGTTGGTTGGGGACCACTGGTCTATGTAACACTACTACAATTTACCTCAGAAATCCGGTAACTCATTCACACAAGTGGTAAACATCTACAAACCGACCCCCCTTTTCTCCTTGACCAACAACTCTGGGAAACCCTTTCCGACTTGGCCAGTCTCTAATCTTCGTGGAAACATGAAAATCTACGACTCATTTCCCAGGGTTGTTTGTTTAAGCTCAGGCATTAAGCTTGCACGTTCCCCGGGCAGTAGCAATGAACTCTTGCGCAGCCAATTGTACGCAGCTTGACTTTTCACAGTATCAGTGCCACGTTCTTGTTGCCTACACTAAGTTCATGAATGGCACATCGGTTGCAGAAGGTGTTTATGAATCTCTTTCTGTAAATCTCTCTGCTCATATTTTCACTAGAGGCTCTCTGTTCAATGTTCCGAGTTAAGCTTTCACGGTCAGTGTGCAACATGCAGCGAAGACCACTTCTACCAGGGCAAATATTGTCCGCTCTTACAAAATGCACGTCACGAGCTGCTAACTCAAAGGAATTGAACATCAGACTTGGTCCCAATTAGAGAAGACATATAGTCTATAGTGAGAAATGGTACTACCATAAGACTGAGAGAACAATTCTCTGTAGCCTGTTGTGAGTGTAAAATTCATGATGAATGTACCTGGATAAGATGGAGACAGTCGTGGTTCTCTTACACTTTTTTCAATGACCAAGCAAACAATAGTAGATAAGTGTACAATTGGGGGGGTGTATGTGCATAAATTACTTACATAAAAACTAGTAAAAATATTAAATGCAGTTTAAATTCTATTTTTAGACTTTGTAGCACAATCAAAGGTTTGACACTGGACACATGCTTGCATGTCTAATCGACTGGGAGATATAGAATGGCACCTAAAATAAAAGCTGAATCCACACTTTGGCCTTTCCATAGCTCATAGCACGAGGGCCAAAAATGATGGAAGAGAGAGAGAGAAAACAACAAATGTCAAGGCTGTATGAATGCAACAGCGTCATTTCAGACCCTGCAGTAGAGATGAGGAAGTGTTGCGGTTCCGACATCATTGTAGTGTAGGTGTGAATAATTCTCAAATGAATCACAAATGTCAAATATATTGATCATGCAAGATGATAAGGCAATGGATGACAGCAAAGTGCCGTTTAGTCATGAAAAGCAATTACAATGACACGCATCCTCAAAATGACATACTGCATGTTGTCATCTTACCATGACATCACTAAATACTGAGCAGTGTTAAGTGGCGCAAGCAAAGATTACATAAAGTATCACACTGCAGCATACAACTAGTTAGGACAATTCTGGATCGCTGAAGTTCATGGTTGTACTTTCCAAAACTACTCTATTACAATGCCACTGAGAACACTTCACCAGTCTGACATCTATCTCACGGGTAGGACCCATGTCAGCCGTGTGAAGATATTTTAAAGAAATACAGTTGACAAGAATTTCAGCCGACCACAAAATATGATCTGCAAAATGGCTGAAGAATTTGGCTCAGGCGACGGCGGAAGCGGCCACCCCTTGAGCAGCAGCTGGCTATCTGGCAAGCACCAATTTTCTGGAGCAGCGTCGTGCTAACCGTGCTCCCGTCATTAAGCCGAAGCCGAGAAGGCCAGGTGGGCGAAACCGTGAAGTGCATCGTTGCCATGGTCACTCGCCAGGCGTAGCCCTCTACTGCCTTGTGGGCCTCGGAGGCTACATTCTCGATGCTTTATCTTTTCTATACAACAGTAATGTAAATCTAAGTACACAGTGGCCTGTATTCGCGAAACCGCAAATGGCTCATTAAAATCAATGACCGTTACATGGAGAACTGTGGCAATTAGAAATGTGATTAATAAAATTCCATAAAAAAATAAATACATAAAATAAAAAACATATCAATACAAATACAAGTACATGACGATGTGATAATGCACCCCTTCAGAGTACTTCGAGAACTCCTAATCGCACTTGGGCTGAAAAAAGGGCTACCGGAAAAAACCTTGCTTAGATTAATCAAGGCTTATTACAAGAACTGATAAAACCTTCTCAGATGAGAGGCGCAATATCTACGACAAAGCAGAGCAGTCCAGTTACAATCAATTGAATGCCAAAACAATGAAATAATCAGAATGAATGACGACATCCATAAGTAAAATCCGGATTTATTTCCATGCCACTGAATGTAAAGTTTTCAACTTTGAAAATCCCCCAACCCTATTTCTGCAATGCAAAACTGTGTTTACTTGCATGCATCACTGGGCAAAGCTTCATTGCCACTGTGATTGTACTCACTGGTTTGTGGGCGGTGCAGAGAGGGGGAACACCACCTCTTCCTCCTCGTATTCAGGCCCATCTTGCAGGTCGCTTTCATCCATCGTGCCGCCACTACCTGGAGGGGGAGGAGGTGGAGGAGGAGGAGGCGGCGGCGGCGGTAGAGGGGGGAAGTCGGTCACCCCGTCCGGATCTGAAGATGTGGGTGAAATCCGACAGGCCGGTGCCTCTGAAGTGGGCGAGCCGCACATGCCGCCCACGTTCCCTGAGCTGGTTCCTTGGAAAACTGAATGTCCACCTCCGCCACTCCCAGCTGAGGACAGGGTAGATCCACTTAAATCCCCACTTGACACGGGATAGATCATACTCATGTCCGGGAGAGAGTCTGGAGATGTGTTGGAGAGTTGACGGAGGGCTGGCGCAGGTCCCAAATCGGCCAACCTCACTCTGGTTGACCTGGGACAGCAAGGGAACGGGGCCGTCTCCGGGCCTCCTCCGCCTGCCCCCGTCGTGACCGAGCCCGTCTCCTCACTACTGACCTCCGCTGCCATCGATCCGGGAATATATGTAGAGGGGAACAAGTCCAGAAGGGAGCCCGCCCTTCCCCTCTTTTGTTAGCACACTTCGTCAGTGTTTGGGCTCCCGGCAAACAACTGCAAAAGTTGACCAAAACGCGTTTGAGCCTGTCAGCTAGCGTTAGCCCACAAGCTAACTCTGCTTATGGGCTACACTAGCACGCGTTAGCTTTACCTCGCATTCGCTCTCAAGCTGAATGGCTAGCAGGTCCGACGAGACACTTGATGACTTCTTTCTTCGCTACGTCTTCATCGTTGACCGAGATGAAAGTTCACACCGGAAAAGCACATGTTGAACATTCCAAACAAATTCTCAAGTCTCGTTGTTGCTTCTGTGCTCGGACCCTACTTTCGACACTATAGTAGTGTTGTTTAATTGTCACTGCTGTGTGTGTAATCCTCGTCTCTCTATTTTTCACCAGTGTTGTTGCTTTCTTGCATCCAGCGTCCGGTCGTCGCGAATGTTGTCCACGAGTGATGTGCTCCTGTCGCCTAAAACCACGCCGCGGCGCGTTTTTCGGCGAGCCCGAACATATTGCTATGTCAAAGTCGACATTTGTTGCGTGCGGGGAGCTGAGTTGACGTTGATTTCCAGGTTTCTGCGCTGGTGGCTTACCCACCCGCTCGCTTTCTCTTTCTCTCCTCCCTCGCCCACTCCCACAGACACTGCGTAGACCAAACTAAGCGAGCACAGAGCGACACCGCTCCCCTCCAATCCATGCCATCGGCAATCACTGACAAGGCTGAACCGGATTTCTCTCGCTATTTGGGGATTGGAGGGGGCATTTGATTCAAATGTAAAATCATATACATATGTATATGACACTGATATTGTAATATCTGTTTATTGTTTCGTGTATGTGAAGGCGGGGTCAGTTGAGTCGTGGGTGACGTAATTGAGAGGGAGCCATGTGAGTGAAGATTGGCTCGGGCATTATTGCTGATTGTAAGATTCTTTGTACGATGTGCAAAAGTTAAATAAAGTTAAAAGTTAATAAAAAAAAAAAAAAGATTTGGCTCAGGCAGTTTGTTTGGGGTGTGGGCGTGAGTTGTGGCCATCAGCAGATCCCCCGTAAATGTGTTTTATTTGATGTCATTTTGTTTATTAAAAAAAACAGATTGCATTAGCGACTGTGTGCATCCTTGACCATTGGGATGAGCATTACAATGTGCTTGCATATAGCTAAGTATAGCTATAAGTCATATACAGATACATGTGGTCGGGAATATTAAACAGACACAAACACAAGTAAAAAAAAACATGTCACCCCAATTTGTGTATTCAAACCTGTGCTGATTCGCAGTGCTCTCTGGGTAAAGTCAATGCCAATCTATCAACCCAGTTTGCGAGCAATGTGTGACGTGACAAAGGTGGACGGGTATGTATGTGAAAAAAGCCTTGCGTCCCCAAGGGTCATTCAGAGAGCTGATGTGTTTTTTTTCAGGGAATTGCTTACTTGCCCTCCCCCTCTCCTTACATGGGGCAGAATAGTGACTGTCAAACAAACAGGCTCTACCATTTCTATGGAGCCCAAGGCCTTATAGCTGCTTGGCCTGTTAGTCACCATCTTCTGTCTGAATGTGACAGTGTGCTGTGGCTCCTCAAACTGAAGGTAATAAGATTTTGGACAGGATGCGGATAATTGGTTTCCCCTGACTGAGCAAAGAATCAAGAGATTGAGCTTCACAATTGAATGAAAATATGAAAAATGTCCTGTTTGACTCTAATACCAGGACTTTTCTGTACTCCAACCTTGAATAAAAAACAAATGAATTTATAAACTGAGAATTTTATTGTTATATTGTTATGCTCGGATAACTGCCAAGGAATGTTAAAATATGTTCTGAAGAGCTGCTGTCCAGCTCTGGTTCATTTTACATTTTGGTTCTTTTTTGTTACTGGACAATGTGTAACTTAATAAACAGAATGAAACAAGTCCCTCCACCAGCCCTCAATTTGCCTTGAAGTTATTATTGTAAAACAAACAAAACAGATATACGCTAGAGCTTGCAAAAATTTGCACTTTACCTTGTTTTCAACAAACCAAACATATTCTCTGTGCTTTATACTGAAAAAAATGTCATGTTTTGATCTGAATAATCAACTCCGTCAAGGGACAATTTATTAGAAACAGCATCATTATGATGCAGAATGTGCAGTTGCGCACGACTGCAAACTGCAACCACATTTGGAAACTAACATTGTTAAATGGCGATTTAAGTGAAAATTAAGAGTTACATTTTTTTTTTAAAGACTGCATTATTTATACCTATCCTGCATTGGATCCCTTGATAAGAGATTACATGTACCTATTGCAGTCATTCTTCTTATAATTATTTAATTACAACACGTGTGTCAGCTAACGATTCATATTGTGTCTCACATTCAAACTTGACCACCCCTGTGCAAAGCAATCCAAGGATACTTATGGTCACATTAGGACGACCAGTGAATAATTCACAGCATTCACATAAAAGTAAAAAAAAAAAAGAGTGGCAAATGCATGAATAGCATGCGATAAGGTTCCCACATGGGATTTATGAAATGATGATGATTTATGCCCATGCCATACACGATGCAACATCAAGCAGGTGGTTAAACTTTAATATGTCATATGAGATTGTTTAAACAGGACATGCAATTTTAAGTATTGCTTAAATGGCATTTCTTATTACTTATTAAGAAACACAATTAGTGTTAATAATAATAATAGATAATATGCAATATTACTGGTTAAATAGGATTCCTGATTTACAGCCCTTTAATTATCCCAACAAACACAAATAGGAGGTTGCTTGATGCTGCTTTGAAACATCCCAAAATATTCAGGTTTTTATTCTTATAGCTTGTTCAGTATAATAACTACTTAGATACATAATAGTTCCTCATTTTATTCGGTAGGAAATGTGCACGTCATTCAAATTGCGCACAACATTTCAGCAATACTGCTTAACCTTTTATACAACAGGCCCCGAAAAGTTGCTCCCCCTCCCCTACATTCTTTTTTTCAAGAGCCAAGTGAGGAAGTTTGCAGCTGCTATTTGAGTGTGCATATGGGCCAAGTGGTGATGTGATGGTTGGGGGTGGGGTGTTGGCCAAGCACATGTCGCGTTCAGTCACACTTAGAGAGGGATGGTGGCAGCTCTGTCCAAGCAAAACTTTGTCAAAGGAGAGTGACTTGGCAGGAACTACTCGGTGGAAATGTTGTACCACACAAGCTTCACCCTAAACAAGCGGTGGGGCAATTTCTTCTTGGGGTGTCTTTTTTCCACAAACGTTACGACCAGAGTCCATATTTTGATGGCAAAATAATGAATGACACTGAAATTATATTACATGTCAAATGTCATCCCTCCTTCCTCCTGCTAGATTTTTTTCCACAAATCATGAGCTTTAGCAATAACATCTTAATTGTTTCATAAGATACTAATAATAGATGCCATGCGGCTGGTAACATGTAATTCGATTTGATGAAATAAAGCTTGGGTCTGCATTTACACATTTGTGCTTTGTCATATTGCTCGGAAAGAGTTTTTTTCCAGATGGGCTACAGGGGGGATTAAGCGCACTCGAGTACACATAGATGGACAAGTGATACTCCAAAGAGCGACTACAATTACAACTAATGGACAACATCGATAAGACAAGCTCTGTTCAACTTCAGAGGGTTGGAACAATATTTTACCATTTACGTTGATAAGCCTAATTTACTTTCAGATCTATAATGCTCACAAATCCCTGTTTTATAAGACCATCTAAATTCAGCAATCTTCTGGATCAATATTAGAGGCATTTTTTCCCGATTATAAGAGTGGAAAGTCTGAGATGAGGTCTTTCATCTATATGAAAATGTACTGTGTGGCTCACTGCCCATGCTTTCGGTACACGATTGGATGATATCACCCTGGCACCAATGGTCTGGGCGGTTTCTCATCTGTGAAGTGAAGACGCACTGCAAGGGCCAATGAATAGGGTGGACATTAGAAGCGATTCTTGTAAAAATATCATAAAACACACAAATGGTGTGTGTGCATTTTGGAGTATGACAGAACAAAAATCCATAAACTGACAGTCCCCTCCTGCATACCGTGCTGTGTTTGATGGACGGTAATAGATTAGGATTTGTTATAAATACACAAATAAAAATCAAATACAAACTAGGCGGGTTCTCTGTCACACATAACTAAAACTATAGCTGATGTGCGAAATAAAATAATATTATATGATTGAAATTCTTAACCATCTGGGTTTTCTTATCCTCAATATCACAATTGTTACTTTTGAATCTTTTCGTAAGTAAAACATACACAACTGAAATCGAGGGATACGGTTGGGATTAGAATAAACCAATCCTATTCAAATTCATGTTAAATAGGAGTCAGCACACACCTGCAACCATTTCAAGTGTTCCTGAATAACCCCAATTAAATGTCAGCTGTTGTAGTTTTCTTACCTTCTGGTGGAACTCAGGTGTTAGTCAAGGTGGATGGAATTATGAACAGTTCCAACTAGAAGTCAGTAATAAAGGCAGAACATTCAGGATTGCGAGGCAGCACACACACAAAAAAAGCCTCCTACAACATCTGAAAATTATTTTGAGTTAATTGGAGGCACTTGAGTGGCGGCAGGTGTGTCCTTACTTCCATTTAACATGAGTTTGAATTTGATTGATTATTCCGAACAAGAGGTTGACATTTTTCAGGACTCTTGCAAGATGAGAGTCAACTTTACCGTTTACCAACTTTTACTAATGAAAAAAATAAATACAGCTGCAGACATTATAAGTCACAATGTTGGAGAAAATGTGGTAATGATTTACATGTCTCTCTTTTTTTTTGTGTCATGAAAAAAATGGCATTTGAACAGGGGTGTGTAGACTTTTTGAAAGTGTATTAATAGTTACAACTAATTTCGTCATCACCCTCCATTTTGTTTGTTTTTATTGCTTGTACAACAAGATATTGCCTACGATGACCGTTTTTCTTCATATGTTTTGTATGATATTAATGTGCATCATGGGTTCACCGCAAAAGAAACATTTAGCTCGATAAATAGATACACATTTGTGCTTTCAACTCACTGGTGTGCACACAAAGCGGGTAAAAAAAGCCAGCATTCATCATTGCAGCAGCATTGCATGTGACCTCAATACCCATTAGTCAAATTGTATTACTTCACTCATACGATGGACGTGCTTCCCCCCCCCCCACTTTTTTATGGGCTCCAGCTTCTGCATGCTGGTTTGCTGCATGAGTGAGTAAGTGTCTAAATGAGGTTATCCCATCCATCCCGTCTGAGCATGCTGGATGACACCAGAAGCCGTTCGTGGCCGACCTATTTGAGCAACAGCTGAGACATCACCCTCCCCGCTGACTGTGCGCTCAATGTATGACATCATCTATGCTGCTGTGTTTTATGTGCATCAGGAAGGGATTAATGTCTCTTTGGCTAAATTAAGGTTGCCGTTGCTGGTTTGCCCATTACTCTTCCCTGTCTGCCTCATTGTAGCCTCCGAATAGCATTCCAGCTTGACTGACTGACACTATGTTGTAATACTGCATGTCTTAAACACCCCGAACCCCCTTTTCTTACATCCCCTGACTACTTATTTTGCAAAAGCTCCCCCCCACATCCCTCTCATCTTCCTCCTGTCCCTCCATCCCTTCCTTCCTGTCTCACCTCCCTTTAGCCCCTCAGGCCGTGCGATATGCGTGTTGCAATCTACAGGCCCACTTCTCTGCCAGGCCTTGCAATCACCCGGTACCTTCCCCCTCTTGCGCTTTTAGGCTCCTCTGTTTAATTTATGAGCTTCCTGTAGCTCCTGTCATGTCTCATCGGGGTCACAGGAAGACACAGTGTAAATAATGTAGCGTCCCCAAAGACGTGCTGACAGTCACCGTGTGCTCCCATGGAGAGGACATGTACCTCTGAGTTGCCATACTTACCTTCACACATATGTCATACTCAAAACATGATCTCACGTGAGACCCACAAAGCACTACCAATGTAGTAACTCGTATATTCACAAACATAATTCTCTGGATGTGGGAATATTGATTACTTTTGGAGTTCTTCCAATCAATTCAATCTCTCCCTAAATCTCCAACAACTCGATTGGATGCTGAAAGTATTGATATTGTTGTGAGAAGGAAATGGGAAATATAGGCTGCGGCAAGAAAGCTTGCAACCTAACTACAGCTTTTTTCATGCATGGCCTATTTAGATGAAATTGAGTCGGATCGCTTGAATTAGAATCGTAGGTTATGCTTGGGGAACATTGAATTAGATTTCAAAATTAAGAACAATAAATAAACCCAACCAGACTAAAACACTTAAAACAATTGTTGTTTGTGAATCGTTGTATGTGGTAAGGTGTCCCAATATATTTGTCCAGCTTGCGTGTGGCGCAAAGGTCAGCAAAGAAAGGATTTGGGTGGGAGAATGAGGCCGAGCAAGATAGAAAAGTTGTACGTACTATGTATCTAATAAAAATATACTGACAATAAATTTATAATGATATATGATGTGATAGTTAATTTTTGCAGACAGGATGCACAAGTATATTTACTGTTTGCGTGTATCCAACTCGAAGGAATGAATACCCTTTAAAAATAGCAGCATTTTGTGTTTGTAGGTGTATGGGACACAATTTTTACAATTTTTAATACGTTGAATTAAACAATAAAATATTCACGTCACAATGAACGTTTTCTCATTTTGATACACATTCTCATGGATTTAGCTTTACGCTTTGGAAATCTACCGGGCAAAGCCTGTGAAATGATGAAGAAGGCAGATATGTCATCAGCAAGCCTCATCTCTGACTTTCTTTCTGACTGACGCAAAGTGTGTCCGTCGTGGTTTTTCTTCGGATTATTTCGCTCCCCCTTGAATTAAACAATAAAAACGCAGCGACAGCTTGCCAACACCATCAACAGAATCTGAAGACGAGTCGGGCCAGTGACTTCACGCACAGCCAGTGGTTGGGCCCAGCTCACGAAAATGTCAAGATTTCTGCATCTATTTTGAGGCTTTTCCGTTTTGTTTTTACCAAAGTAATGAATGGAATCTTATTATTTGTACTTGTCCTCTGCCACTTTTCTTCATGTCCCACACCTTCTTGTGTGTTCATGTTTTGTCAATACACGTTTGATGATGATCACTCCTTTGGGAGTATCAACCTGTTCGACAGAGCTTAATGTCTATTGATCAGTGGAGCCTTTCAGCAAATCCATCACTTAGGTCGAACTGTGGCTTACAATCACCTGTGCAATCCCCCACTGTTCAACCCTGCTTTGTATGTTTTTGAACATGTCCCCTGTTGATTGACTAGATGCAGTACATTTGATCGTGCATGTAGCAATGTGTGTTTAAATGTGTGTTTGTTTATGAACAATGTTTTAACTGAAGCAACAGAATACAAATGAAATAGCTTCACAGTACATGTAGAGGTGATGATAAACGCAATCATGGCTTACGGAACAATAAATAAGCCATAAGTAATTCACGTATTAGTTTAACCTCTTACTCAGCTCAGCTCATCTTTATTTGTAAAACGTTTTAAAACAGCAGTTGGATGACTAAAACAGGTGCAATATCATCCGAAGTTGAAAGTCAAATTAAAAAAAAAAAATTGGTCAAGGACGAGACCAAATCAATAGTTCCTATATGTCTGATTTTACAATGAAAAAGCATGAGCTGTAAAAATGTTTAGTTTTGTCTTACGTTAAGAATGTAATAGTGGATGTGAGTGAAAAAGAAGGACACCGCTGGTGGAGAAATCAAGGACATGCCTTCAAATGAGCAAATGCCGCTTATATTTTTACCCACAGAATTATACTCAGACTACCTCGAGAAGAGGATTTGAATTGAACTGACTGATGTTGAGGACTTTATTCCTGCATTCTGTTTTCATTTTTCTCTCTATATATGTTGAAGTGAGCGTCTGTAATGAATATTTGACTTGCCGATCCCATAAAGACCAAGTCTGACAATTTGTTATGCCTTCTCGAACACTCGAGTTACCATATGACAAATCCAAACAACTCCATTTTGTTCTTCACTCTACTCACCTTAAATTGCTTTTTAATCTTTAAAACATCTATCCAAGTCCCTCTGCGACAGGCCCGCCGCACCTAAAACAAATAAACAAACCTCTCCATAAGGAACATAATGAAAAGTAAATCTCTTCTGCATTAAGTCAGATTTCTGAGCAGTGTTTCATGTCCCATCTCTTTCACAATAAGTGTGGATGTGCATCACGTCCATGAACAAAAAAAAGAAAAGAAAAAGAAAGGAACAAACAAAAATGCTCATCTACGGATACAGATAACCGCTTGAAATGTCCTCAGGGAGAGCAATTAAAATTGTGATTCTCACTAAGTGTTCCTTATGAATAAAAAAATAAAACATCAATTCAAAGTCCATAATTGAAATTGTTTCAGTGTTCTCGAACTGTGCCTCCAAGAAGAAGGAACGATGCTGTGACGTTTAGAGAAAACTGAAGATAAAGCGACCTCTCCTGGACACAGTTGGTAAAACAATATTATGCAGTATATTGTGCAGTACAGTACTGTAGGTAGTGTGTATACTTTTATACTTCCCTAATTAATGTTGACTTAATCAAATTAAAATACATTACATTAAATACAACATTTTTAAATGATCAAATCATTTGCATTTAAAAATACTTTTATAGTTTTAATGGATGTATGCATTTTTTTTAATATAAGACCAATACCACAATGATTTTATTCATTTCTTTATGATTATAACGTGTTAAATAATGGTGTTGAACGATGTTAAATGACAAACAAGTCGTAACTAATGTGATCATCATTTTAAATTGTCCAGTAGACGGCGCTGCAGCAGCACAGATGACGCAATTATCTCAAGCAACAATGCCAAGATGATGTACAGTAGTGAAACACATTACCGCATCTCATCATAGCGGAATAACAGAAATATCTTCACTTAAATTAGGGGAGCAGATTGCCTGATAATATAAACAAAGAGGATAACATATAGATAAATTGATCATCTCTCTCTCACTCTGTATATATATATATATATATATATATATATATATATATATATATATATATATATATATATATATATATATATATGTAAATACAAAACAGACCACATAATTACAGGTGGGAGTGGGATTGTGATTACTTCCTGTAAAACTAAAATTATGACTCAACCAAGAACAAGAATATGATGGAAATAACAACCTCCCCATTTATCTATCACCACCACAGTTTCCCTCATTGCTGCAGTAGGCAGCTGTGAATAAAGACAATTGTGCAAAATCTTAATTAAATAGTGAAAATACTTATTTCCAGTCTCTGTGATTTGGTGAGCCTTATATCGCAGGGTGGGCTGCAACGTGTGAGCGTTCATGTATCAACTTCCCACTTGCTGCTTTATACATGCAATCACACTATAGCCATTAACACAATTTCAGAGGTTTTATCATGGCTGGGTGTTTGTGTTAAAGGGGAAGTCAACCCACAAAATTCGTAATAATATTTTTTTTTTTTAAGCTTCGCGAGTCCAAATATGGTATTCTGAATAATATTACGTTTGTAAAATTTGAGTTAAGCAGTAAAATCCACCTGTTTTTGTACATCTGCCATTTTGCCACTTGCTGTCGACTTAAAATTACATCAAAGTTACTCTGGGCTCAGATAACGTCCGATTATGGCTCAGCTTCAGAAAACAGGTCAGTTGTGATTGGTTGTTACCTGAGCCCTAAACAACTGTGAAATGGCCGCCCCCCTGAGATGGCTAAAAGATTGCTGCTCAACTCATATTCCACCAACCCAATATTAATCAGAATGCCATGTTTAGACTAGTGAAGGCACATAAAACAAAATATGCCAAATATTTTGCGCAGTTGACTTCCCCTATAAGATGTTGTGACAAACGATCGTGACCTTGTGACCAAACCACAGGAGAAGTCCCTGAACCTGCTGAGCAAATGCAGAAGGCAATTTATACAGTATAGCATTGTTCATCAAAACAGTACTCGATATATATGATCTGCATCTCAGCATTTTCTCCACTCAGCAACTCTAACGATTTCGCGAAATTAGATGATTAGATGATAGATGAGAGTGTTGTTTAAGGACCATTACGATACTGATTGGGCTTCAATTTTTAATGAAAAGTGCTCTCACAATCTAAAATTTACGTGTGGTGAGCTCATGCAGTACTGTCGTGCATCATTAGCGACGCTCACAGAGACAAATTGGTTGTATTACCAGCTGTGTGATGTTCCTTTGTGATTTGTCATCATAAGGCGACATGTATTGGGACTTAAAAATTTATTAAGTGATACAGCACATCCACATTGTTCGTCTTTGTTACTATACAGCCTTTGACAATCACTGGCCTATAATATCATAACATCTTTTGGTTTTAAATAGACTTTACTTTTTTTTTTCAATTATACCTTGGTGGCGCCTTGAGATAACTCACAACAATAGTATGTCAATCCCTCAAATTTACCCTTACCCTTTGAATTAAAATGAATTGAAATACCATGAATCCATTTCAGTCTCCCCACCAAAGAAAGTTGTGTATTTAATGAGAAATATATAACTTCATACCATAAACAATACAGTAATTACATCATTAAATACAGTGCAAAGAATTAAAAACAACATTTTTGACAATTCAGTTGACAGTGCTGCTCCCCCTGGCGTGTGTGCCGTGGCCAAACGAGGGAAGTCTAATACTATAATACAGACATACGGATGTACGTGGGCACAGTCACAACTCCTCAGTGCGCTCCAGTAATGTTAGTCGTTCTTTGCAGTGGATAAAGAATATATCCCCCGTGAGTATTGTAATTTCTTGCGTACCCCAATTGGAGAATCACCAACCCAGAGAATTCTTAATCAATTTAGGATTTAGATCAATTGATGAATAATTTGGGACATTTTGTCAAATGTTAACGCAATCGTGGAATTATTGAGTTAATCCTGAACTGTGGTCATTATTTTTATTTAACTGTACATTATTGTGGTTGCAGTTTACAGTGGCGTACATCTTGAATATTTATAGTTCTTCTGGGTCGTGTTTCGGTTACCATACAGGAAAAGAGTCAGTACTGCCTTTCAGATTGGTGCGGTGCAGAGCGACACCATTGCAAAATAAGGCATTTAATGTATGAAGCGCTTGGTGGATGAATACAGAAAATCATTATGCATGACCTTGGAATGACCCTCAACAGCATGAAAATGAATAAAAAAAATCTAAAAAAAATAATCTTGCTTTTCTGTCTGATGTAATTTTTTTAATACAATTGATTGCAAACATGGCCGACTACATATCAATGAAAGCAAATGTAATTGTTTTCTTGACATTTATTTAAAAAAATACATGTAGAAGGTTTCAGGCAATGCGGCAAAGTATTTGGATCATGTAACAGTGGAATAATTCACATTCCGAAATATAGCAATGTGCTTCCCTCTTAAATCATTTTGGCTGTCTTTTCATCGTTTTATGGTAAGCGCTAACACCTAAAAGATCAAAGTTCATTGCACACTACAATTGACAGGCAGGCACCCACAGTAACCAGTCCATCGTCTTTTTACTGTAGCAGATGAAAACTCTCCAACAGTGCTTGCACATCACTGCGGGCTTACAACTCACATGCACTATGTGGCGAAAAAAAAGTGCAATGAGAGCTTTTGAATCAAGAGGGGGTCGGCTGGTGTTGGGAATTAAAAGTGTGAATTTAATGAGGGCAAGTAAAGTGGGAATCGTTGCATTGGAAAACCTCAGCGCACTGCTGGCTGGGAGAGAAAAAGTGCTGGCCAAAGCAAAGAAGCTGGAACAAATCTTTAAACTGATTCAAGCATTCTTGGAGAGCCGAGGCATCCTGGTTCCTTTTTAAGAGTGAAAATAAATGAATTCCAACATAATCGCCAGAGCTCTAAGACTAAGAGATACAACGTGTACAAGAGCACAACTCCATAGGGGTGATGAGGCCTACATCCTTCCGAGGCTTATCTTCCTCAGCATTCTGTTCCCTTCAGTGAAAACTCTCAATATTAAGACCTGCTCAGCTTCCCCTTGCGGAGGATTATGATTGTATGGCGCTATTCTCTCAAAGGTCAAGAGAGGCGATTAGTCTCTCTCCCATTCTGAATCCCAGTGCCGCCTGAGGAGGAATGATAGAGCAGTATGCTCCCCGACTTCCTCTTTTTCCGTCATTCGATTTCTCTTCATCCAAATAATGTCAAGTCATAAAGCAAAAAAAAATGTGTGTAATTATATATGTTTTGTTTGAATCTGCTCTTCGGTTGATGCCGTTGCTCTCAAGTGCTGTGTTGTCGCATTACCCCTGGAAAGGAGCCAACGTTTGCCTGAGCCTTTTTTTTTCTCTTCCAATGTATTGAGAGAAAGTTCTCTCCTCGACTTGAATTATTCTTTTATTTGCTTTGCTCCCTAGCCATTCTATTTCTTTTTTGTTGTTTGCAGCTGCTGCCACAGATTGGATTCAGCGTTTGCAGGGTTCCAAAATTCCCAAATGCACAACCTTTCCCGCTTCCTTCAAAGATGGCAGCTGAAAGGAATCCAAAGACAGGGAATCTTTGCAGCCTTGCATCCTCTTTGTTTGTCTCCTCTTTCAGAAAAGAAAGGTAATGCCAATAATGGAAATATTATAGGAGAGTTAAATACAATAAAAGAAAGATATTCAGCATGTGTGTACCACAATCATCCAAAAGTGACTATAAACGTTTTTCTATGCCATTTCAGGTAGCATCCGGACAGACATGAGGCTATCAGCATTGGACAGTTAAAGCGGTGCCCTTTTTCTAAGCACATTCCCTTGCCCATGGCTCGCCAATTGACATTGGAGTAGTGTTGCAAAGTTCATCACTGGCAAGAAGCCTTTCTATCTCTCATGGCAGTTGAGAAACAGTACCAGAAGCTTTTGGGCCACCAAACGGTTGTAAGGCGTATAGTATAATTTGCGCAAACCATGTGAAGTTTCTCAAAACAGGATGTGGACGGCTGCTGGCCGGTTGGGAAATTTCACATATTTTCCCCAAATTCCCCATGGCCACCCTGCGCCTGACTGTATTATCAACTGTGGGTTTGTCAAGCCCTTTGAGACTATTTTGTGATTACGAGTTATACAAATAAACTTCACTGGATTTGGCAAAGAAATGTTGTCAAATGTTCATCGTCCCTTTTTTTTTTTGAAGTGCAGAAAACAAGTGAATGCTATTGGCCAATAGACATTTTCACCACGATGTCATGATGTACGTAAGGTACAAAAGCAACCCAAAATTCTCATTGCACTACGAATAAACAAACACTTGTCTTTGTACCAAGGCGGTGTGGGTGAGAAGACAGGTAAATCGCTTGAATCCGCAAAGTCAAGGCAGTCAAAAAGATCATGTGAAGTGAGGTAAACCAAATCAAATGGTGACTCAACGTTGGCCGTAATTCACATTACAACATTAATTAAAAAAAATAATGTCGCGGAAACTCACATAGAGTTAACATGATCACTGAGGGAGTGGGTCGGTCAGGGGTGTCAAGATCTCTCCCGGCTGCAACACACCTGATTCAAATGATCATCTCATCAGCAAGCTGTGAAGAAGTCTGATAAATATCCTGTTAATTTGACTCAGGTGTGTTGCAGCCGGGGGAGATGGAAAACATGCAGGACACCGGCACTCGAGGACTGGAGTTTGACAGCCCTGGGCTAAGTACTTGACTTGTCACTTGCTCATATTAACGGCAAAGGCAAGTTCTCTTAACGCGGTGTCCGACTGTGGGATGGGACTAAAAAAAAATGTCCAATTCAGTGAGACTGTTTAACAAAAAAAAAAAAAAAAAAGCATGAAAATGTCTCACAAAGTGATAGCAGGTAGAAAGGCATATTAGATATGAAAACCAATCTCATTTCACTCTTTAATGTTACAATCGAGATTATACATGAGTTTGAGTGCTTCTACAACAAAACCAATTCATGAAAGGAACCAAAATAATAGCTTCGCTGCAAAGTAGTGAGAATTAATTTCACCTTGGAGCTAAGGTATTTGACAACAGGGCAGCTGAATAGCAATATACGATCTGTCCCATAAATGCCCATTATGTACCGCTGAACAACACCCGCTGAGAAATAAATTACCTTATGAGAATAGACATTACGAACAAAGACACTTCAGACCAAAATCACATTTAAAGTCGAAGAACTTTGCTTAATTGCATTAGCCCAACTTTGAAGTATAGGTGAAATCCAATTTCAAAGTCTAAAAGAGCAAAGCTGCATCAAATTAAGTCTGTTCACTTGCTTGAACGTATTCCAGTGAATATGACACCAAAGTAGTGAAACACTTTTGATACAGGCAGAGGGGGAGCTTTTGAAGGATGGACGAAAATAATTAGTCACATTAAAGGGAGCGCACTGTATGATGAGATTGCATTGAGATAATACAGCCGCTGAAAATGATGAAACAATCATGTAATTCTGGTAACATTGGGCTAGAAAGATTCTTAGAAATGAATATTTTGCTCCTTCCATGACTTAATCTGCTAAACTGCAATCAGTATATGTCAGAGAGTATGCACAGATGATGGCCCTGAATAGCTGAAGTGTCTGTATAAGATTCGAACAACGTGCACACGATTGTGGTGTGGAATTGCACTGCAACATATGTAGTGAAGGATTTTTTTTTAACATACTGAAGTATCTTAATTAGTTATGTAATCAATGCATCCCAGTTTTTGTAAAGGCAGAACTGCTAATATAACGTTCATTTGGGCTTTTATTCCATTGTGCAGGTGTACCTAATTTCGTGGCTGGTCTATGTAGGTCACCACTTTCTTCACACTCTGTGAATAAATTAAAATGCAGACACTTCATATATAGTGCGCAATGGAACGGCTGTTTTGTGACAATGTCATGCAATAAAATTAAAAATAGAAGAATGACACTTAATTCCAGAAAATGGAGGATTGGGCCTTTGTTTTTCCAACATCACTCTCACTTGGTGTGATCTCAGCATTCCCATTACACATTCATCAGATGTTTCTCTTCACTCAGCTTCCTCATTTGCCATGCAAGCTGAGCTGTCAGGAGGAGGCCCGCAATCTTTCCTTCAGTCCTTATCGTGCTTCCTCTCATCCATCCCTTTCTCTTTGCTTCACTTTTCCCTGAGTGGCCGCCCACCCCTGCCATGACTTTGTTCACCAAATTAACTTGGGCACCTACTGTGATTGGGATCGGCGAGCGGAAAGTCAACTTTAACCTTGCTTATTAATTGGATATCACAACCTCTTCTATGAGAGTGAAGAGTGTTTCAAGCTGATAGCGTGCACACGCACACACACAGACGGCATGAGACACATCACTGACATTAGAACCATCACTACCCTTTGACATGCTTTGAACAAATTCTATACCATCCCTGACATCAATTCCCAAAATGCTATTTCATCTTGTGGGCCCCAACATGGCTGTACTCTTTCAAATAAAGTACAATATGAACAATAGAAATGCTCTTTATCTGGGGTGCCTCATCTTATCTGTAACTGCAGTGAGAAAGCCACTGTTCATACTGATATGAAAGTTTTAATGGTGAAAAAAAAATGGACAAGTTTTCTTCTGCTCCTTTTCATTCAGCCTTATGCACCATGATATTTGGGGTTCAATGAATGAAAAATGCATCAGCACGATGCGGTAGTCGTTAGCACCTGTGTCGCAAAGTAGTGAGCTTGGAGCTTCTGATCTCAGCTGTGATCTTCCTATGATGAGTTTGTGCTTTTTTTGCATGTGAGGATTTTTCTCAGAAGTGTGACTTCTTCCCACGTTATAAAAACATGCAAGGTTGAGTGCAGATTACATTGTCCATAGTTGTGAACATGAACGCCAATTATTTTAAGATGGTGACAATATATTTTCCTACACAGATGGATTGGCTTTAATTATTGAAAAATAATAAATAAAGGTGAACAATGTCAAAATTTCCCTTGCGACCTTTGATTTTTACGTATGCACTGTCGGTCATGCCTCAGTGACTTCACATAACATTTAAGGTAGGGTTGTGTTTCTTCAAAGGGAACAATTACAGTCACATCCCACAATCCTCTCAACAAAGTGAGTGGGCATCATGGCCAGACACGTTTTTCCGAGGCACTCAATTCATTTCATGTGCTGTATAGCCACATTTGTCCAGATGGGGGCGCTATTGAGCTGTTCCACAGATACAAAGGAGGGCGTTTGACCTCTCTGGCTCTTGAGATACCACAGTTGAGTTGAGCTCTACTAAAGATCCTGAAAAAACGGCAAACACAATCATAAAAGTGCTGACGCTCACACTTCACAATGATATGCTGAAGTCGGGGGCAATGCAACTGCACTTTAGTAGATTTTTCAGGAATCTGTAATTGACTCGAGTAGTTGCTGTTCTGAACACTTTTTACTTTTACTTCCTACATTTTCAAACAGTACTTCTGTTCCTTACTTTGTCAAAATGGGCTTGTTACTTTTTTTCAATCTCCGTGGATGACCATGCTCAAAGATGTAAGTCAGCCACAGTGGAAATTTTGATTGACTGAGATGTGTGGGACTCAGTGACGTAGAGGAGCGTGAACCAGGGAGCATTAACCATGATGCCAAGAGATTCGAGAAGCGATACAAACCATGGCCTTTTATATGAAAATTATTTTACGTTGACCGCTTCAATATTGATTCATGGCAAATATGGTTTGTCTTGTACAAAACTTAAAACCACAAGCTCCTAGCATGCTGCATCTAAACAACATATAGATACGGTATTTTTTTTTTTAGTCTGTATCAAAAACCCGTTTGGACTCATAAAAATGTATTATAAGTCAGTTTGTTAACAAATCAATGGGAATGCATTATTTTTATAGCATTAACACCATAGCCAATGCTAGTGAGTTCTTGCTTCCCGACCAAAGTTTTTCTTCATTCCAAATTGTCTAATTGGGTAATGCATGAAATAGACGGTAAACAATATTTTTTTACTTTTGTAGTTTTCCAAAAGGATTTTTTTCTAAACATATTTGTACTCCTATTTAAAGGGGAAGTCAACCCAAAACCCTTCTTTACAATATGTTCTATGCTGCCTTCCTCTCTTTTTGTCATATTTGTTAAAACTGACATGATTGTCCTGGCAGGAGTACATGAGTAGTACATGAATACAATAATCTGTGGTGGAAAAAAAACAAAAACATCCTGCTCTGGCCCTATCTTGTACCTCAAGTTTGACATGCAAAAAAACCACTACGCCTGAGGAAAAAAAAACAATCAGAGACAGAAGGCCTCATCAATAAAACCATGAGATTCATGAGCTTAGCTGAAACAATGACGGAATATCCATCTCCGAAAAGTAAGGAAATACAAACAAAAAGGAGTTGCATTTTAGATTTGGAGTGACCTCGGGCAGCCGGGAGGATTCTGAAGCAATGCAGATTTAGCAACATTTCTGCATGAAAGGCAACTTATCACCTTTTTTAAAAATTGCTTTGTACATTAAAAAAAATACTTCATACTGATCTCATTTTGTGTTATAGTAACACTCCATTATGAATAAGTCACATTACCAGCCGAGCAGTCATAGATTGTTTACAGTGCTAATGCTAGCTTCCTGTTATGCTCCTAGAGCAGCTATTTAGTTGAAGCTGTGTGCCAAGTACTTTTGCCACCTCTGCAAATGTGGCACCTGTGCACCAGTTCAACGGAAAATGCTGATTGCTGACAACACCCAAGTGATTCCGTTTAATGTATGCAAAGATGCATAAATGGGTGTCCTCACAAACACGCGGCCTTGGCATAAATGTCACAGATTATAGCGGGCTGTCTGTCTGTTTGTTTCAGCACAGAAAACACACACTGTTTGAGTGGCGTGCCTGTGGACGAACTCGAGCGGTGTTTGTACATCTGTTTGGAGGCTTAAATATGTGCAAACACAGATGAGAATAGGGAGGTGTGTGGCAGCGAGCTCTCGCAGAGTGCAACAAGACCGTGGGCTCCAGGAATGAGGGAGGGATAACATTGGACAGTTTCCGAAAAAATCTTCAAATATTTACTCTCCAAATGCCGGTAAAACGAAATCCGTGGCAGTGAAAACAATGACAACTGTTCAGCTTCTCCGCCTTTTATTCTCACTCTCCATCTGGCATGACCTCACATTGTTAGACCTCATTCCCACATTGCATGCATGCTGTTCGAGCATATCTGAAAGTGTCTGAAGGGATGGTTCACTTGAGAAAATAATATCATTCACTGTTGGGTTTAAATAGTGTGTGCAAGTCGCGTGGAAGCAGAACATCACATTCCTGGGGGGGCTTTTTTTTTTTCACACTCCGACAGTTTAGTCCCATTAGACTGCCTTTGTAAAATCCTGTACTGTACTTATCGTTGAGCACAATAAACTTTTAGTGAAAATAAAGTAATTCTTGCTTTTATGACACTTCAAACTGTAAAACACCCCTCCCAAAAGACTGAGAGATATATTTTTGATAGTAAAATAATTTCTTTACAGATACAATTATGAAACGCGCGACAAGTTGACGGCCAGTGGCTTTTTTTTTTTATTTATTTATTTTTTTCCATCAAATGCGCTATATAAATAGTTGTTTTGTACGACATTCCTTCACACCATGGACTGCGTCATGACATCACACATTTTCTACAAACTAAAGTGACAATACTGTTTTCATTCAACATCTGGGACTCATCCCAAAATCCGCGTTTGCTCATGGGCTCCATGGTAATGAAATCAAATCGTTTACTTTATCTAGCTCTATTTACACCATATGGTATACAATGCGCTTGTCTCATATATGTTGAACCGTAGTATGCAGCCGTGTATTGATTGAGTCGTGTAAATCTACGGAAATGATTTCCTTTTTAGTTTAAAATAGCTTACTTAGTACCCCGACCAGTGGCAGAATCTAGACTCTAGATTCTAGAGTATTTCTCTTGCTTTGGTCCAGTAAATTTATCTCTATTGTGTGGTACCAGCTAGCTAGCGCTAAGCTAACTTGTTGTCTCCCGTCTGGTGTCCAAGTGGCCAAACGCGCTTCATATGATGCTGTGATGGTGTGAGTGTTGTGATTGTGTGTGTGGGGGTGTGTGTGTGCATGTGTGTGTGTGTATGTGTGTGCGTGTAGCAAAGTGAACCCAACAAAACTGACAGAGGCCGCGATCAAACGAAGTTGAGATTTATTTAACTAAGGGATCACGTCAGACGTAAGAAAAACACACACAAAAAAAACTACACTAATCAAAACGATCCGCAGTACGCAGAACAATCTAAGGTGAATGGGTGGAACAAGAGGAGCTAGCCGCCAAAAACAGGACAACCCAAATAACAGAGAAAAACAAAGTGAATACTAATAAGACAAAAGGAAATACCCAGCCACACTAATAGTACCAGAACGAGAACTAACCCACACAAGGTTAGAAAACTACAGCAAATAACAAGAGCCAGGAAATATTTGGGTGGAAAATATTGACGCGAAACTGGACTAACACAAGGTACAAATTGACGCTGGGAAATGGCAACAAGAGACAATATTCCGGCAACTAGCTCCTTTGTCTCCAGCGTTTAAGAACCCAACTAATGGTGATGACCAGCAGGTGTGGGCCGGCGACTCCACCCATCCCAATGTCGGAAAGAAAAAAAACAAACAGATCTGAAAACAAGCTGGATCACAACGGTGAGATGTGATGTAACAAAGAAAATGCATTCATATACTGCCTAGCTGGACTTTATTGACTGGCTGCTCAATAGTTGTATTGTGCTCGAATGTGTTATGTGCTTTCACGCACGTGCACCTACGTCATACTGAGCTGTGAGTGATGCCACCCAAATACAGTATTCCTCTGTAACAATACCTGGGACAATAAGCTATGACCCGTTCAGACTCTGATCTAAAAATTCAAATTTGCAGTTCGTTTTTAATGACCAATTCACATTGAAACTGAGTTACCACCGATTGGTGCACAGCACGAGCTTTTTCCAATACATATACTATAGATATTCTGAGTGTGAGGTGCCTAAACTTGTCTCACATCCAATGTGATGACATTTCTCCCCCACACAGTCATTCCAAGATTGAGATCTTGTGATCTTTATCTTTTACTCAATATAGAGCTGATCTCAAATCTAAAATGCTGCAATGCTGGCAATTTCAGAGATATGTTAGTCAGTTTTACAAACAACAATTTCACAGACAAGCTGGGCGAGTCCCTTTTCCACGCTTACTCTCCCAGTGAAAAACATACTTGACCTTAGTGGCATTAAACGGTTAGCTTCCAATTGACATCAATAAATGTCCATGACTGAGAATGAGTTGATTTCCTCTGGATGTTCACAGACGGCAACTATCATTTTCTCCTCCATTCTTCTCTTTTCAAACAACCCGCCAAGTGTACATGACCCTGAGTGTGACGTAGCATGTCCGCATATTTTCGACGCTTCGCTCCGTGTCCGGTCGCTTCAAATGTTGCTATGGCAACGCCTGACGAACAGGGACTAATTCAAATCAAACAATTTAAGCACACTGTTAATGGTTAAACTGCATAATAAGCTTATTTTGATGGTGGTGGTACCCAGAGAGCTCTGTATTTTTTTTTTGTGTGTGTGCAAAAAGTTTGAAAACCACTGATTCCGACCATCAAACACTGTGTGACTAAGATTTTACGAACAGTGTCTTGATGTACCTTGACAGTAAAGTGTTTCTGCATGGCTGAGGCTTCTCTGGCAGAGTGGAAGGTGCAGGTAGCTTCATCTTTCTGCATGGGCAGTTCTGCACTTCCCCGCGAGTCAGCATGTTTGAGCTCGAGCGCGGTAAACAGAGACAGTAACGGATAAGTGGATGTGATTAGCAGGAAACTTGAGTGTGTCCTTGAAACTCGGAACGACAGACGTGAGTCCTGTGAGGCTGCCGTTCAGATACTGTAGCACTCTCGCTTCCACCTCTTGGCGGCATCAGCGTGATAAGCGTGCAGCCATCCTGACAACAACCATAACACAATCAATTGATTGCCACAACCATTGCTGAGCATAATGACAACAAAGTGCTTATCAGAGCTCATCCAAGTCACCCATAAAGTAAATTTAATCTGCGGAGTATTTGTTGTACTCACACTCTCATTTAGGCTAATGTCAACGCTTATAACTTCAGTCACAAACATCAATGACTTAATGTTCGGCTATACTCGATCCAGCTACATGAAAGGGGAAGAGAATGGTAAAATATCGAGTCTTCCTATGAGATGGCTGCACCCAGCCAAGCCCTGTATGTTCTGCTCTGAAGTGCAAATGAGTCCTATAATTAGATTCCACGTGTGTGATGTGGAAAAGGCGAGTATTTAACCCTCCACATAGGCCACAAAGAATAGCCACAGATGTTGCAAATATGGGGGCACATAAAAGAGCATTTAGCCACTCGGACACAGTCGCAAAATAATTGCTGCAACAAAGAGATTACTATGTGAAGACGTACCTTTTTAGTTGCTGCAGTAATGAGGATAACCTACTTATTTTATTAGCATGCATGACGTTAACAGTATAAACTGGCATGGAATTGATCTTTAATGACTACACTTTGTTTTAATTAGAGCCTGTACGCCCGGGAATGCAAAGCATTCGGCATAACGATTACAATAATGAGTTTACTTGCTTTAATGAAGATGCACAGGCTGGCCTAAGCTCGCAAAAACGCACAATTGTATATTCTCTTCCACTGGCATACAAAAGGTACCGTGACAAACTCCTGCAATAGACTTGGCATGCTGGTGTCATCCTCCCGTATGGTGCTCTGTGCTTCCCTCCCCCAGCTTCTCCATGCCGGGAGGACATGACGAGCCCAGCTGTAATGTGTCAAGCGGGCTAATGTGAGTGCCACAGGAACCCCTGCTGCACGTGCCCTCCTCCAGCACAGACTTTTCTTAAGTCGCCTGAAATGCACTGCAGCTTGGCCCCCATATATAGCTGATAACGCCACTGTGTCTAATTTGTCCACACTGATGGAGTGGGGCATCACCTAGGGTTCTTAAAAGCCCCACTCAGAAGCATAATGGTAGAAAATA
The DNA here is from genome assembly GCF_059441095.1 of Idiotropiscis lumnitzeri. NCBI lineage: Eukaryota > Metazoa > Chordata > Actinopteri > Syngnathiformes > Syngnathidae > Idiotropiscis > Idiotropiscis lumnitzeri. Next base: position 25,491,954 of record NC_142391.1, on the reverse strand, counting down.
GATCAAACATTTATACCATAAATGCCCAAAGAGTGCACTTTTCTCTCCCAGAAGCACAAATAATGTGATTTTCCACTCTATTTAATCCAAAATTTGTTCTTTCTCGAGGAGCAAATCAGCATCCCATGTCATTTCTTTCAGGCAAAATGGTCTCTAAATATGGAAATACTTTTGAAATGGTAGTCTTGAATACAGGAAGTAAAAAAAAAAAAATCGATTCCAAGAAAATGGTTGACAAGGTCAAAATAATCACGATTATAAAAAAATATACAGGCAACGTCTACTAAACAATCTTATGTTTCATAATGATGTTACTTTGGAAAATATTGCATTTTGCAAACATTTTTGCAAGACGCTTTGTAATTAGAATTGAGCTAGTATATTAAAGTATACAGTATCTGCATAATTGAAAACAACGTAAATAATTAAATGGTTTTGGTCACATTTTTTTATTCACTTCAATGGGCATTGTGCTGCAGCTTCTGGTGTGTGCATCTTGGCCACCTGACAATATGAAACACAATCAATTGATATAAATGAAGGAGACGGTCACAATTGCTTCATAAGCCACGTACATAAATATAACAAAGAATTGAACTGTTTGATGATTTGTGATTTTTATACTTCAGTGCCGATTAACATAGACCCGTTCTCTGCTGGGCCAACAACGGAGTCGCGAAGGATTGAACACAAGAACACTGCCACAACTAAACTGCACTAATAATAGAGCCTGTGTGGATCGTTATAGTTGGTCTACATGTGTTGCTCCATCCTTTGTGTTCAAATGCCTGTTGCTCAAAGCTTTATAACTTTGCATAACTGATGTATTTGTTAGTATGTTTCACATTGTGTTAGCATCCAGTTGGCAAACTTTAAGACAAAGTTATGTGTAATTCTCTTTTATGTTTCATTTGGCAGTTTAATCCCCACCCCCAAAAAAAATATAATATATATATATATATATATATATATATATATATATATATATATATATATATATATATATAATGTGTAAATAAAAATACAAGGCATCACATTCCTGCAAACTAATATAAATATATATAAAATGTGTAAATAAAAATACAAGGCATCACATTCCTGCAAACTACTAACTGTAGATAGGTCAAAATATTAAACACTATTGGTACACAAAAAAAAAAAATGTCAGAATTCCAGCAGAGTCCAGAATAAGGTGGATATGCGTTGTCTAAAGGTCTTCAACAAAGTGCATGTGATCAGTGTGCGAATACAGTAACTGACCTTCTATAAAAAAATTCTGCAAAAAAAAAGGTCAATTATTCAATGAACTGATCATAAATTTTACTTACAGCCAATCAAGGACATTGAGTCAAATGCCAAAGAAAATGCAACGTGAAGGCAGGCATAGCTGCCGGTAGTTTTGTTCCCTCGCAGTGATACATTGTCAAAATTCAGAGAACAAAAGTTCATCTTTGGAAGATTCCAAACACGGCGAGGAAAAATCCACAAGCCGCTGTTTTCTTTGTCTGACAAATGGCATCATGAAAAGTCGCATATTCGCGGCCTCTTGTGTAGTACTCAGTGGAGGGCGTTGGGATGAAACATCACTTCAGAGACACGTATTTGTCTCTGATGCCTCGAGAGCTCTTAAGAGGTGTCTGCAAAAAGAATGAGCGACATGAAGGATGGCTCATTACACGCTGATATAAGGGAACATTCTGAAAAGAGATTGTTGTTGGCGGCGACGGCGGGCTCGGCGCTGTCGTCTGTATAGGCACGGAACGATATGGCGAGATCACAGGGAGCAGAATTTCAATGTCATGCATTATGCAGTGTTGACAATTTCTCATGAGACGATGATGTTGTTTCCTCACGTGTGGGAACCGGAAAAATTAAAGGTTGCTACAAGAGTTAAATGTGGCCTTAAGTGAACAGTCTTTGGAGATTTAGAATGCTGCGACAACGTGCGTTAAGACCACATCCGCTCTCCCCTTGAGCGATACACGAAGGACAACCTATTCGAAGTGAAACATATATAAAACACTCTCTACTCGTTGACCCCATTACGTGTCTGATACTTTATTAGAGCCAAGCAAAAGTGGCGCTGCCTGCTTCTCGGCCAAAGGCACACACCATATAATACATTATATATTCCAGACACACACACACACAAGTACCTGGCAGGCTTACAAGTCACAATTAGCGATGTGTTTGTGAGACACAAAAAGGTCCGTCAGGTTGTTTTTCACGCTCACATCGGATCGTTTGCCTCTTGTGGATTCGTGCCAACTCAGACGCTGAGCGGTGAACAAAAATTTCACATTACCGCCTAGCTTTTGAATACTTTGTCCTTGGATAATTATCGCCACGAGCACAAGGTTAATTGAACGGAAATAAGTTACGAAGAGTTCAACTGAAAGGGCCCATATAGCTATCGGAGCACTACAATTGCCCACAAAAGTTACATTTTTAATGTTTAAAGGTCGTTGAGAGCAGTGATGTTATACAGGACTTGATTAATGCAGATTCAAGGTCAAAAGATAAGCATATGCATGAGATTTTGCAGTGTGTTTAACTTCGTGTACACAGGAGGCCAAACCGCAGACAATGCACAGTCTTCATACTGGCTTTAGAAATTCACTTGTGACTTCAATTAACCTAACTTGAATTTTTTTTTTTTATTTCATAGAAAAGAAAACCCATACATGCACATGCAGACTCCACACTAGAAGACTAAGCAGAGATCCAAATCATTGAACCTCAGAACAGAGGCAGACGAGTAAACCATGAGACAATCATTCTGCCCGGTAAAATCATTTCCCTCCAAATCAGGTCAAGTGATTTTTATTTTTTTGCCAAAATTCTGTCAAATTTTTGACCTTGGTTGAAATTTCAATTACTACGACATGTTTGACTTGTGACTTATTTCCAGAACGGGGCACTTGACCCTTTTTTTGATGGTCATTCCCCCGCCCTCCGGCTGTTTCTTGGTACCGACCCTGCGGCCTTATTCATAAAATCTGTCACCCCCAAAAATGGGCCCCCGGGACGGACTGCCCCACTCTGCTTTTATTTCTACCCTCACACATTTAGTTGCACCACACCTAGAATGCATTTTTTCTCTTGCCCTGCCTTACGCCCCTAACATTTTGGTCTGTTTCCTTAATACAGAACCCTCGCCAATTGTCTAAAATAAGGGTTCCGGGGAAAACAAATGTGTTTGGCGAGCTAGTTTGAAGAGACCAATGAACAATACATGAGACTTCACAACTTAAGAGAAAGGAAAAGCTTTATGTAAGACAAAGCTAAGTCAAATCTAACTTGTACACCACATTTAGACTGTGGAGAGCAACGTCACATCACGGTAGAATGGAAAGGTGTTTCCTTTCCCCAAAGCAAAGACGCTGTTGAAAATAAATTAGGCCCCACTTTTCCAAACCGCCATTGCACAATGACAAGTATTGCTGTCAAAAGTCAATAGTGTGAAATTACCATTTTAAGATGGGCGATAAAAAGCTCGCCTTTGATCCATGCATGCTTGACTCGTTTATTTCAATCAGGTTGTAGCCAATAGTGAGAATCACAAGTACTTAGTTTGTTGATATGAAGTCAGTGGTATCTTATGGGCTACAAAAACACTTTGATGTAGTCTGATACAAATTGTAATTAAATAAAATGATTGACTCACAATTTGTTGCTTCGTCTCCATTGGTGTTTTCTTCAGCTTCTGTACGCTCAAGTGTCTTAGCACAGAGTCAGGAAAGGTCATTGTCACCCTGTTGCTTTGAACCTTGCAGCTGTAAAGGATTTTGGGTAACAAGGTCCTTTCTTTAAGGTTGGTCAGGAATAACCTACGTTAAAGGTGAGTTAAAGCAGAAGTTCCCAACCACTGGTCTGCATGTTGATACCATTGGGTACCCAGCAATTTTAATTTACTTTTCTTAGCCAGCAGAGCATACATGCTTAAATATGTTATCACGCAGCTGGGGATATCTCCCAGCAGTTTATTCCCCCCGACCACTCTATGAGCTTCATACTTGTGGCTAATGGCATTGCTCGGGCTCACTGAAGAGTAAAAAGCACAGGGCTCCCAGCAATAATTACTTTCAGTGTAATGGTAAATTGTACACCCCCCATATTTGTTGGTACATCAAAAATATTTGTGGTGCAAAAAAGCCTAGAGAAGACTGATGCAGATATTTTATCAGATTTAAAATTGCATAAAGGGGATTCATTTTTGGCTTTTATTGAACAACAGTGCAGTTTTGTCACCCCCCCCCCAAAAAAAAAAGACATGGTCATATTTGAGGGAATTTTATTTACAAAGATAGTTAAGAGAGTCCCACTGCTCTGCAGATGTCGAAGCTTGATGACGAAATATGTTCCTGCTGATGGCCTGCAAATAGAAAAAAAAACATGAGGTTACTTAGAGTTTTGATTGTAACTTGTTTGTTTATCAGGGATATCCAATATGAAATTGCAAGACAACTACCAGCCTCATGCAAAACCACAAATAACCAATCATTACCTTTGAAGACATTTTACTTCTTCAGGATCTGATGTCTGACCACAATAAAGGGGAATGCAAATCCGCTGCCAAAGAACACCACCATCATACCCAGCAGACGCCACTTGTTCTCCACGGAAAATGGAAGGTTCTATCGAAACACATGGGTATCCAATAGAAAAATAAATAAATCAGTCCAACATTGCAATGAAATGACAACTACCAAAAAAAAAAAAAAACGTACTTTAACAAGCTGTGCTGACAAAATAAAAAAATAAAACACCTGCATGCTACTCGTAATTGCTAAAATTCAAACAATTAATAAAAAACAGCAGAAAAAAAAACTTTCAGCAACATGTCTGCGCAAGAATTCCAAGTTATATGACTGACGTTAGTGGAGCCTTCATCAAATTTAAGGACGGATAGAAACATCATTAGCAGCACAGCCCTTGATCGCGAGTCATGAAAATTAAAAAAATATATAATAAAAAGTCACGCTAATTGATACGTGGCTAACTAAAATAGACCACGCCACACCCGTAAACAAATGTATAGAATAATCTTTGGAAAAATGCTTGTCAAGTCTTGTCCATGACACTGCCAATTTTGTAGTGTTCCAAATGTCTAACAGGGTTTACCAGCTTGTTTAGACAGCAAGCTAATGCTAACTGCATGAACATTCGGCGTTCACCGCATTCATACAACGTCGACTATTACTTTACGATATAGTATCGGTCAGTTATTTACGCGACCGCAATTGTAGTCTATTTTATTTTAAAGCGATTTCGTAGCTATATATTTGAGCAGTTTACATGACCTCCAGGTTAGCTTAGCTACCAAAGTCCAGACATAACACTAGGCCGCCATTCAAAATCATCACATTTGACCCTCTACATATAATCAGTTACTTCTTTTACCTTCCCGGGTCCTTCAGCATAATGCGAAGAACGAACAGCGGACGTCGTGAATCGCCTTACAGCTTGTCCCAACATGGTGAAGCGCTGATTTCTTTGCTATGCTCCTAACTGCGACCTTGTTTCAGTGTGCGGAGAGAGAGCGCTTGCATGGAGCAAAGGACGCTGGGAAACGCTGCCGATCATGGGAAATGTAGTTCAAGTATGGGTACGCGTTCTAGCCTTTTGCTATGTGCTGTGTCATTTCTAACTACCTACTGCTAACTCTAAATTATCAACTAAAAAGTATATTCAAATTAAATAATTATTTTCATGAGTTGCAAGCAAAAACTCAAATAACCAGCAGCAATTTGGCAGATAGAGAACAATTGTGCTTGCTTCTAGCTGTTTGTCACCACTCCCAGTTGAAGCGGGAAAACCAAATACAATACAAAGAGAATTGTATACCCTGTATTTATTCAACTCTGAACTCAAATCCATTTTATTCATTAAAAAACAAACACGCACATTTAGCTCATATTCAAGCTCATTTTGAAACATTAAATAGAAGAGGCATGCTGTCAGAATTTCAATCATCTTAGCCTACACTTAATGCTTTGATATTCATCAGTTATTTCTTTAAATAGTCCTTTCACCCCACTTTTTAAATTATGGATGGCGGGAAAAAAAAGAACAAAACATACTTTTTGTTCTCACTTCTATTTTGTAGCTAAACACCACAAAGTGAAGTTCTTCAAAAGATGTTGCCCCGAATGAAAACGAGCAAAAAAACACCCCAAGCAAGAGTGCAAACGTTTGAACTAAAACTGCAGACCCCTACCGACTTCTTAAAAATGCACATCATAATGCACTTGATAGAAATGGACATCGACCGTGTTGGATTTTTCACTTATTGGTCATTTGACTGCATTTCAAATGAATGTTCAGATCCTCAAATACTGATTGTGATTAAAACATTTCAACCATTTTCTGAATGTTCTGAACTTCTGTTCCTTTGCCAGTGCTGCAGAATAATGCTGGGCGTAGTATGAATGTGACTCAAATGTTGTTGTTCTTTCGACCTCAAGCGTGTTGCTGCTGAATCAAAATTAGCTTTATTTGGCTTCAATTACTTAATTCTAAAAAGATGAATTCATGAGTGGAAAAATTAACTCATAGACAGGGCAACCTTTTCGTAACCTTCCGGGCATTCACCCGGCTGCAACATTATATCATCATATCATATTTCCACACTAACTTTGAAGTCACAGTTGTCGGTGGATCTACAGTATTAATAATGTCACACGTTTGGATTTGCTTCTCGAGTCCAATTTGTAATTAACGGTGTTTCTGCCTCTTGTTTCAAATGTGCAGAAGTGTTTTTGAGTGTATTGTATCTGGAAAAAGTGATTGTCCTGGTTATGAATCTGTATAAATGATTCATTATTATTGCAGCATTTCTGGATGGTTAAAAACGCCCGAAGTTGACTGCATCCAATCCCCCCTTGGAGTTTGTTTTTCTGAAGGCTTGGTAGATTGATTCTGTTTTTATTTGCTCTTCGAATAAAAATGTATTATGGAGGAGTCTCGTCTTGAACGAGGGTATAGATGAGATCATAGATCATACATAGTTGATTTAAGGTAACGTTTTCATTTCAACTGTCGCCATCCAACCCATAAAACAAAAAACAAATGAGATAGCGCCCAAACAATGTAAAAAAAAAAAAATCATTTTCCTGGTCTTCTGCCATATATCTGTCCTCTTATTCCCAGCGCTTTGATAAATAAACATTTTAGTATTTGTTTCCTTAAATTGAGTTATTTGAATTTACCTGGCTCTTTATAGAAAGCCATTCCGTTTTAAGTTTTATTATCTTTTGTTGGGTTTGTATGCGATGTGTCATGTGGGTGGAAAGCGGTCTTAGAAATAATAACCCGCGTCAGCATTTCGGACTACCAATTAGCATTGAACTGATATTACCTTGATGCGGTCACATCTATAAACAAACCTATAATGAGGCACCCACGGTAATGTAATGATTTCGCGGGCTGCGCTCATAATTACAGCGAATGTAAAATTACTAGTTTGCTTCACACAGTCATTAGAAAACAAAACGAGATCGAGATCAATACAATGAATATACTGGATTTTACTGTAATTGGAATTCGCGATTCAGACTGCAGCTGTGATAAATAGCAGGTTGAACTGCTAAGGTAAACAACCTCGCTCAAACAGTGAGATGGATAATGATAATCAATGAGGACAACAGTGAGGACAGTTCATTTTGCGCGTGGGTTGAAGGTATTTTGCATAATTGCCACTGATGGGGCCTGACTTAGACAATTACAATGTCTCAAGGTACAAAGAGTGAATTATTATCAGGATCGTTTGGTGCGGTTGCATTTGTGGTGCCAAAGAAGAGATGAATCCTCTGTCAAACTCCTTCGAGGCTTATCTTTCCTTAGTGGGTCAGAGTATTTTTGGACATTTTCACCAGAAGTGGGGTTTCATCAGAAAAATGATGGAATGGGCAAGTAGATACAGACACGCCAACATCCTCACAGCCGCCAGCTAAATCACCGTGGGAGTTCATTGCATGCACACTGCACTCTGATTTGACATTAATCTTTATTGTGGATTAACAAGGGGGGGTTGCAGCTGACCGAGCCCTCTTGGGATGACCAACCCTATGCCCTCGTATATTCTGGGTTAGGCTTCTTAAAATAGCAGAACTCCTCACCTCGATTGAAGTTCATGCCCTGTGCAGTCCTCCAAAGCGCAATGTTATTTCAACAGCGGCTCTGTGTGATAAGTCCCTTATCTGTCCTAACAATGACTCTTCTTCAGGAAAGACACGGACACTAATGACATTGCATTCCATTCTACATTGACCCTTTAAAGGGGAAGTCAGCGCCGCCCCCCCCACCCCCTCAAAAAAAAACTTTGCAATAATATGTTCTATGTGCCTTCACTAGTCTAAACATGGCATTCTGATTAATATTACGTTTGTGGAATATAAATCCAGCAGCAAAATCCACGCGATTTTAGCCATCCTTAGGGGGCGGCCATTTTGTCACTTCTGTCGACTGAAAATGACATCACAGTCGCTCAGGATTCAGGTAGCAATCAATCACGGCTCAACTGTTTTTTTTTTTGGAAACTGAGCCATGGTTGGTTGTAAGCTGAACCCTAAGCAACTGTGATGGCATTTTAAGTTGACAGCAAGTGGCAAAATGGCCGACCCTTGAGATGGAATGGTTCATATTGTAGCCCTACTCAACATACAACATGCTTAATTGTATAAAATTATTTGGCTACACATTGAAATATGTCTTTTATACCATTTGTAACTCATTCACGACCTACAGTTTTAAATAGGTTGTCGTCCTACCACAAGAAAGACAAGATTCTCTTCTTTCACCAGAATTTTTTTATTTTTTAGTCATCAGCAGGAGCACATGGGTTGGTTTCACTCAAAAAAGCAACATTACGTGAAAAGATGTTCTATTTTCAGTTGTGTCTGACAACGTCACTTGTTTTGCGGAAGGCTTTATGGACCTTGTGTTCTTCATAGAAGCAAACAAAAAAAACCTAAACAGAATTTCTTTGGTGGAAATAATGAATTACAAGCTTGCCAAAGCTTTCCGTGATGTTTATTCACTCTGAGCTGACTGAGAAAGTCTCAAGCGCCATGCATGTGATTCACAAGAATAATTGTGTGACAAAAACTATGAGTTAAGTGAATTAAAGCAATATTCTTTTACAACTTAGGGTCACTCAGTTCGGCGTCTTTCTTTGTTTAAGCTGTCCCACTTTTCTCTGGAAAACTTCATAGTCTTCCGATTGACTCCATTACACGTTTGACTCATTCTGCTTCACCCTTGAGGGTTTCCAAAACTTCAAAAAGGTGTGATGGAAAAATAATGTAATTTTTTATTCAGTTTTACAAAACATTGCTGCCTCGAGCATTGCTTCCCCCCCCCCCCCCAACTAGTAGTGAGAAAGTGAGAAGTGAACTTTTGATCTCTGTGCTGTGACAAATGACAATAGTTACCGTTAAGGCAAAATTTCTTTCTAAAGGCGACCACTGGAGCAGAGCACCTTGACAATAAATGGGTCTTGGCCTTACTTTGTGGGCTTGCTTAGATTTTTGAGCATCACAAAATCACTGGTTTCATGATGTAATGCCATTTAAACCAATTCAAATATACTCAATTGGATACATTTCTCCTAATACGTTTACCCACTTTCGAGCCTCTTCTACTTTGAGGGAACTGATTAAAACTACTTAGAGATACTAATTAATTAGATTTTCCTATGTTGGTAACTCCATTTTTCAGCACCATGGTACACCGCCAAACTGGCATCTTGATGTCAGGAGATTGCTCAATGAGCACCAGCCTAACAGTTTGGTGGGCCGTGCTAGATAAGACGATTGGGTGTTCCGCTAGTCACCTGCAACGTCAGTGAAACATAATTGCTTGTGACCTTTTTTTTTATAGCAATCTTTATGTACACTTAAATCCTGCAACCCTTAATGAGCTCAAAAATGTATTGCCTTAGCAGTACACTGGATCTCTTGCTCTGGACAGAGCCAGACGATTGCATTAATGATTGAAGAGTAACCAGTGAGATGCATATTAAGGGCTCTACGCTCATGCCCAGCACAAGTCTGGTGCAAATCTGCGCAGGCATGGACTAGATTATCTTTTGTGTTTCCGTAGATGCACTCGGTTTGTTCTGGGAGGGTTTGCGCTATTGTGGGTGTGAACACCCGATATTAGGTGTCCATGTTTGACCCACAAGTCCCTTATCTCAAAACAGCACTGTTTGACCCAGCAATGACATAATATTCAGTAACCAGGAGCGGAGGTTTCCATGACATTACTTGTAATTTCCCAGTTTTATATGAAAAGTTATAAAGAACAACTCAACATAATCACTATATGCTATTAATATCATGTGGAATCTTTCTACTGCATTCATTTACTGCGCCATGACGGTTTGTGTGTACTTAACATGTGCAAAACCACTCTTGTGTTTGTAGATCCCAGTAGACCAGTGAAGATGAGCTCCTGCTTTACCACCCTGTCAACCATGAGACAGGGCCACAAAGCCACCTGTCAGTAGGCCGGTATGCAAAGCTCCAGGCTGACCAAGGCCTGACCGAGAGCATCTGTGCTACTGTTTGTGTCTAATACGCTAATGAGAGCTGTCGAGCTGTCGTATCCGCCGCCGTCGCGCTCCGCCGCTAACAATGGCTCCTTCCGTTTGACAGTCGTGAGTGACATTGAAAAACACGCAGCTACAAGGAAACAGGCATGTGCCAACAAAATGCTGACATGCACGTTAAAACAGAACATGCATTCAATGAAAAACAAAGATGATAGAGAGTTGTTTTTACCATGAAAGTCCGATCCTTGTGCTGTTCAGAACAGCAGCGGGTTTAAAATGTGTTGCGCTTTTCTCCACTGAGAGGAGCCAGAGGACTTGATAGGATGTGCTATGGCTCGAAAAAAAAAAAACGAAAAAAAAACCCAACATGCATCTGCTACGAACAAAGCACAAAAACATCTAGGAAAATAATTGTGAATGCAAGAAAATAACATTAGTATTAGTGAAGATTATGTGATTTAACTTATTTCGCTATTTTCATGCATTTCTAAGAACATGGGCATTTAGGAATTATGCTGTTATTTCATGTTTTCTTTTTTTTTTAAGGATAACAATTTAGAGGGCTATTTTTCTCATTAAACAGCAAGTTAAATAAAATCGGTTTTTTTTCGGTGGCTGGAACAGTGGCCATCCATTCCTTTCAAATGGGAATGGTGATTTGAGATGCAAAAGAACACATAAACTGTGCGTGAAAGCCCCACTGAATATAGATTCAGGAAATAAGAGCAAAGAAAGAGAATGTTATCCCCAACTGAAATAGAAATGACAAATGAACACTCCATTGATGCCATCTGCCACGCTGCGCCATCCTCCACTGCCCCATAAAAAGAGCAGCACACACCAGGAAGAGGCCAATACTTTGCGAGGATGCTTCCCTGTCAAGCTGCCAAGCTTCCCTCAAACACAGTCCGCCTCCTCTCATCTCACTTTACATGCTCTCCACCTGCAGTATCCTGTGCTCTGACCTTGTTTCACTGTCATAACCCCCCCACTCCCCGATTGAAACAGAGAAATAAAAGGGTTAGGAAAACAGGCTTAAGGATGCAGGCTGAAATGCTCTCAGTAAACATCTATTAGTTATGCAGGACAATCAGCACTATCTGCATATACACCACCGACGTTAGAACTATTTCAATTTAGGAAAAAAAACACAATTACATTCCAATGTCCTAGCCGGCTAATTGCTTTAACACCAACGCTTCAAAGTCAATTTGCATGGAAAGTATTTGCGTGCAAAATATGCATATTAGCACGACATCAGTCTCAGTGAGCTCACCAAAGGCACCGACACTCATTCCTATTGGGATCACGCCCGCTCATGGAACGTCGTCTCTTAAAGGACAACTCAGTAATACGTATGTGGGGCACTCGGAAAACTGATGGCAACTTATCTCAGTAGAGTTTTCAAAAGGTTTTATTAGCTTTTGTTAAAAGCCACTCTCATGCTCTGCACGCAGCAAAAGGAACGGCATGTTGATTATGGCGGTTTAAAATAGGCACTGATGAATGACCTTGTAAAAGTCAAAAGGATGAAACAACTGTCCCCCAACACTTTGGCTTCCCTTGACTTCACACAGTTTGTTTAGTTGGTTTTGTTTTACAAGTTCAATTGCTGTTTGGCTGAGCAACCCAAACTTGCGACTTGCTGTTTCACGGTCCAGTCTCACACAGCACAGCAGGCAGCTGTAAACAAAAAAGCTCCAACGGTCTAGTTGATAAACACACTTGGGCAATTTACTGTGAACAACCATCATTTTCCCACGGTAATGACTTAATACATGATAAAACACTGTGTTTATCCAGTATATACCGAGTACAACGTTGCTTTTCTGTTTGTGTACCGAATGTAACTGCCGTTTGTTTGTCTACCCTTTGAAATTACCTCGATTTCGTCACAAATTGGTCTGCAAAATTATCTGATCTTTACAGTCTGATCAAGCTAACAATTATATGCTTCAATATTTTTATTGTAAACTGAAAAAAATCTTTAAAAAAAAAAATGCTGATAAACCTCCAATATGTGTTTTCCATGTAAAATGACCCCCCCCCCCAAAATAAAACAAAGAGTAAAAATGTTATTAAAAATAATAAAAACGTGAAGGAGTCTGTCACCAAAATGCTCGAGTGCAGTCAATAAGTGAATGAGGTCACAGAAAGTCTAAAATTAACAATATGCAAACCAAATGTATGAAGTCTACGACGTGCCACTGGGTTGTCAGCATCCCAAGATGAGAGCAGGTGGGTATTTGGGAGGTTTGGTTCTTTGGAGACCTGCAGCCTGCCAGCAACTGACAGATTTTTTTAAATTTATTTATTTATTTCCGTAACCAGCAGAGAAAGAACTCGTTATGAGTGTAAGAGAGGGCTGAAGCAAATGTCTACTGAGACGCAGGTGGCACTGTCACACACCTGCTTTGGCAGGTCATTTTCACCCACACATATTGTTCAGCCTGCTTTGGAATGGTCCAAGCTCTTAACATATGGCAGGGACAGGTGCAGCAGAGGCCATGTAAGTGAAACGCATCTGTGTTGGCTCCTCTAATGATGCTTGGATGACATCAGAGGTACTCATGACACATGAGTGGCTTCCAACAGGATATATTTCACAAACACTGAACGTTGGCAGCTTTGTTTGGCTTTCATTTCATTAATGGACAATGAAATATCATCCTAAATGTTCACGGGAATACATGTGAAATACGCAGGCGGAACTGGCAATTAAGCCTCTTTTGCTTCAGTTTGTTAACCACATCTCAACAACATGCAAATCCGATATTTGATGCATGCGTATCTAGTGAGTGTTAAGGGCTAAGACATAAGGCGAGTGGTTTGCAGCATACTTCAAAGAGCCAAGGATTGTTGTAATTAAAGCAGACACGCAATTCATTATTATGCCCACAAATCTTTTCTTGATTTCCCCTTGCTCAGAATAAACTGGCACATTTGCAGCGTTTCTCTTCACTGGCATTGGCTAAGTGCTTCTGGCTCACACAGAAATATGCAACCATAGGAGTAAAGTTGTACTCATCTGTGACTGCGGCAGATGCATCGCTGTGAAGAACATGATTATGTACACAAGTGGACTTGGAGGTTTATCCTGTTGCCCTCTGGGGACCTTGAGACAAGGTCACGGAAGGGTGGAATGTTGATTTAGCTGAAAAACAAACCTCAACTGGAAATATTTACAAATGTGTTTTGACCTATCCAGTTTGAAGGCGAGAGCAGTAATCGAATTTTCAGTTTAAGAGCCAAAGAAATGTAATTTGATGTTCTTACTTTGTCTGGTTAGAGTGTTTCAGTTCATAAAGTAGCAACAATGTGTTTTGCTCTCTGGTTTTGCCTGTGGTTCTCAAGTGTGTGATTATACAACAAAGGAAAGGCAATTTCTATGAATTGCCCTCTTCTCAAAACAGGTCTCATGAAATGAAATATTCAAAGCAGAGAATCTTATTTCATTGCGTAGTGCAATGTCCATCCATCCATCCATTATCCGACCCGCATCTCCACACGAGGTTTGGAGCCTATCCTAGCTATCTCCGAGCAGTAGGCAGGGTACACCCTGAACTGGTCGCCAGCCAATCACAAGGCACACATAGACGAACAACCATCCGCGCACGCAAACACATCTAGGGGCAATTCAGAGTGTTCAATCAACCTATCATGCATGTTTCTGGAAGTGTGGGAGGAAATCGGAGTACCCGGAGGAAACCGGCACAGGGAGAGCATGCCAACTCCAAACAGCAAGGCCACAGCCTGAACTGTGAGCGCATCGTGATAACCAGTCGGATCTGTGACGCCCTAAATAGTGGAATGTGTTTAGAAAAAAAAAATTGACCGTCAGAAATCAAAAACCGGAAACGGTGGCGATGTCAATTCAGAATAATACTATAAGTGGAAAGAAAACAGTTCACAGGCTCCTCCAACTTCTTTGGACATTCACCAAGACAATTCAAAACAAAGCCATCGTCGACAAAGTGTTCTGGAAGTACGATAACAGTGAAACTAACTTCATCTGATACAGAACATCATACATTTTAAATGTGGCCCAAACATTCCTCCAACCTCACTTCCGAAAGGTCTGTCCCCTTCATCGTTGACTTTGTGTTTCTGTGAACATATGCGGCGTCCGTTCAGCAAAGGGCAACTTTCCGAGATGGTGCAAGCGGGCAATCAGTCATTGCGGTGTTGCTGGGCTGAGAGGCACAAATATTTTATGGGTTTACTCCATTAAAGTTGCAGCTCAGTGTACCAGTGTTGCTCAAGGAGTGTTTCACTGTGATCAATGTTCTAAAAAGATAAAAATAAAAATAAAAAGTAGGCGAAGTATTCACTGAGAAATCAAAGACAGTAAAACTCTACACTTCACCAAAAGAAACCAGCATCATGCTTTGGCTTGTTTTTTTTAGAGGGTACACTCAAACGGGGTCATAAGTCTTTGTGCACAGTTGACACCTAAAGACCAGATAGTCCTAGAACAGTTTTTAGAGGTGACCTCATGTACGCCCATCCTGGATGTGCCATTGCAATCCTTCCTTTAAATAAAATTATTTGTTACGCCCGCATGGGTACAAAATGTAAGCATTAGGGGTTGGCAGTCAAGGCCTTCTCTCTGCATTACCTCCAGTTGGAATCATTCGTTTTCCGGTACATTTCTCCTGTAAATAAGGCTTCTTCAACCACCTCTCAGCTTGGCTTAGGCCAACTGATATAAAAACACAATACCAAATTAAGAGAATGATAATAAGCATTGTTGAAGTACTTAACCTGACTGCGCTGTAATTAATGCCATGCATATGGTCTATTTATCGCAACAGCACGACAGTTTTGCCCTGCTAACCCAAGCCCGCTGAGTCGAAACCGATCTGTCTGAAAGTGAGAGAAAAAAATTAAGCATTCGGCTTACTTATCAGGATGCAGCTTTGCAAAAGGGAAAAGATCAAGCATGGCGGATAAGGATGAACCAAAGTCCTTATCTGCAAAGGGCGGTGACGAGAAGAAATCACACTTGTCTTCTGAACCGAGTTCTATTTCATTTCATACAATTATACCCAACCGTTTGCCTGCAGTTACACTCATTGGAAAATCCATGCCTGCGTTAATAGAATTATAATGATGTAGTGTATACTGAGGCACCTAATCAAATGGAATTGATTTAAGTTTCTTTTTTGCCTACGGCCCATCTAGCCCAAGGGCTCTGTCTGTGTTTCTGTGTCTCCGGTGGATCATGGTTTAAAACACAGACACAAAGAATTTGTGTGTATTTGCAAGGGGGTGTGTGCGTGTGTTAAAATGTAGCATTCTCGTCATTGTGCGCGTGGGATCTCCAATGTTTTAGTTTATGTCGACTAAATGTGTCACGAAAATCAATGGAGAAAATGATGACTTGTGAATTACTTAGTTAGTTTGGATTCTGTGCTACTTACATGAAGAGAACCAAAATGTTTGTAATGAGTAGCTTACCTGTTAACACTGATCAACCCTTTAAAAGGCATGCACACACACTTGAACATATAAATGGACACCTCTCTTTTTCACTTTGTAAGCTGTATCTACTTTACCTTTATCAATGTTTCCAACAAGTGGATGCTGTAACTACTCCCTGATTTGGTTAGCATTTCCGCTGCGTGTGTGTATCTGCCCAGCACAGCTGCACAGCTGCACAGCAGAAAGCTGAATGAGATCTGCAAGTAATGTGACATCACAGCTGCAGGACAATAAATTCAAAATGAAACGAAAACATCTTTGAATCCCATCTCTGTTGTAACCCAGTGCATTTTTCAAACTGAGTTCTTGTTTTGCTCCTATCTGTGAGGGTCCCAAAGTAGCACACACAGCCAAAAACGGCCCTTTATTCCTCAGGCAAACCATTTTAGAGAACACAGTGAAAAATAAACAACTGACATTAATAAATAAATAAATACGAAAGACAAACAAAACAGAGAGAGTGCTAACTTAAATATGTAGCGGCAGGCTTTGGTCCGCACGTCTATCAATACCAAAGCATGCCTCCAACTAACTCTACCAAGGACAATAAAGTGAGTCATGAGATTAAAAATTAATCCAGCGATCTCTTAAGAGACTTGATTTACAATTTTTTTCCCCCCTTTGATTTATGAGCAAAAATTTTAGCGCTGAACTCAACTCACTTCAAAACAAACAACATTGTGGCATACCGTCACCAATTTTTCAGAAAATTGGCTTAAAGCTATTTATTGTGAATTCCATTTGAAGTGAACTGTCAAATGAACTATAAATAAAGACAATTACATGTGTATTAAAAATCACCACACAGCCTTGCCTTAAATTCTTAACGTTAACGCATAATAGGAAAGCCTTAGATGGGCAAACAAAAAGCATCTACATACCACTTTAGACAACAAGTATTTCAACACGGGCAGTGCAGGAACACATGTAGACAGGCAATTTCATAACGCTCACGGGCATATATTCTTTATCCTCTGCAAAAGATTAATATCACTGCACTTTCGGCTTATTTGTTTGTGCTTGCTGGCTGTGTTGACTGCCCCCCAGTGGCCAACTCGTGCACACCAGAAGAGGAATTTTGTTACCAAATGGTTTT
This sequence comes from Idiotropiscis lumnitzeri, assembly GCF_059441095.1. Lineage (NCBI taxonomy): Eukaryota > Metazoa > Chordata > Actinopteri > Syngnathiformes > Syngnathidae > Idiotropiscis > Idiotropiscis lumnitzeri. The sequence goes on along the minus strand of NC_142391.1, from coordinate 25,474,819 downwards.
ATACAAATATTAGAGATTGCAATTTTCATATGTAAATTACGTTTTTTGTATGTTTTTTTTAGGGGCAGCAGGAATGGGTTAAGGCCTTTTTCATTCATTTCATTGGGAAATGATTGTTAGGTCGCTGGGTGTGAGGAGGATCCAAAGGTTGCAGCAGGTGTTGGCAGACCAGTGAGTGCAGTCCCAGGTGAAAGAAGGGAATTCAAGGGGTTGCAGGGTACAGGGCTGGCAGGCAAGGAGCAGAGTACAAATGATCTTTGGAACACAGGGAACAAGGCTAGGTCTGGATTTTCAAAACATATCGTGTAAACTGGCTGGATGTACAAACTCGTGCATGAGAGTGTTGATCTGACGACAAGGTGGAGCGAGGGCCCAGCTTAAGTACTGTTGATGGAAATTGATTGCACCTGGTCCCAGCACCACTGGAAGACACGCCCACGCACACACACAAAAAGGGAGGGGCTTAAGGTGCAGGACCAGGAGCCCTAACAAAACTTATACAAATATTTTGAGTTGGTTATAGAACGAATTAAACTCGTATCTCCAGGCTCCACTATACGGTAAACCATACAACACAAACAAGCTACATATGTCTGGCCTAGAAAACGTCTTTATCCACCAATGATATTGAGTAATATGCACATTCACAACTTGCATTTTTTTTCTAACCAGCTGCCATCTGATCGAAATAAGAATTGCGGAGCAAAAAGAAAGCGGCTGTTTAATTAACGGCCCATCCAAGGATTGTTGTCGGGCTAAAAATTTAAAGAATGAACTGACATGGCAAAATCAGTCATTTTAATGTGAACTCTGAATGTGAGAATCAGGAGACGATGAAGGAACGCCACAAGGAAAGGTTGACGTGATGCTTGGAGGAACACATTTGCAAAAGGTTGTCAAAGCAATTCCGCAATCACAAGGAAGGACGAACCTCACATGACAACAAACCTCCCTCTGAAAGGACCCATCCAATTGCAATCCCCTCCACCACCATGAAATGTACACAAAAAAGTAAAAACGACTTTTTCTGCCTCCGTCTCCGTATCAGGGACCACCCAGCACTCCCAATTCCTGCATGCCTTGCAAACACCAAAATGGCGCAGTGACATTTATTGGTCCCGGTGTTATTTGTATTCCATCTCCGACTTTGCGACATGTCAGCTTTTATGAGCTTGCTCAGGCGAAACATTAAAGAAGCTCATTCTTTATTAATCCTCACAATGACAATCCAGCGCTCCCAAGTTTGCCGCACGTTCACCTGCACTTTGAGAGAACACGCGGCTGACATTACCTTTTTAACATCGATCGCTCATGGGGCATGTGTTTGCGACGTTTGATTTTGTCAGAAAAACATCATTAAAATAAGCACCTTATATGAATAATGTCTGAGAACTGTGCTCCTAAAATGTATTCATAGGACTCTGCAGGTAAGCAACTTCACCTTGTTATCAGAGAGTGGCACTCTAAATCTTATCTGCATCTACTTCACCTCCTGTTCGGCCAAATTAATTCAAATGGAATTCATTTAGGGTTAAAGCCAAAGTTTTTAGGCAGCATTTTTAGATGGAGTCAAAAAGCTGACTCACGCCAATTTTAGCCACTTTGCAGTGGCCTTGCGCAAAGTTTTATAGTTTAACTTCTGCACTCACCCGAGGTGCAGGGACAAGCAGCCATGTCAGGTGTCACTGAGCTGATGTGCTTGGCCACATTGACGGAGGTGTCTGACAAGCATTTGATCAGATATGAAGGCTTAGTCTGAACTAATTTGCATCTGGGTTTAGTGGGCTGCCGATTCACTGCCGCACATAAACAACAACCAATAACAACGTAAGGTACACAAGTAGGCTGCGGATACAATTGAAATTTTAGATCATCAATTTTTTGATGGTTGTCTGATGCTAATGGTGAACTTGATTTTAAATGATGTATGACCGATTTTAGAGTTTTACATTCCCGACGTATGCTAAACTCATGAACCACGAGTGACTCCGATGCTTGCTCTTACTTTTTACGTTTGGGAATAATTTCATTGACAGACAACAAAGTGAGACATGTGGGACAAGTGCTACTTTGTGGCATAATGATGGATTATGACAAAATCAGGCTGCTGGTGGAGCTGCACAATCAGCTAAATGTATGCCAATGGCTGACTTTTTCATAAATATGCAAGGCTGTCTTACATATTCTAAAGAGCCTGTCCTGAATTACAGACCACGTTTATATCTTTAGAACAAGTAGATTCCACCAAAGTACTTTTCCAAAGTGACTTACTTTATGAGATGCAAATAGGGCAAACGACTTAATTGCCTCACTTGACTTTCATGCGCATATAGCGAACGAGTTCAAGTGACATTTTATCCCTGAGGAGTTCACCTATCTACAAACAAATGAACAAATCTAAGGGGACTTCATTACCCCAAAAGAAAGTTTCAGAGATAAATTGGTTCAAGTCCAGATGTGATGCTGACACCATGGGGCACAAACTGAAAAGTAATATCTGCGGTAACACCACTTGCAATCTCATTTTCGGTGTCTGAAGCAATCACGGGCCACCAGAGCACAACTGCACCACAATTAAGCTGTCTGTGGTTTTGTAATTAAAACTAAGAGGCGTCACCCTTCTGAAACTTTGTTTGCCTTTCAGCCAGCACAAGTTATCATCTTCATAATGCATACAAATATATTGTCTGAAAAATGATCACATTACCATTCGCATTTTTAAACAAGACAGCAAGAGACACAGTCAGCCTTGTTTCCTCCCAAGCAGTTTGCCATCAAAACATTGGAACAATTAGGACAATAAATGTAACGCAGCCCTGAATTATTCATCAGCGTGAAGAAGTTTCAGCTGTACCCAATAGGCACAATCAATAAAGCGTGTGACGCCTTCACCGAGGCAAAGTCCATTACAAGTTCTAATGCATTTGAGAAGCTTCTGGACCAAAAAGCAATTTGATACCGATATCTCCTGGGAATGCAGAAGAAAACTTGAGAGAAACAAATACAGCTAATCAGCATGACAGTGAGCGGACGGGAGCCAGAGGGCGACAAGCATTTACTGTACAAAACGGGTGGCCTTGACATTTATTGACAACTTGAGCACTGAGCTCTGATTATGGCTGCTTGGGGGTTTTGTCACATGATAAAACGATAACTGGGACAGGAGAAAATAATCAACATGAGAAGCCTCTAGATTTTGAATGGTGCCCATCCAACATGTGCGTGCAGTGGTTCCCATTCAGTGAGCATAAATATGAAAGAGTCGAAGGTTGCCTTCCTCTATGAGCGTCGGCATTTAGACAGGCCAAAATTCAGATGTCGACGGGGTGAGGCAGGACGAGAGGCTATTTGCATACGGAGCGGTTGTAGGTGTGGCTGCGGCGCGAATGATGCGTTTGGGGCAATGGGATGCGGAGCAAACACCATAAATTCGCCCTTTCGGGGCGGTTAAAAAAAAGTAACTTTCTTCACATGTCGCTTTGCGGCAGCCAATCCGGGTTAGGACGTACTACGTCACACTTAGGGTCTTGTAGATTTGCCGGGTTGTTTGAAAATAGAAGAAAGAAGAATGGAGGAGGAAAAATATCGTTGCCGTCTGTGGATATCCAGAGCTTTACTACATGGCAAGCTACGAGTGAGTGATTCTTTTTCTTTTTTTTACTGTTGTTGAAGTTTACCAAGATGGCAATATTGTTTACATTTAATTAGCACAGTTTTGGTCACTTGGATGCGATGTCGAAACCTTCTTACTTCTTATCGGAAACGCTGTCGTCGTCACAAAGCGAAGCCCCTCCCCTTGAGCGCGAATGAGCGGCTGCGTTGTGAACTTGTCTGTTGTGAAACGCCATTGAATGAAGGATTTGGTGTGAACGTAGCATAAAGAGAAATCTAAACATTTATAGCCACTCTAATTTCCATGGGTCGAGCATCCCAGGGTACAGGAATCCGATTAGAGGAATGCTGACTTCTTTTTAGCTCTTGGAGTCGCCAAAAGACCAGCAGGTGGTGAAGTCTTTGGATGGCTAATTCATGTAGCAGGGTTCAAAGTTTTTTTTAATCAATGCATTTTTTTTTGTTTTTGCTCAACATTTGACAGATTGCAATTTTGCACGTTTATTTCCTCTTTTATAATACTTATTCCTTTAGGGTTTATTATGAAAACACACGGTTGCTTCTATTGATTTTTCACTTTCATTGTTAAGCATTTCTTACAACTTTTCATTTGAGAAGACTTTCACTTGCTTTGCAGAATGATTATTTTGTTTGGAATTCTAATGCATAATCTTGCAATGAATATAATGTTTGGAATGAATTTTCTCAGCACTTTTGGTGTTCCTTAGAAAAAAGGCTTTGGCCTGCTGTGGCCATTAGGAGCACAGTAGAACGGGGATCAAAAGTAATTCATCTGGACTGACAGCAAATCTCCAAGATGACAAGGTGTGTGCAGGATCCCGAACTTTATTGGCCAGGAGATGAATGGACACAGTGAGTAATTCAAAGTGAAAAATCATTCCCCCGGAGAAATAGAGGCCCTTTTTTCAACCACTGTGAAAAGTTCTGATTAGAAAATGGAGCAGTTTTTCTTCTGCAATCCTAATTTATACTTGGCAGTTAGACGACACGCTGTACCTTAACTGTGCAATCCAATCATGTGGAACCAGACTGATTTTGAAAGCAGAAAATAACAATGATCATTTCTTTACTGTCTCAATTGAGAGGCCCCCTTTGGTCTTGAACATTTTTTTTTTTATGTCTAAATCTTTAATGAGTGGCTTTCTCTGCATGATTAAATTCTTTCAGGTTTGGGGCAATAGATAAGATCATTTCCAGGAACAAATTATGTAAAGAGGGCAATTTGAATATTAATAAGTCATAAATCAACAAAGGCGCATGGGTTGTTGCTCAAGCGAAATGAACTTTTTATTTATATATATATATATATATATATATATATATATATTGTTTTGAAAGAAAAAAAGGGGATTGATTTCACATCTTTTAATAGATTCCATATTTGGGGATAGTTGTTTTCTTCGTACACAAGCCATCGTTATTGTCATTGCATTTTTGTTTGATTCACTATATACACGAGAAGAAACTGGAACTGTGATTTTCGGCTGAGGGATGAACAAACTGACCCTGACATATATGGTGAAAGGTTTTAATTACGTTTTTTTTTTTTCAACGCCAATTGAAAATTTAATGAGAATAATCATTTAATAAGTAGATAAGAGTGGATAAGTAGAAAAGTATGAGTCATCTATGCAACCAAACATGAAAATATCTAGTTTCAAAACAGGTGCTATCTATGTTTCTACCGCAAAGAGCGATTAAGATATGACTATTTTTTCTTCTTCTTATCACAGCGTGCCCTGCGTTTTCCATTTAAGTAACAACCATATGTTGGTGCTGTGCCGATATAGCTGAACTTTGTAATGGATGCACAAACCTTTTTCACTCATTTAATCATTACGCCCAAGCCAATGTTCGCTGTGGGCTGCCATCAAGGTGGGAAATAAAACCTCTTGCAATAAAGTGCATGGTTGGTGGAATTAGATTTATTACTGATGTTGTCGGAGGAAAAACACAATTTTTATTACTGAACGATACCATCATTTTATTTAAATGCTTATTTTCACAAACATGAATAGAGTTTAGACTTCAGGGGGTGGAAGTAATAGCCTCGCTTTAGAATATGTCATCTGTGCTGGATGCTATGCTAATAATGGGAATCACTTTTTTCCGTCTTTTCCCATTTAGTTCAACCTGACAGACAAGTTAATAAAAACAGAAGATGCGAACAGCCGTAGACGTGGAACTCTATGTTCATTTCCATGAGGAGGAACATGAAGGTGAGCTCACAGGGAAACAAACGTTGAGACGTTTATGTTTCTTCACAGTCCGGCGAGACCAACCTTTGACTGACACAATCGTCTTGCCTTTTGCTCAAGTGTTGTCGGGCAAAATCAATTCAAAAGCAACACGGTGCGTCAACTCTCTGCCTGGTGCATTCATTTGCAATATGCCCGTGGAAACGACTCTCCCCTGTCACCTGTCGCCTGTCAAAGACTTTGTGAAACGCGCCCCCTCCAGTTCATGTGAAGTTCAGCTTCCTTTTGAATTAATGTTACAGTCTTTTGTCTCTCCATTAATGATTCAGAGGTCCTCAACAGATCCCTCGGGTGAACGTTACCGTAACCACCATTTCCGCGTGAACTGGTTTAAACCGCAGATGGTGCGAGAACGCCAGGAGAGTAGATGACAAAATGTCACAGACCTCGACTTTTATTTCCATTCCTCCGTTTTAACATCCGCTGAAAGTCCCTTGGCAAAAATACTATCTGTACATCAGGTATTACTTTTGTCCGACGACCATTGTGTTGTTCCACACTCAGTTACAAGTTTCACTTTTTATAGAAAGTGAATGTAATTGTCTCCTTCAGGTAGACAACCAATGAAAACATGATTATTTAACATTTTCTTCTTTGCTTCTGGCGGTTCCTTTTTGATTCAAAAGCAAATATTCTAAAAGCATTAAATGTGCATTTAATTAATTCACCGTACATTTCTGTGGCCGATGCTGCCAAAAGATAAATGTTTTGTGTTGACTGTATTTGTTAGAAACTTGTTTTGGTTGTTTCATTGTTTGCTAGTATGCTGAGTGATAGTTTTGGTTTTGATGTAACACCGTGACCAGACATAGACTGTTGACTAGTGACTTGCTTACATTGGCATTGTGTGAAGAAGCTACTGTAAGCGTTTGTTTAATAACGTTGCTAGAATCTCTCACTGACTTGTGAGCACCATAATACACAATCAAACCAAATTTCCCCCCCTTGTACTAAAAACCTTGGACACCTTTTGACTGGCAAACAATTTATGGAAAATTTTGGTTCACGTATGCCCTCCGATAGACTCACAATCAGTTGTGGGTGTATTCCGTCCTTTTCCTACAGTCTGCTGCGATAGGCTCCAGCTGACCTCAACCTTGAACAGTATAAGCACTATGAAAAATGGATGACAGGATCGATTTTTGTCTTAAATTATTTCATGTCTTTGATATTTATGCGTTTAATGTGGCAATGTGCTTGGCTGGCAAGCTGTCCACGGTGTGTCTTGAGTGTCAAAATCAGCCGGGATTGCCTCAAGCTCACCTGTGACCCTCCCGAGGAGAAGTGGCGCAAGAAATGGATTGATGGATGTTTATTAATGTCTCGCCCGGAGCATCCTCTATGCTTTGCACACCACTGATTGCTGCATAAATTGGTCATTTAATGTGATCTTCATGTAATACACAAACATATTCTTGCTAGACTTGGGCGATGACTTTTTTTGTGAATTGATAAATGTACTTAAATAATAAATCTTGTTGAGTGTTATTGTATGACTGCTTGTTACTGTAATGTGCTTATTTGCCACAAGGGGTGCTGTCGCTAACAGACGATGCCATGTTAGGCAGGTGTTCAAGCCTTATTTCTCTCTCTCTGCTTTTGGCTCTGGAGAAGAGCAGTTCGTGTGTGTTGCTGAAATAAACTAGGCCAGTTGGCTAACGAGAGAAGTTGTCTACATATCAGAATTATTCTTCTGCTGCGACTGGGCATCAAGGTATAATCCTATGATGCCACATGACCATGGATTTTATCAGGTTATGGGCCCAGAGTCGCGAGAATAGATTCTGAATGCAGTAACGAAGTGCACGTTAGCACGGTGAAGCAACGGTAGCGAGTTAGCTGCAAGGTATAGCTAGTTTAGCGGCGGGAGTACCGCGGGAAGCTAAAGCTAGGCTAACGGACAGTAAAGCGGAGCTACGAACACACAGCCATGGCGAACAGAAGCAAAAGCAAGTGGCCCACCTTCGATGGGAGAGCAGATGAGTACGAGCTCTGGGAAGAGAGGATGTTGTGCTGTATGCACGGAGTGGGTTTGAAAGAGACGATTTTGAAAGAGCCGACCGGCCCGCTGACAGAGGAAGCCAGGGCCCAGGACGACAAGCTGAATGCCGACGCATATTGTGCGCTGGCACCACTCCTCGACAACACAAGTTTAGGACTCATATTCAGAGACACAAAAGACAAGGGCCGGGAAAGTCTCAGAGTGTTGCGAGAACACTATATCGGCAAAGGTAGGCCCCGCATCGTCTCCCTATACATTACGATGACGGCGCTGAAGAAAGCGGACACAGAGACTGTGACTGAATATATCATCAGAGCTGAACAGATTATCACGGCGCTGAGACGCGCGGGTGAAGCGCCGAGCGAAGGGTTGATGATGGCAATGATTATGAGAGGGCTACCGGAAAAATATAAGCCGTTCACGTTAATGGTGACGCACGGCTCAACGGACGTTTCGCTGGGGGAGTTCAAGGCCAAATTACGGAACTTCGAGGCAGCGGAAGACACAGGATCGCTCGCCGAGGAGGCGGGAGAGAGAGTGATGAAAGCACGGGCGGCGCAAAAGAAGAAAAGCGGACAGCCGACGGGGCTGGCGTGTTGGCGATGCGGCGAAAGGGGTCACCGTAAAGATGACTGCTCAAAGACTGTTTGGTGTAGTTTCTGTAAACACACGGGACACGCGGACAAAGCATGCCGGAAGAAGCGCGGACAGAGCGCCCGGTACGCACGCGTCCAAGATGGCGGAGAAGATGACGGCGGTGGCAGCCATGAAATGCAACATGATGACGCCAGCAGAGCAACTGGAGGTGAGGATTACTCCTTCAGGATGGAGACTGAGGATACCAGCTGGACAACACAGCAATTACAACGAACGGTACTGATTGTGGACACAGGTGCATCGTCCCACATTATGAATGACAAAAGACGGTTTAAGAACTTTGTGAGTGATTTCAGGCCGGAGAAACACAGCATGGAACTAGCAGATGGAAAACGTGTTTTTGGGCTGGCACGAGGCAAGGGAGATGCACAGGTATGTTTAATCGACAGTAAGGGGCGTCGGTGTAAAGTCGCGTTAAAGAACGCCCTATACATCCCATCCTTCCCTCAAGAACTGTTTTCTGTGAAGTCAGCTACGGCTAACGGTGCCGAAGTGTTCTTCAAGGAAGGTGAAGACGTTCTTACGGCACCTGATGGGGCAACATTTGACATTTATGTGCATAACAGAATGTACTACTTGAAAACAGCATGTGATGAAAACGATGTGTGTAAAGTCAGCCATGATATTCAGACATGGCATGAGATAATGGGGCACTGCAACTATGAGGATATATTGAAATTGCAAAATGTAACAGTTGGCATGCACATTAGTGGTGCAAAACACAAGCCTGTTAAAGAATGTGATGTATGCATAAAAGGGAAGTTCGCCCAAACGAGAAACCGAACTCCAACTGACAAGGTAAAGACACCGCTAGAACTGGTGAACACAGATTTAGCTGGTCCGATAAGCAACAAATCCATTGATGGTTTTAAGTATGTGCAATCTTTTACAGATGTGTATACAGGGGCTGTATTTGTTTATTTTTTGAAAGCAAAGAGTGATGCTCTTCAAGCTACAGAGAAGTTCTTATCTGATGTAGCACCTTATGGCACTGTGAAGTGCATACGGTCAGACAATGGAACAGAGTTCACAAATGGAGACTTTAAGACACTGCTACGAAAGAATAAGATTAGACATGAAACCTCCTGCCCTTATTCCCCACACCAGAATGGCGTAGCAGAGAGGGAATGGCGTACTCTCTTTGAGATGGCCAGATGTAAGCTTATTGACTGCAACTTACCAAAGAGCCTCTGGCACTATGCTGTTCAGGAGGCAGCATATACAAGAAATAGGTGTTTTAATAAGCATACTGGCACAACACCATACACAGCACTGACAGGGAAAATGTGTAACTTATCTAGGATGCACAAATTCGGGTCAATATGCTATGCCTATCAACAAGACAGGGGTAAACTAGACTCTAGATGCGAAAAAGGACATTTTGTGGGGCACGACAAAGGCAGTCCAGCCTTTCTAGTTTATTATCCCAGCGACAGAAAAGTACAAAAGCATAGACTGGTAAAGTTTGTCACCAGGACAACATGTGAAGACGAAACGCAGACTTATGAGTTAGAACTGGAACCTAGAGTGAGTTGTGACGTCAAAGACACCACACAACCAAGTGTGAGCACAGACATAAAAACTGGTGGTTCAAAACTACAGAAGGACGATGATGACAAGCACCCTAAAGGGACACCACAGGTCCCAAGCAGTGGGAGATATCCTACTCGAGAGCATAGACCACCGGGTTATCTAAAAGATTATAGTCAAGACAGCAGTGAGGAGGAGGACAGTACACTTGTGAGTATAGACTACTGCTACAGAGTAATGTGTAATATTCCCCAAAACTTTAAAGAGGCCATGACATCAACTGAGTCAGAAAGATGGAAGAAAGCAATGGATGAGGAGATGAAGTCCTTAGAGGACATTCAAACTTTTACTTTGACTAAATTGCCAGAAGGCCGGGAGACAGTGGGAGGAAAGTGGGTCTATTCAATCAAGGAAAACAGTGATGGACGTGAGATGTACAAGGCCAGGTTTGTGGCTAAGGGCTATAGCCAGAGAGCAGGAATAGACTATGGTGAAACATTCTCACCGACAGCGAATCTGACTAGCGTACGGGTAGTAATGCAAAAGGCTGCCCAGGATGACTTAATCTTACACCAAATGGACGTTAAAACTGCATATTTGCACGCCCCCATTGATAGAGAAATATACATGGAACAACCTGAGGGTTATGAGAAAGGAAGAGATGGGCTAGTGTGTAAGCTGGAGAAGTCCATTTACGGCCTAAAGCAATCTGGACGTAATTGGAATTTATTACTTCACAAATACCTAACCGAGAACAAATTCATCCAGAACCCAGCAGACCACTGTGTATACACAAAGGAGTCGAAAGTAGAAGGGAAAGTGATAATTGTTATCTGGGTGGATGACCTTATTATTGCAGCCAATAACACAAGTGGATTAGAACAAGTGAAGAGCATGCTCTCCATCAAGTTTAAAATGAAGGATCTAGGCAGATTAAAACATTTCCTTGGCATGGTCTTCAGCCAGTCGGAAGGCTGTGTATATATGTCACAAACAAAGTATGTGGAAAAGATCCTTACCCGATTTGACATGCAAATGTGTAGAACAAGGGAAACACCCTGCGAACAAAAACTAGACTACACTGAAGATGCGCCTAGAATGACTGACGTGAAAATGTACAGAGAAGCGGTTGGCAGTCTCATATATTTGGCCACCTGCACACGCCCTGATTTATGTTTTGTGGTGAGCCGACTATCGCAGCATTTTTCTGAACCCACAGATAAGAACTGGATCACGGTCAAACATGTCTTGCGTTATCTCAGAGGTACAACCGACAGACAGCTTTGTTTTAGAAAGAGCAGCGAAGGTCTTGGTATTCGAGCTTACAGTGATGCAGATTGGGCGTCGGACGCCACTGACAGACGCAGTACCACAGGGTATTGTGTGAGCATGTGTAAAGACAGTGCACTGGTCTCCTGGAGGACCAAGAAACAACAAACAGTAGCACTATCTACCTGTGAGGCAGAATACATGGCTTTAGCCCTAACAATACAGGAGTGTATTTATTTGGAACAACTGTTAAAAGGTATTGATGACTATGTGTACACGAAAACTATCATTCATGAGGACAATCAAGGGGCTATCGCACTTGCGAGGAACCCTGTGTACAGGCAGAGGTGTAAACATGTGGACATCAAATATCATTTTATTAGATCCATTATAAAAGACGAGAAGATGATACTTGTTTACTGTCCCACAAATGACATGGCAGCAGATGTTATGACCAAGCCTGTTACCAAATCTAAATTGAAGAAATTTACAGGGGTCCTGTTTGGCATGTAAATATTTGACATTCAAATGTCATGTTATTTTTTTTTTGTCTTTGTGAAAGTTGTACAGTATACAAGCCATTCATAAGTGGGAGTGTTGAGTGTTATTGTATGACTGCTTGTTACTGTAATGTGCTTATTTGCCACAAGGGGTGCTGTCGCTAACAGACGATGCCATGTTAGGCAGGTGTTCAAGCCTTATTTCTCTCTCTCTGCTTTTGGCTCTGGAGAAGAGCAGTTCGTGTGTGTTGCTGAAATAAACTAGGCCAGTTGGCTAACGAGAGAAGTTGTCTACATATCAGAATTATTCTTCTGCTGCGACTGGGCATCAAGGTATAATCCTATGATGCCACATGACCATGGATTTTATCAAATCTACTTTTAAGTACTTGCCTTGAATTAAGACTCAAAGTACTCTGATAAATATATGTTTTTACAATATTACTGGACAAATAATGTAGATATTTGCTGTGCAGGAATGTCAATCGTCAGGGTAATGAGTTCAACAAGAGTTAATTGTCAGGAATCAGCCAAACTGCAGCCCAATCAATGCAATAAGATTGGAGGTGTTGGTTACAATCACCCTGCACTATGAAAAAAAAAAAAAAACATACATCAGTTTTGATTTTGATATTCTCAAAGAGCTTGTTTGGTGTGCAATAAAGAGCTCTCAGAGGACTTATCATTAAGAATCACTGACTTGCAATAAACTGGAAAAGGTTACAAAAAGATCTCGAAAAGCCTTGCCGGTCATCAATCCACGGGAAAATACGTTGTCTAGAAGTGGGGAAGGTTCATGTTGCTACTCTCTTTAGGAGTGTCGGTTGTGTAAACTCATTGATGCATCATACAGCACATTATACAAAGACCAAAAAAAAAATTGCATGATAGAATTACGCACGTGCTCTTGCTCTTTAAGCCTTTTTATTGTTACACGCCAAAATAAGCATAATCTGATTGTCTTATTAAATAAAGGGTGAAGGTCTTTATAAGACTATTAATAAAATATTTCATTAACAAGCTCTGCAGGAACCAGATCATTTGACTCAGGTGTGTTGGAAGAAGGAAATCTCTAAAACATGTAGGACAGTGGCCCTGGAGGACGGGAGTTTGACACCTGTGCATTAGAATGTCCAAAGGCAGACAAGTAGAGATGCTTAACCAACAAAGTGTTGCTAAGTAGCGCCGGCGCTATGGACACAATCATTAATGATGTTCTTACTGTGCAGAGACCCTGTTCACTGGCTTGCAAAGGGGGAAGTGCCCTTCATTTAATGGGGCGTGCACTTCAGTCTATAAAAGGAAAGGTAACATCATTACTCGGCCTAAATGATGTAGGATCATTTAAATGTGCAGATCTTATGCCTCGGGTGGCGTCGGGGAATTCGGAAGCACTTTTGGGACATGGTTGCATCACACACACAATGTGAGCGATTGAATTTTTGTTGTGGTTTTCCATGAAAGCACCTTGGGTGGATTAAGTGGAAGACTCGATAAATATGATCTATTTAGGGGACTCAATAAACACAGATCGAAGACTTTAAGCACGATGTTGATGTTTGACACCACACGGTCGTGTTTTTCAACCGTCAATTCTTTTTTAACTGAAATCTTATTGTTTCCTTGCGTTCGCCCTTCTCCCTCATTTGCTGTATTCACAATTGCATTATGCGGCTGTGCTGCTCTTTTGCTTTGCAAGAGTGCTCGTGGTCTCCGCGCCTAACTCTGCATTGCTGTATGTTCATTAAACAGTCCTTGCCACTACTTGAGTAAACACATTTCATAAAGAGCATGCTGGAGGTCGAGCTGTCTTCGGGCAATAGGCGGGCGACACCCAGGACTGGTTGCCAGCCAATCGCAGTGCACACAATGACAAACAACCACTCGCGCTCACAATCACACTTGGGGAAAATTTAGAGTGCAAGAATGCATGTTTTTGGATTATGGGAGGAAAGCACAGTACCCAGAGAAAACCCATGCAGGCACGGGGACAATATGCAAACTCTGGACAGGAGACGCATTCAAACCCACGACTTGTGCACTGTGAGGCGGACTTGCTAACCAGTCGTCCACCGTTCTGCCGGAATGCTTTACGAACCAAGGGAAATTTTATGTAAAAATGGAAATATCCCTGCACCCCCGTATCATACCTAAATTTCCATATCTAAAGGTAACACAAACTTGAAGGAAATAAATGTGCCGTCATTGTGCCTTTACATCTTTTGTGTTATGTTTTTGTACAGTTTTGCATGATTTAGCATGCTTGATGTCTGTTTACTTGAATGTCTATTTGCAGATTTCACCTTTGCGATATGCTGCAAGCACAAACATTCTATTGCAGTGTATACTTCTAAAGTCTCAGTCTAAAATTGCCTTTGCTTAAAGTATAACTTTTAACTTGGTGCTGATGAAGGATATGTTTAGTATTTCAGCTGGAAAGCTTAAACTTTAGAGGGCACTATCAAGGTCAATGAAAAAAAGGAACCTGGCCAAGGTTTGAGGGGAATTGCCTTTGGCAGGTTTCTCCACTCCTGTGAGAGTCACACAAGAAACTGAAATAAAATGTGTAACCTCTAGCCCTGCTGGGATGCCATGGTGTAAAATTGCCGGGAAGGCGATCTGATCAATGGAAAAGTTGGAGCAGCGGTCCTGTCAATCACACCAGGGCAATTACACTGGGAGAAGTAGCTTTCCAGTGTGGCTGAGTTGGGGTAATGTGATTTCCTCGTACTTACTGTACAAGTGTTTGGTCGGACGGCGTTGGATGCAGGAATGAGGTGTACATTATTGACTCTTTTGCCCCAAAGGAAGAGGAAAGGAAACAAATACAGAGCAGGCTACCGTACGTGTCTTTAGTGAAGTCTGTTTTTCAGTCAACGGCTATACTTGCAAGAAAGGCGTCTTGTGCGAGACATGTAGTGGAGCATGTAAACGTCATTATGTTCATTAACATCAGTCATCTGTCTTTTTAACTCAATTATGAGATGACTTTTAAATTATGAAGGTAATTATAGACGGTACCCTTTTTATTTACCCGCGCTGATGCATTTCCAAGGCTGTTGAAAATGAGGACACAAACCTTGCAGCTAAATAAACAAAATATATGGGTACAACAGTATTATTGGCTGTAAAAAGAACAACGTGAACAAGGTAAAGCCGCTTCATTTACGTATCACATTTCATGCGCAAGGCAAGTCAATGAGCTTCACACAAGTAAAGACGCCTAAAAGCAATGACACATGACAATCAGACACAGCTTGGCAAAATGACTAAGAGTAGGCACATTTAAATACATTAAAAGAAAATCTAAACGTAAAAAGCTTTTGAAAAATGATTAGAAGACCTTAATCAAAGGTACAGCAAATAAGCAATTTTTTTAACCTGAATTTCAAAGGACTGGAGTAATATGTTATGATGTCATGTTCTGGTCAGAACCCGAGCTGCAGTCTTTTGAATGATCGCTGGTTTACAAAGACAGTGACACAATGTGTTGTCTGCCAAAAACTATTACCTCTGTTTTGCTTTTTTTTTTTCCTGAAATTTTAGTTTATTCAGTTGTTGACTTGCTCTGGATGGCAGCATGTTAACTAAACTGATGTCATTTGGGCACAGAGATAAATGTAGCTGCGTGTCATTTTCATAGCCATGATAACCAACATTTTGTGCTCATGCATGTGACCCAAAGCTAACATATACAGACTGAATATAATGAGTCCAAGAAGTGACTCTTGAGGGACGCCACATGTCATGGCCAATCAGATGCAAAACTTCATATGGTAACAACGTAACTCCCTACCTATACGTAGGACCTGAAAACTTTTAGGACCGTTCCATTGAATTCCAACCAACTTTCCGACCTGTTGAACAATATAGTTTGATCGAATGTATCTGGTGATCAATTGTATGAAATGCTGCACTGCGATCCAATAAGACTAGCACCGGCACCTCCCCTTGGGTTAGTGTTTAATCTGATATAATTTAAGTACTTTAACAAGACTGTCTGTCGGAGTCATGCGGTTGCCAGCAGCAGTCGTTAGTGTGATCGACTAATATTGGCGATCTGTCCTTTAAAATTGTAGTGGTTCCATGAAATGTAAAACAGTCTTCAGTATTTATTCGTTTTATTGTTATTGTATGATATACGTTTGGTCCATATACAGCACATTGCATACAGTGGTGGTTGTGCTTTATAAATGCAGTTGAGTTGAGACGAACATTGACTAGATTAAACGGAGGTTTGGTGGCTTCTGAAAAGTTATCCAATTATTTATTCCCATTTAATTTGTGTATTATAAAGTTGAATTCAAATGATTCAGGGATTGCCAAGAGTACTTGATAAATCCTATCTCAGTAACAAGCAAGCGTGAAGGCGGGACAGCGGGAGCCAGTAACGTTATGCCAACCAATACAGAGCAATCAAACACATGATAAAAACAAGAGTAGCACGTTAATAAACCAGCCTGATGCCTAATTAAAAAGGCCCCTTTGGAAACAGTCCACTGATTCGGCAAGCCTTAGAGATGATGGTAAGGCACTCCAGGGTTTATGTCTGAAAAGAGCACTCATTATGGAGTTTTATACAAGTAATATTCTCTCCCTAAATGCTCCTTACTGTTTAATTGACTCTGCAAGCAATGCACAGTATGCCAAGTGTCAACAGCATTTAATTTCCTGTTTGCAAAAGAAATAAATACTTTGCTCCTCATTTTTTGAGTCGCTGCTGCCTTCCATGTTTGTGTCTCATCCTGACACTTGGGCATGGTGTCACCTCCGCTTGTCGCAGAAGCGCCAAGATCCTTTGTGAGGCTCCGTAAGGACGTCGTAAGATTTTGGACCTTCACGTTTCTTCAAGAAGAATTGAAAAAGCTTTTGGCTTATTTGAAAATAGACTAGCATATTTTGCAAGTGACCGTGCTGACATTGTCATCAGCTGGCTAAGGTAAAGCCCTTTCTTTCTCAGCAGCACTTGGAAACAGTAATCCTTGCCTTTGTTAAATCAAGGCCAGATTACTGTAATGTGCTTTATTTTGGAGTCAGCCAGTCAAGCACCTCCAACTGGTGCAAAATGCTGCTGTTCACCTTTTAACTGCAGCTCGGAAGACTGATCACAAAACCCCAATCTTGACCTCTCTTCATTCATTTCATTTTAAGATTCTTCGCTTTGTCTTTAAATGGCTTCGCCTCATTGTACCTCTCTGAGTTCCTTCACCCGTACGCACCTGCCCGCTGCCTCAGGTCTGCGGACCAAATCCTGCCGGCTGTCCAATTTTAAAACCCGTTTGAAGACACATTCTATTCTTTGGCTTTTGACTCAACAAGAGACTGTCGCCGTTCTGCTGTTTTTCTGGTATCTACTTTTTATTTGTTTGCTTAATTTGTGCCTCATTTCCTGCTAATTTATATGACACCATATGTAAAGTTCTTTGTTACAGCTCCAGCTGTTGTGAAATCAAGTTGTATTGTATTTGGCAAAATATGTTATGTTGTATCCCAAAACGTCTGTAATGAATGAGGTTTTTATGAGTGCATGGTTGTAGTCCATGTGTTGTTAAAATAACATACTGGAAACGAAGATGACAATGTTGAAAGTCTCCAGTAAACGGGCCAATTGGGGGACCGGATGCCAAAAATGTGATTAGCGATTAGTTAACTTCAAGCTTTCGCTTTAAAAGTTAGTCCAACCCGGCTTGAGAAAGTGATCTGAATATTGTGCTGTTGCTGAACATGAATACTATAGGTTGTATTGAATGTTTGAACGTGATTCCCCACAATTAAAAAAAAAAATTAAATCGGGAAAAGAGTTTGCGACTGCAATCTAGTTGTTATCTACTACTTTTCTTTCCTTATCTTTCTAAGCGGTTTGCCTGCTGCATTTTACAGGTCAGTCTGAGTAATGTCAGCCATCTGGTGTGGGGGAGGATATTTGTGATTGTGGGTGGCCTTATTGTTATTTGTGTGGTGTGCAGTGTTGGTCATAATGAGAACACAACACAATGGAAGAACAGTAAGCACACGCACCGATTTATTTTCCTTATGTGCATCACATTTTTACAATCACGGTGTGTGTTTCGCCCTGAATATGTATTGCACCACTTGTGTGCCTGCTGCTTCTCACTGCCCGAGTGGTGGCATTTGACAGGTGACCACCTGCCCTGCCCTGCTGCGAGCCCTCCACCATGGAGGACACACAGGCAATGACTCGGGAAAAAAAAGAAAAGTTTGTGTGTCTCGCTAAATAAAAGCCATGTTACCGTTGAGAGATTCAGGAAAAAGCCTCATACAACGAATGATTTGCGCTTAGCAGGATGTACGAGCGAGTCGGAATCAGCCGTCTGCATCCTGTATAGCCAGGGAGCAGGATCGAGAAAAAAAAAAGACCCTGTTAGCCTGGAACCATGACAATGGTGCCGTCGATAGATTGTCCCCATCAACTTGGCCCACATGACTTGAAAAATATAATAAATCCATGAACACACGCACACCCCTCCTCATGTGTTATGGATTTTTATGCTCGGCAATGAAGCTTAGAAATAGATGAATATTTCCCGTACTGTAACAAACCAAACACCCACACAACACGGACTGCTCCAAAGGTAATAGTTGTTTGTGCATACGACCTGCTCTTAAAGTCTTTTTATGCTGCAGGTGTCTCTCAGCACGCTGAGCAATCAGCCTCATTACTTCACCGGCTACAATCAAATGCACAGCTGGTCATCTCAATGAGTGTCTCGCTCATTTTATCGTTCAAAGTGTGGCGTCGCAGGCTTCTACTTTGCAAGTTGAGCTGATTGTGACTTAGCAGGCATTATGTTGTGTCAAGCAGTTTTCATACTGTAACTTTGCTTTTACATTCTCAGGCAGGAAGTCCTGTCTCGATTGCATACTCAATTTTAATCAAGGACTGATTTATGACATTAATTAGATTACACTTGGGGAAAAAAAAACTGATGTGTTGAATTCACTGAAATTTATTTCATCAAGTGGTTGCACAAAATAAAATCAACTGGATCCAGATACATATTTAGTCGACGGTACTTAAAAAATGCATGTAAGAGCCTGGAGCCTATTCCAGTTGACTTTGAGCGAGAGGCATGGCACGTGTTGGTTGCCATTCGATCGGCAGGAACTTTTTTGCAAACAAGCATTCACACTCGCAAACACAGTTTAGAGTCTGATTAATCTAAGAAGCCGGGTATAGTTTAATTAACTAATGGATGGATGGACTATGAATTGAAAAAAAAAACCCATATGGTATTAATATGGGGCTGAAAGAAAAAAACATATAATGCTATAGCAACTTTCAAGAAGAATCATAAAGAAATCCAGAGATAAGAGTTATCTCCTGGGAGTCATTATTGCTTTGAAAAAAATCCTTGTGTGGATTTTTTTATTTTTTTTTGCTCAGCTCCAAATCCAAACTATCATGAAAAGATGGATTAAGAGAATTGGAGAATCATTTGCATATTTATATCACATAAGCATGTATTGTATGAGAGCAAGTACAGACACAGAGCAAAGTCACTGATGGCGACATCTGGATTGGTGCACCTCTCATCCATTACATTGATAATGGAAAACATCATATTGGTCTCCCTGACAAGATAAAACCTCATCAATATTGTTGTCTTTTTCCACCAGGGGCCTCATTTCTAAAAGTGCTACATAAATATATGCATGCCATAGTCAATACGTGGGTTGGCATGTTTAAAAATGCAGATGTCAGTTGTATTGACATGGTTTTCATGTACCATTAAAATAATCTATTTTGTGAACACATGGGGAGTTAATGCAATCTTGTGAACATCTTCTGCCTATTATAAAAACAATCGGTGTTAACTCAGCTTCTCATAAGTCAATCCACAGTCTCCTCTGAGGTGTTAGAATATTCCATTAACTCTCTGCAAGTGTGCACATTTTACATGCAAATACATGTGACAGTGGGGGAATTGTTGCATTGTGTCTTCTGTCGTCTTTGTCACGCAGGTACCCGAGGAAAGAAAAGAAAAGACCAGCCCGAGGGATTTTCTATGATGACGATGATGACATTTGTTTGGTCACGCGTGCAGCCTGATCACAATGACAATAGCATATGACATTCGCTGACTATGTGCGCGAGACATGCCTCTGAGGAATCCCAATAATTGAGAAAGTAGCAATCAAATTAAGTGATTGGATTGGAACAGGAATCATAATCACTTGTACTTCACTTTCAGGTGGCTTGATGACCTTGTGCCGTGGGCCCTATCAAACGTTCATCTTGTCTTCTGCATTGTCTTAATTCTGTTTAGGGAATAGCGCTGATTACGTTAGTGTATGTGATGAAACACTTGTCCGTCGTAATGCTGGGCTATGTCTCACTGGAGAATGGAGGCATCTGCGAGGCCTCCTCTGATGAAATCTGACCGTCTTCATGCGCCAACCTGTTAGAACGCCCCCCCCCTCCCTACCCCTTCCAAAAACGAGATTGTGTCAGAAAGTTCAAACCTCTCACGTAAGCCATTAATTACTCGCGACCTTTTCGAGCGCTGCTTATCGCTGCTCACCTTTCAGGCTGACTGCATGATTATCAGACACAGCCGCATGATTTCATCACATCTAACTGTCAGGCAAACATCTGCTTCCCATAGAACAAACGGCGGCTCGCAGCAAAATTAAGCAAAGCACCATTTAAAGTTGTCTGGCAGTCAAAGCGTTTTATCTCGAGTTAAGGCAATTTGTGTGCTCATAAGTGCAATCAAGCAACATAGTCGCTGCAAAGTGAGAATAAACATTTCTCTCAATCCAGGAATATCGGAAGAGAAAATGAGGCTTCAAAATTGTAACAGAAATAAAATCCTTGACCCTGTTATCAAACGCTGTGGGTGCATCTGTCATATGCAAGCAGCCGTGTTTGAGCGGGGAAAATATATCAGCATAAAGTCTCCGGGGGTTGCAATATTTGTCCCACTGGGGCATGGTAAGGCTAATCTACGCTACAACGTGAGGGGCTACCCACAGGCTAGCTCATGAGGTCAGGTGAACTAGAGTTTGGTTGTAATAATACTTTTTTTTTTTTTACAATAACTCAACAATAATAATACATTTTTAATTCCTGTGCTTATTTCTGCTATTAAAATAAACATTGTAGAACATTTGTGTACTATTAAGACCTTCAGTGCAAAGTAAATTTGTAGGAGAGCATCATTAATCTTTCTTTAGTTGCAGTATTTGTACTTCAATAGAATTGGAGCTTGATTACAAAAAGCGGAAGAAAAACACCGTCACATTTGTCAACATGAATGTTATGACAGCACAATACACTCTTGCCAATGGGGTGTTTTATTACAGCTATTATTAAACGCCGCTCTTTGGAGTCGAGCTGACAACTGTATCTGATATTGGTGAAAATATTATGTACACTAATTATTAACCATTCAGGCTGAAAAATGCCCATGGACCCTTATGCCCCCCCCCCTTACCCCCTACAGTGTAATTACCTCCTTTGGGTGCATTAGTTACTGTTAAGAAATAGTCAATTGAACATTTATGCAGTGCTTTGAAACCCTGGCTCATATTACATAGCGCATCATTAGCTAAGAGGTCAACGGTGTTGTGCCACCTAAAGTGCTGAGGCACCAAAAGCTTTAATGTTCTTATGTATTGAAAGGCACACTGTGTGCCATGACATTTACAGTAGGTTTAACACAAGTGAATTCTGACCTCACAAATAGACAAATACGCTCAATCTGTGACGTGAAGCCGTCTTCTTTGTGATATACGTAGTTGGACACATTGGGAATGGTGCTACAGTAGGTGTGCTACTGTGGCGCCACGTGATCTTGATTGCAATCCGGAGTATCCACATTTATTCCCATCAGTGATTACCCGAAACAATTTTGACATGCAGTAAGCTAGCAAGCCCGTAAAATGTATCTTCTCTAAAGGCAGTTAGAGCGCCTCATCGTTGGCCGTGAATATGCACAAGTCACAAAGAGAGGGCAGAGGAGTGAGGTAAACGAATAAAAACACTGACGTGACAACCAGTGTGGGGACCAGGGCCTAAGCTTTCTCAGACTCTTCTTGTCACACGTGGCAAATTCACAGATGAGCAAGGAGCGGCGTCGCACTGTACAGATGGCTGTGTTAGTTACACTTGATCACTTTGCTCAAATTAAACGCTGCTTAAGATGCCTATTTTGGCTCTCAATTGCTTCCTCACACAGCCGCACGCATCGCTTTCCTGTTTTTGCACGCTCATTGTAGCTCTGTCTCTCTAGCTCACTTGCTTGCTTGCTCACTCACTTTCGCAGTTGAACTCTCTATTTAAGGGCCAGCAGCATTTCAAGTTTTGATTCTGCACAGAGTGCAAATATTTGAATTCTATACGCGCAGTGCTTGACCTGGGTCGGCACAATGATAGGGACGGACGAAAATCCACTTCCGCCCTTGCTTAGCCTGTTCTTTTTTAGGAAGCTCTCATCCTCCATTCCGCATTTGGGACAAAATGCCCACCTCTATTATTGCATTAGTGTTTGTGTGTGTTCCCATCTCAACTGTATTGATGTCTAAATTTGTCATGAGATACCAGCTTTGCTTCTTTATTTTCCTCTCACCGCTCTGCCACCTCAGATCAGGTCAACAGCTGCAGGCATTTTGTAACATAGATTTGTTTGCACCTCCATTCAGGAAATGGTATCATGGTCCATTTAGTCATGTCTGTGTTGATTAATGTAAGCACAACGCTCCGAGCGTTAGCCTAACATGCTCCTGCAGAGTTTTATTGTTAGCCAGACATTTTAACAGTCGTGTTGGACCATTAAAGATGCTACTGTTTATAATGGTGTCCCTCTAAAACACAGAAAACGTAGACGCATTGTTACTGAGATTAATATGTCTTTTATTTATATTACTTTAGTATCATTATGAAACAAACTGTCAATTTTGGTCCTCTGTCACACTTGGGACCAAAATGTCATGCTTAAGCACAAGTCCAGTGCAAAGTACATTCTAACTTTGTGCATGGTTGCATTTTTCTTTCTTTGGGGTATTTTTATACATACATACAGGTTGAAAATGGGTGTTTGCGCCGTTGAGGGAGGGAACACAACTGACTTTATTCCTGGCCAATGGAAGCGTCCCCTGTCATTCCCTTTAAATTCAGCGCATGACAGTGAAAGCGTAATGTACTCAATGCATGCTTGTAAGGAACTGCAAGAAGAACTTCAGTTGCCACTACAGTCCCGAACCTGCTTCCGTCCAAATACTTCTGGACCAAAATATATCTTGCCACAGCATTGTTCTCACAGAGCTCCAATAGGGCCCATGACAAATATGTAGTGTTCTTTTGTGCAGGTACCGCATGTGGCCATGTCACTCCCCTCACTGTACGGGATCTTACAGTCAGCATAAAAACACCAGCATGTGAGCGTTCCCCCTTGGAGCCCAAGGGTATGAGGAAACGTTCACCCATTCAATAAAAATGAAACAGATAAGCCGTCCGAGTTACCGTGGCTGAAATGCAAGCGAAGCAGGAGCTGTCTGATCCTGAGAGCCCTCTTGGGGTCATGAAGACCTTGGTGGTTGATGCTATAATCGGGAATAAAGGATGAGTGGAGGGAATTGAGATGCCTCGAGGGCCGGTTAGTGCTACTAAGGAGACAAGAGGTTTGGGGAATAACAGAAAACCGTTTTGCGAAAACATTAAATAAAAATATGTTAATTATCGGCAGCTTGTAATGCAAAAGTCATTGAAATATTTGCTTTTTAATCCTTTTATGGTTCTCAATTTACTGTGAACCGAGACCTGGAAATTTCAACAATCCTGGGAATAGCAAGTTATTAAATGATGTAACAAAATTGCCAATTGAAGCTTACAATCCCCTCCAAATTAAATGCGCCTGAGGTCTTCCATTTTGGAATTTGACCAAGATTTGTGAGAAACCTACGACTCTACCATCACCTAAAACTCCAGCATTCAAACCCCCATACGTGTCTCCAATACGTAGCACCCAGTGTCAGGCCGTGCATTTCACACCTAGGCCTTCAGTGAAGTCCTACTTAGTCCACCTTGAATTGATAACCCTCATAGTACTATCATTTGACACCACTGCTGAAGAAAAAATATACGGACACACACTTATGCACTACTGAGTGTTGGACCACCTTGGCTCACGAGAGTTAGTTTCTCCTGAAAGGTCCATTTTGAAAATGGCCTTGCAAGTATATCTGCAATCAAATCCGCACTTTTTAAAAAAAATCCATTTTTTCCCCTCATTTACTCACACAGCACAGATGCCAGCACAGGTGAGCCAGCAGAAAAGGCCTTGAAGCCCTTAACCGTCCACCGCCGGTAGCAGCCCAGTTTACGACGGTAGAATTATAGCTACTTGTGGAAAACAAAAATGTGGTCAAAGTAGTCATTTTTAGGTACAAGCAAATAAGCACAGTCTGCAAATTACTTAAAGGGAGAGTTTGCACTTTTCAAATCGCTTTTGGCACATTTGTCACCACAGTCATTTTAACTTGACATCTGTACATGATGCATTAGATTGGAGCAGGCAGTGTGACTTTAGTTTCCAATCAGTGACAGTGTGAATGTGAGAGTAAATTATTGTTTGTCCACGGTGTAGTCTTCCTAAAGTCAGGCTCCAGCTCCGTGTGATCCTGCACATAAGTGGCATAGAAACTAAATGGATGGATGGATGGATGTTAAAATCATTATGTGCACCCCATTTGAAGAAAAAATAAAACTTGCCTACCTTTTATGCTGTCATAGAAATCCAGTAAATATGAGTTTTCCATAGCAATTATTTCTTTGTCTTCGGGGGGAGAAACTGCTCCTCTCTTATGTTCGTGAGCCACCTGGCATTTCAAGATATTTCTGGTTAATTGCACCAATTATGAGAGCAGGGGAGAACCTGGAAAAACAAGTGATGCAATGTCGAAAAATAGGCTATGAGTGGGAGTTGGAGAAAAGCAGTCAAGGGATGAGAGGTGCATCCAGTTGAGGATTGCCTGCATGTATCTGAGCAGAAAAAGGCCGAACAAGGTAGAGTTATAACCACATTTCCCATTTCTTCATTGTGGCGGTGCACTGAAAAAAAAAGTTTCCATTGCGTTTTCTTTGTATTACGGCACGTTGAGCATTGAATTAGTCATGGATCCCATGCAGAAGTAGGCCAGGCGCTGCAGCGCACCTGTCCCCTTGATGGATTTACAAATGTACAGTGAACCATGAAAAATGCACGCACTTAAACACACCAGCACAACTGCACACACACACACACACATACACCGCTCACTGAGGCAATAATAGAATTGCTGCCGAAACATAAATGAACACTTGCCCTTTAATACCGCAGTAGATGTCAGACGCTATGCTGCTTCATTGATGCGAGCGAGAGAAAGCCCATCAGTTTGATGTTGATTTGTTTTGAGATGGTGACAACAGCAACAGCCAAAGACATTCAATGGTTTCACCACAAAATGCCTAAAATATATATAAGTCACGACTGGACGCATTTCATACTGCCCCGTGATGTAAAAATCCTCGCTCAGAGCGGAAATCAGGTAGCTAAAAGACATACATATACAGTAGTGGACATGCCAAGTCATACTGTGTATTTCAGGACTGAGTGTGTCACAAAATTAATCTTCTCTCCCACACATGAGCGCACACACACACTCGTTCTGCAGCTCTTGCTGGTTTCTGACACTTCCTGGAAAAAGGGTAATCGGGATCATTAAATCGTCATTGACAGTGCAAGTGAGAGGCAGACAGTCTGTGAAAGGTTACGCAGGGCATTGAAGTGCATTTCAGTTATAACACATACACACACGTAGGAGCTGTGCAATCAATACCGACATGAGAAACCATAAGGTGAACCTTTTGAATCAAATGACCTGTAAGGGAGTCAGTCCATTTGCTGTTGACAACATTTTATTCCTCCACTCCATTTCTTTACCTAAACTTTATTGTCAGATCACATTTCCAAACTTCATCAACTTCAAACATCATTAAAACTGCAGTTGTCACAAATTGAGCCATCTTAATATTCATTGTTGAGCCCTTTTCACACTGCACTTAGTATGCTGTTGATGAATCAAATTATTGTGCAACCCACGTGGCGACTGCTGTGTCGTCAGACAAGCACTTCCAAAAGTTAGTGAATTTATTTACATACATAAAAGCCACATAAGGAAGACTCAATAAATGCGGCGTCTCAATGTTCCGAGCTTTGCGACACACAAGAGATGACATGCGGTAACTTATATAAGAAGACTTCCTGCTCAGCCTGAAATATACCTTGACGGTGGAACCGTAGCTCACAAATGAGATTTAACACTACAGGTTCCCTCCACATCCTTCTTAAAATGGGCAAAACTTCTGAATAATAAAAAAAAATATATATATATATATATATATAAATATATATATACTTCTCGTCTAAAAAAATTTAATAAAATAAACTCTGTTTATATCCTTGTAGGCTGCTATGTCAGCACTAATAAATATGGGCATGCTAAACCGGAGTGCCGTCCTCTACCCATGATGCCGCCTGATCCTTTCACACTGAGTAATTACAGAGTGAAAAGGGCTTTCGAGTTGGTATGCTACCTCACACTTGAAGCACTATACTGTCCAATTCGTAACATCAGTTTCTGCTTCTTCTGTTTCTGCTATGTCGGTATCCACACATTATTGATGCACATTTATGCAAACGAGACTGAATTCATCATAATTGCGCGGTCGTCCATGTGGAATTACCAAGTAAACGTGAGGCCGCAATTGGCCAGTCCCTCAAGTTGAAATTAAATTGCCTCCCAGCAGGTAAAAGGTGTGACAGGAAAACGAGAGAGAGAAACGGGAAGGCAGATTGGGGCAGGGCAGGGTTATGAGGGCAGGCGGATCAGTGACAGGTTGGAGTTCCCTCTTTGGAGGAAGGCCATTACTGGGGGAGGGATGAAGGGGGAGGGTGGGGGGTGTTGGTGGGGCCTGCCACCAAACTTATTGGCAATCTGTTTGCAAGGCTGCCGGCAGAAGGGGGGATAACAGGACGGGGGACAGAAGAGAGAAAATCTACTATGTTCAGAATTCCAGGAAATGAGAGCGATATAGCATGTGTACGTGTGCAAGTGTGTGTGTGGAGGTAGCTGCGGTCGACAGGATGAGGGGAGAACATGCCAGAAGAGAATGGGGGCCAGAATCTATTGTGTCATTTTGTTGCTGTGCAGGCCAGCGGGGACTGTCCCAGACACTGAAATTGGCATTTGAATTAAGTGCAATACAAGAAAGGTGAGAGAGGTGATTTTGCATCTGTGAGCACAGAGCATGAAGATGAATTACAAACAGTGCCTTTACTACATAAGGTGTATAAATCAAGCAGTGGGTTCGGATGTCTGACGAGAAGACTGAATTACGTTGTCAGAAAATACAAGGATGCCTTTTTCACTGGCTCCCGCACTTGTTGACCAGTTGGAGTGATACAGGTTTGAAACAGACACGCGCAGGAGTGATCGTTTTAGAAGTACAGCTTCTTTTTTTTTTGCTTGTAGGTGTAATGTGAGGTTGAAAGGTTGTCTATATTTGCCCTGCGATTGGTGACCAGTCCACGTTGCAGTTGTTCCCCACCTCTATTCCGAAGTTATCTCACAATTAACCCCAAGGACGATGCTAATTAGTAAAGCGCTATGGTCAATAATGTTTTAGGTTTTGGAGAGGGACTGATTGTGTCACTTTAACAAAAGCAATTACAAGTAAATGCTGAATGAATGCTGAACTATCTGCCCGCTTTATTTGCCTGTCTTATCTAAACATGGTAATAAAACTGTCACTGTCTTGTCACCACATACACAGCATATACTGTATGTGTGCTGTACAGTGCAAGCAATAAAACAGGAATGGTCGTATGATAAAATCCAGACGGTGACCGGAAATTAGGGGACTAGCAAGCTTGACAACATCTCTCATAACCATTCCAAACAGGCACTTTAATTTCAACCTACTTTGCTAGTTTGATAAACCGCCAGGTTTTGCGCAGCTATTTATGTCGCCGTGTTGATTTGACTGTCATTGAAAAAACGAGTCAAGTCCGAAGGGGGAAGATGAGAAACATCAATCAACTGTTGAGCTGACATGCGACCTTATAGGTGAATTAATTGCAATTACCCCAGGTGATGTCATTAACCACGCCGTCTTTGCCCAATCTCGCTGTCATAGCCACCTCAGAGGCGCTCGATCCCGTCTCATGAGCCATCTTAGAAATCGGTTTCCTTGGAAAGTGATTCTGTCATATAACCCATTTCCCAAAGACCTTGCTCTGTGGGGAAGGGGAAAAAGGGAGGAAAGACATGCGCCACCGCAGAGTCATTTATCTCTGTAACAGATGAGGGTGGTGCATATCCTCATACCAAATGAGCTCAGAGTTATTAGTGGGCTCGCTTGGTGTTTTGTCACTGCCAGAAGCACAGTGAGAATTAATTGTAAAAAGGGTACCCCCGTGGGCTACCTTGCGGGCGCATGACATTTTCTTAACACAAGGACCTTAATCCAAAGCAACGAGGTGGTTTAAGCAGCGACAACAGGTGCGGGTTGACACCATATAGGAAATGATTTGTTAGCGTATGTATTTTAGGGCAAGACGCAAGCACTTATAATTCCTCACTTAGGGAAAAGTGATGCACTGGATTCTATCAAACTTTTTGGGTTTAGTGTGACTTGACTTGTTTATCTGATCAGTAAAGGCAAATTTGATAAGGATCTCATATAAATGAAGTATTTCAGCCCGGATTGAAGCACACACCTCAGGAAAAATTACAGTGGCGCAAAGTTGTCAGAGGAGTGCAAGCAAGCGGCAGAATGCTAATCTGCTTTGAATTGTGAAGAAATTGACAATTCTCGATGATAAGGGTTTCAAGAAAAATGACTATAAGGCGTAGCCTAAACGAACAGGTCTATTCGTGGAAATTTCCACATATAGGGCACACTGGGTTATAAAGCACATCGCTGCACATTAAGGGAAACAAACCAGCACAGAAAGTAAGTCTAACTTCAACTTCCTTACACAAGATGCACCCGATTATTAGGCTCACTGTCGATTTTTGAGAAAATTAAAAGATTTCAAGTGCACCTTATAGTCCGAAATGTATGGTGGTGCCAACCTTCCAAGGTCATGAGAAGAAAAGCAATTCCTTGCTATGCGAAACAGATCTTTAAATGCAAAACTTGCCTTTTGATTTTAGTGCTGTAGTTCTATAGACCAGAGTCCAATTTTGTTCCGTCTAATGGCAGATGAGTCAGAGGATGCGGTTGGAATGAGGTACTTCAATAACAGTAGATATGGTTTCATTTTTTTTCCAATGCTGATGTAACCTACAAGCAATGTGACTCATGTTAGTCCAAAAAGGAGTGAATCTTCCAACCATCCATCAATTCAATATACCGCCTCACCGTCGTATCATTATTATCTGCTGTTGTTCATGGTAGACAAGGAAGTAAATGGCAGTACATGCAAATTAGGCATGATGAGCCTGAGAATGCAAATGTTAACACCCGATTCATTTTTATTGAGCATTCTCATGCAATCATCTTTACAGAATGGCCACTCCTGGGGAAGGTAGGAACAGGGATAAACATTTTCCGTTTCAAAGACAATCTGCGTTTGCACGGACTGAAGCAAATTAAGGGATACATTCGTGACCCTTTCCGTCTTCCTGGAAGTTAACAACTCTTGCTTGGAGGCATTCTGGGCGCTCTTTAGCGCAAGGCATGAGTCGCATCGGGCAATGCGTTTCGAGATTAAAGCACAATGAACTGGCTGGGTTTTAGAGGGTAAGGCATATTTAACCAACACTTCCAATTTTGTCATTTATTGGTCCCATGGTTAGCTAACTGCTGACAAGTCTGTGGGTTCACATGCAGTATTTTCCCCCACCCTGCTCTGTGAATGATTACATGGTGCATCGAATATGAATAGATCATTTTGTCTGGCATTTTCCATCCATCTATCCATTATCTGTTCCGCTTCTCCTCACGAGGGCTGCGAGGGTGCTGGAGCCTATCCGAGCTGTCTTCGAGCAGTAGATGAGGTACACCCTGAACTGGTTGCCACCCAATTGCAGGGCGCACAAAGACGATCATCAATCCGCTCTCGCACGCACACCTAGGGACAATTTAGAATGTTCAATCAACCTGCCATGCATGTTTTTGGAATGTGGGCGGAAACCGGAGTACCCGGAGAAAACCCACGCAGGCACGGGGAGAATTAACATGCAAACTCCACAAAGGAAGGACGGAATTAATTTTTTTTTTGTCCATTGCTCTGACTTGGATGAAAATCAGATTACATTTCACAAACCAATCTAAGCAGGAATCTAGATAATGTTCACTGTTCTTACCTCTTTTATCAGATTCCTAACTGAAGATTTTAATGACTCAATCAACCTCATCGTTATTCTGGCCTTTAGTTCTCCTTTTGGTTCCTTTCCATCGTTGCCGTGTCTGAAAAGGTAAATAATTGATGCCCGTCCTCTGGCTCTGTGAGAAATTTATGAATAGAGCAAGCAGAGAGACCGCTATGTTTTTCTTCGCCCTTCTCTGACTTATTGATGCAGCCACACCAAGGTCAGAATATGTTTATATTTTACATTGATGGATCACTATAGCAAGACTTTCATATCCTGAGCCAACCAGCGGTCCGCATGCCCACTGTGATGACGTAGCGGATCGAGCGGAATCCATATTCAAGATAGTATTTCTGTATAACCAGGACAAACATAATAAGTGGTCAGTTGACCAAACAAATTTAGTGGCTTCCTTTCAGTATTTGTATATTTTAAAATGCTTTCGTGATTTATAGAATTACTTAAATTATAAAGTATGCATCCCGTGCGTGTTTCATCCTTCCATTGTCGGAATTACTAATTTTATTTATGTTTGCTGCATACTGAACAATCCCATTGGAAAAAAATTGGGGTTCCCGTTTAGCATCTTAAAAGACTGATCAAGATTCATCAGAAAAGCTGCGAAATGTTATTTTTTATCCATGCAGACGTGGGCGCTTTTGCCCAAGATTCTTACTTTTGATTACTCTCTCGGGAATTTACGTGTCATCAATTATTCATCCCATCATTATTTTCTATCTCTCTGTTTGGCTGTCAGCCTCTGTCTTTCCCTTGCGTGGGTATTCACCCACCTGAGAAACCACCCTGTCAGTGACAATGCAGACTAGGAAGGGATAAATAAATAAATATATCAGGCATATCCTTGCCGCATTTCAAATGCCTTCCAATTGTCACATTTTTTTTTTTTTTTGTGCGCCCTCTTTCAATTAAACTTATCCCCTGGCAAGCTTGGAGACTCACCAGCTTCCCAATAAAAATATATAACAATTGGAATCAGTTAAATAATCAAACAATCAAATGAAACACCCTTTACAGTATTATCAGAAGACTCTAAGATCTGATGCAATCTAATTAATTCTGCTCCAATTAGGTATTTTTTTTAAAATAGAAAGATATGATTTTGAACTGATCCACTTATACAAAATACGTTCTTTTAACTTACACAAATACACATGGGAACTGAGGAGTGTAAAAAACGTTGCTATAAATGATCAATATATTTAGTATCATCATACATTTTTTTCAAAATTCCACTCAGACGTAGCAGAGACGCAAACTCCCAAACAAGACCGACATCTACAAGAAATGTACATAATACAGAAATAATGAAGTGTAAATTGCCCTGAAATTAATACTTCAATCGTATAAAATCATGATTTTTCAACAATACAACAGTACTATTCAAAGGAAACCTTAAATTGGATTCTGATATAGGTCCAAACTAAAAAAATTTACATTTTACAGTGCGTGGGTTCATGGTGTCGGAAAAGAATAAAACAATACGTGTGACAATGTAAAGTGATATTTGGGGCTGTATTTTTGTCGACAGGTGAACATGTGCTGGGCGTATAAACTGGCGGATCCTAATTTTCATGCTGGGCAAGACATGTTTTGCATGTTTGCGACTTTGGCAGAGCGCACTGCGCCGTGCTGGGCATTTTGGCAGACTGAGGGCGGTTTCTATTTGTATTACGTCCCCCAGGGGCACCTGACAATTTAGTGACAGAAAGTAGACTTGACCTTAGACGTGCTAAAAACATGTCTAAGTTGTGGTGTAAGTGGGTGGATGTGCTCAAAGCAGAGGCAGACTAATTCTGTAATCTGCTGATACAGTATGTGTGGTAGTTATCGTATTTCTTCATAATTCTTCTTTTACCGAAGAAGAAGAAGAAAGTAGAAGAACGGTAGTCATGGCAACTAACTTCGGTTTGCGCAACAAGAAGTCACAAGGCACATTAATCCACCAGGAAGGTAACTTTAAATTAATCAAATAAAAAGAACAAGTAGACAACAAATATAGAATTTCAATGGAAAGTAGGCCAACTGAAATTATCATAATTTGTTTGCATTGTGTTGTTAAAGGCCACCGGTGTATTGGATTTAAAGTTA
Organism: Idiotropiscis lumnitzeri; assembly: GCF_059441095.1. Classification (NCBI taxonomy): domain Eukaryota; kingdom Metazoa; phylum Chordata; class Actinopteri; order Syngnathiformes; family Syngnathidae; genus Idiotropiscis; species Idiotropiscis lumnitzeri. The sequence goes on along the minus strand of NC_142391.1, from coordinate 25,442,480 downwards.
AATGTCACACTTGTTCTGCTGTTGTTTCAGTGCAACTATGCAAGTCCAAAGAAGTAGTGTAACACATTGCACTTCAAAAAAATAAAACCCTATGGGACTACAACATACAATATTACTGTTGATAAGAGTAACTATAGTGTGAAATAAATGAAACAATTTGGAAGTAATTTGAAGTAAACTTGCTGCCTTCCTTCTGTGTTTGTCCCCAAACATCCACATCCTCCCTCGCTGTGTTTGCAGTGCAACATTAAACTGAATGTTAGTCTGCCTGTGAACATAAAGCAAAAATAATGGGGACAAGTCAGTGGTTGCCTGAATTAATGGGCAGTAAATTATGGGCTGCATTTGAAAAGCCACGCAGGATAAGGTGGCCATTTTTCAGAGAAAAGTCATGCTCTCAGGTGGGCACTGTAGAGGACTGAGATGAATCACAGCAAAATGTTGCCAAAATTCATGAAACGTTTGGCGGGGTGAGAACCAAAGTGATCCATTTGGAAAGTGCTGGAGGTGGTTATCACATTTTTCAGCCTTTCTTTGTTCTCACTTGATGATATTTTGCCATTTTTAAACTCTGGGGATTGAAAAAAAATCATACGTTTGACACACATCAAAATGTTCTTTCCTGCAAACAGTCTTTCAGCGCTTTTCCACTTATTATGGCACTCAAAGCACTTCACAATGAGTCTGCAGCATCAGAATATATAATACATATATATATTATATATATAAAATATATATATATTATATATATATATATAGAATATATATACAGAATTGGAAGTAGTATTTTCATTATTAATCCTTTAGTATCCGTGCTTTTACCCTGGGCTCTGTAAACAACACCGACAGTTCAACTATGTGTCTTTAAATAATCAAAACCAATTAGGACATAGGCAAATTGTCATCCGTGATTTTGACTGCAACATTACCCATCCTTGCTTTAAGTGGTTGCTTTCTTTTCTTCGAGTGGCTTCTTTTTGGGAAGTTGCCATTGCTTTTCATGGCATCACCCACCGCTGCCAGACAAGTTTGAATAAATCATTGAGTACACCCCAGGAAAGCAATGAATGACTGATAAGTGTGTGCATATTACAAGAATAAGATTTTTTTTTTTTCGTGTTCAAATTGCTCACACAAGAGTCAAGCCTGCGGGAGTTTTTTTTTGTCAATATAGAGGGAGCATTGAGAATATGAAGTGTTCTGCCAGAGGATAGAAACTACATAGAACCAAGTAGAAAACATAATGAGGCAATTAGTGAACAGTCCCGTGTGGTAATCAGTAATCAGGCATTCCAATCACAGTTTCCCACTAATCAAAAACCTTACTATCACCCTGTTAACGTGACAAAAATGTATTGATGAATTACCAATATAATCCTATTATGAACTAATTTAAATTTAAACCTGTTCACTTTGCGACTTTAAACATATTTCTGTATTAGTGGGTTTGAATTCCCAACCCTGTAAAAGTATCAGTTACCACATTTCACCCAACTGCAGAGTATTGCATGTTTATAAAAACTATGGAATTGAGGTCATTAAAATTTGCTTTGACCTTTATCCTCACCATCTTTCATTTTCTTTTTTTTAAAATCTCCGGTCATAATGCCTTTGTTCATCCTCTCTGATACATATGTGGCATTCCATGACAAAACAGAGGTGTTATCACCTCAGCGAGGATTTGAATATTTTAGGAAAGTGCTCCCTCTAAGCTCTTCTGATCTCATAGAAGTGCTAAGTGGCTTTTCCGACTCTTGCTAAGACAAATGCAAAAAAGCAGTAAAACAGGCTTTTGATGTGCACTTTGACTGAAATACAAAGCAGTAGACGCAAATGCGATTAATACAATGCGATTTATTCTCATCGCTGCGCATGCATGATCGGAATTGAAAAGTCTGCAGGTGGTACTCATTTTGCATTCTTCATCAAGATAGATGCATGAGCATTGCAGTTGTGTGTGTTGTGACCGCCAAATATAGTTTTGGCTGACAATGGAAGCAAGACAAACATATTGCAATCAATGGCTCGTGAAGAAGCGGCTGTCTTAAAGAGAATATTTTCCTGGAGGGGAAAAATAGAGCGGACTAACAGAGACAGGACGACTCGGTGGATTTCGAGCACTGCCTCGGTTCAGAAACGGTTTCCACAGTTCGGCACCTGCAGCTCAATATCATGCTCCCTTTTCACATATTCCTCTGTGGCGCAGACGAACGAGGCTCGGAGAGGGGGAAGTCAGCCCAGTTTTATGTCATACCTCTGGAGATGTTGCATGAATAGAACTCGCGGGGAACCTGCATTTTTTTTTTTTTGACACACTTCCCCTAAAATTGGGGTGTTAAAATTCATACGTCTGTCTTCACTCATATGCCGATTGCCTTTTAAAAAAGCCTTTGTTGACACGTTCATCGTATATGAGAAAAGTTGGATTGCAATTTTCTACATTTACGAATGCTATTTTTGTTTTGCCTGAAGATTTTCTTGATGCGTGCCTTTTCATTCCTTTTACACCCTCCAATAGGTAAGGGAGGAATTATAGGAAATGCAATCGCATCTCAAAATGTTACATTTTTGTAATTTGGTTGCATTGGGTCATTCAAACTGAATTGTTTGCCGATATTACGGTGAATATTATTTTATACTGCTCTTGATCTCTGTTCTGCTAGTGACAGTTTTGTTCCGCAAACCGTTTTTTTTATTATTATTTATTTTAAGAATGAGCCTTTTGTGTTTTGTTCCCCTTTTGATCATCTTTTTTTTTTAAACTTGGAAAGGATTTGAAAAACACATGCTACAGAAAAATAAGGATTGTTGTGTCCCTTTCACAAATATGTATTTATGTTAAATCAAATTTGAGCTGTGTGTGAGAAATTTTTTTTTTAAATTAAAGTCAATGTATTAATTTTAATAAGACATTTGTATGAGTCGTCAACGTCTAAGCATTTTTGATACTTTTCGAGTTGGCTGAAGGAACAAATAGTTACCGTATACCTCTTGGCTAATACGGCAGCCGTGTATGCAGGCGCGAAATAGAAGTTCAATTATTGATCACCAGACTGGTGAAAAGTAACGACAAAAGCACTTTAAAAGGAAAAAAAAAACCTCCAGCAGGACGATTATTTTTATGAACAAGGACGGAAGGACGATAACCATTATATTGTTGTAAATTCAATGCCAATGCCCCGATCACATTTTTACAGTCAAGTCAAGTTGCATCACTGCACATAGCCATATCTGATTTCCACCATATTTATGTATCCAGTTAACACTACAAAAAATAAAAAGACTGGAGATTGTTTGATGATCATAATTTCACAATATATAAAAAATATCAAACTTGAAAATCCCATTTTATTCAACTGTGTACGGATAGTGGAGTTGAAAATAAATTTTGAGCGAGCACGAGTTGAGTTAAGTTACTCCGCGTTCTTTGTGCTTCCTCGACCTTGTATTTTGTCGCTCATTGCAAGGTATACTCGTGTCTGTCCTTCATCAGTTCCACAAATATCTTCTCCTCAAGGACCAGTCGTGGCTCATTTTCTACAAAATCAATATTCAATGAAGGAAACAGAAGTTTCAAACTAGATTTAGTTCTTTCTGAAGGACAAACTTTTTGTTACTTTTTTCTTTTTACTGGCAAGTAGCAATTTATATGGACCTTTATTTGCTTCAATTCTCCTCCGTGTGCTCTTAACAATTCTCTCCCATAATACATCTCTTTGAAATTTACTCTAAATACCACAGCATTTAACCATTTAATTTCCATATTCTATTGAACCTGAACCGAAACACTTGTTGAGATTAAGAACTCCTTTTCCAAGATGTTCAAGAGTTAAAGCCATTCGTGGAGCGATCCCTAAATGAAATCCCGCGACACAGTACATCCATCCAGAACAGCGCGCTGCTCTGTGCAATGATTTGACTTGTCACTTTGCCAATCTGCAGGAGTCGAAGGATAAGTTAGAGCCTGGGGAGGAATAAAGCCCTCTTACCATGACCAAAAGAGAATTTAATGATCCAACCAAGAAACGATAGGGAGGCTGAGAGCCTCCTGCTCTTTATGCTTTGATAGAGCGACGCCAATGAGATTGATACCCATCTCGACTACTTAGAGCAATCACATAGCGCCTCTATTTGACAAGCACAATTGCTTTCATACATTTCCTGCCTTCTGAACATGGTGAGTTTATCTTTTTTTCACCTGCCAGAGGTGAATCATTGCAAGTGAATGAATTAAGAAGGAATAATCATTAAATGTCTATTGGGGCCACGCGTATAGACTATTTCCAAGCACCATTTCAGGATGGCCTTGACTATAATGACGGCTTCAGCAGACACTGAGCCAAAAGACTCTTTGGATTTGACTGGAAAATGAAATTCACACTTTGCACGACATATTTGCATAGCTTGAAACAGTCCTGAGAACTGTTTGTGTTCCACCACATTTGTGCATGTCCCTTCAGATGCACGCGCCTTTGGTTGTTTGAAGGGAAACAGGAAAGCATCTGATGAAAAAAAAACAAAAACAAAAGAATGATCACACATACTGAAGAGGGAGAAGAAGTGTTACAGGTCAGATGGTGCTTTGACACCGGTGCCTTTTTTCTGTTCTGAAACAATCATTAAGGATTATCCATTCATTCATGTAAAACAGGCTAATAAAAAAGAATTTGAAAAGATATATATGATATCCGTATGTTTCGGGACGATAGTGTGCACTTAACATCCTTTAATTTTGTCAAAAAACAACAGTGAGCCTTATAACCGGGCGCGCCTTATGTATGAAATAAAATGAGGAATGAACTTTGACTTATTTGCCGTATTGCTTTGTTTCCCTTAATGTGCAGTAACGCACCTCATAACCAGTGTGCCTTATAACCCGGTGCACCCTATTTGTGGAAATGGTCAAAATAGACCTGTTCATTGAGACTGTGCCTTATAATCGGGTTATATCTTATAGTCCGGGAAATATGGGTGGATATAGATATTGGAATCTCACTCGTCTTGGCCTGATTCCTAATTGAATTAAAAAAAAATAGTGTGAAAGGATTAAGAGAATGTGGTTCTCTGATGGTCAGAACTATGTGAGATTGACATGATTTAGCGGGAACGGAGAACGAACGCCCATGTGGTAAATCTGTTCTTTTGCATGTGCAAGGAGACAAATATAAAGTGTGTAAGATTAACATTTTACACTACACTGTTATCTTAATCTTATTTTAAAGCATAAGCTTAATGCAATCTTTTCAGACATTTAATTGCCTCAAATGGGGAAAAAAAGGTTTGATGGAACATATGCAAATGTTTCCTCCCAAGAGGAAAGAAAACTGTATGGAAGAAAAACACAGCATTGCAGTTGGCGGGGATGGTAACACGAGCTTCACAGTGGGCCATCAGCATTTACATGGTAGATTCTTGCGTGTCTGTTTGATCGACTTCAAGCAAGCATGTTAAAATCAGACGTGCTTTTGCTTCAGTGACAAACAGACATTGGTCTGTTAAGCACATTCTGCAATACATCATTATACTGCCCCGTCCTTCTAATTAGTTAATGAAGAGGACATCCATGTAACATCCTCAACACATCGTGCTTCCCAGGGGAGGTTTCTAAGCTCGTCTTAGCTCCCTTGGAGCAATTACTGCACACATGGGCTTTTAATTTCACGACACACCCTCATAATTTGCAGTCCATGAAAATGTCTTGATCACGTGACTGTACAGACCTCAACCACATAACCGTCCAGCGCCTGTCCCACTAGAATCTAGTGGGACAGATGATATTACCTTCACTCCAGCAGGTGATTGGCTTTCTTTTCCCCAACTCTCTTTTTTAATACTGCAATGCATTCCATATAGATTTTGTCATAAAGCAGAATCGATAGCTTCATGTAAGATTTGTGCTTGCTGCTTGTGTTTTGCAATCTGCAGAGAAAACAGAATGCTTCAAAATAAATGAATACATAAAAATATTCAAAGAAAATATTTCAGTATATTTGACAAAATATTTGTAAACATACTTAACTAATAATTATATTGAAAGTATCTCATCTGTCTCTGCACCTTCTTTGCCATGTGTTTTCATTTCTTAAAGGGGAAGTCAACACCCAAACATTTTTTTGCAATATTTTTATGCCCCTTGACTAGTCTAAACATGGCAATCTGATTAAATTTGCATTTGTGGAATATGAGATAAGCAGTAAAATCCAACCGTTTTTAGCCATCCCAGGAGGCAGCCATTTTGTCACCTTTGTCAACTGAATGTCATCACAGATGCTAACGATCAATCATGGCTCAACTTCAGAAAACAGGTGAGCGGTGATTCAGTTGACAGAAGTGGAAAAATGGCCGCCGTGGTATAGTTAGAAATGACAGGCTGATTTTGCTGCCAGACTTTTATTCCACAAACGCAATATTAATCAAATTGTCATGTTTAGACTAGTGACAATGCATAGAGCATTTCTTTTTTGCCAAGAATTTTTTGGGGCGTTAACTTTCACTTTAAAGGGATTGCTACTGTTATATATGGTCAATCGGCGGCGTTTCTCAATGCAAATTAGGCTAGAGGTGTGTGAGCGTGGCAATTTATAGAACAAATGGGATTTATCAACACACCTAACTTTCTGGCTTGTGTATGTCAGTTGTCCACACGTTTGATAAATACAGATTTTTTTTTTTCCGTAAGAATGTTAAATTGCAATACGAGGAGAAACACCCGGACAAGATACAAGTGACTGAGGGAGCTGATTGGAAGACGCAAGAGACCGGGCTGATGCGCAGGTGGAAACAAAAGACCTAACGAAAAGGGCGAGGTTTTGATATCATTGGCAAAATATTGCGCTAATTTCTCTCGTTACTTTGTTTCAATACCAAGTCTTCCACAAATGCTGCATTCAGTCTGTGTTTCTGTTGCCATGAATCTGCTGTTCTTTTTTTCATTTGTACAAAAAAAAAAAAAAAAGCCTGAAGGTGTGAGCTTTCCTTGACTCACTCACACCCCAATTACCTACCGGCAGTGTCAGGCTAAGATCCTTGTAGTGTCCTTGGGTTATGACATTTTCCCATTTTAGTTCACGCTCAGATTTAGTGGACTGGAGTGGGGGTTGCTGAGCAGAGCACTTTATAAATACATCTCCTAGCAATGGCTGTGACCATTCGCTTTGAGCATGAAGCTGAGAGTAGGCGTGATGGCTTCATCCTTCGAGACCCCGTGCTATAGATCAGGGTCCAAATGACTGTTGTAACTTACACTATCAATCTGCGTTACGACCAGATGCTGGAGAGAGTTAGAGACGCGTTGTGTGATGTCACGTAATCAGTGTGGTGCCAGTGACTGCCAGGTAAACAGTCGTTCTTTTGTCCATGTGTACGAGGGAGAGAACACACACTCTGAAACTGCAGATTTTTTTTTCGAGCAGTTTATCGTAAGCAGCCTCGGGAACACATTTGCAATTATCATGCTGCATAAACAGCGTCTCGATATGTCACAGCGCTGAGATAGATGGATTATTTCAGCAAAGGAGAAGTGTTCATTAATAGAGATTTGTGAAAAAGAGAAATACTGAAGGCCTTTTGTGTGGAATAGAAAGAAAAAGTCAGAGATCTTTGAGTCCAGATTCTAAAAATAGGAGCAAACGCAAGTTTTGTGTTTCCAGTAATCCCTCGCCACTTGATGCTTCACTTTTCACGACTTCAGTGCTTCGCGGATGGATGGATGGAGGGGTCATATTTTATTTTGACTGCTATTAAAATGTAAATTGTCAATTGAACACAACCATTTGCAGGACACTTGTCAGTTTATTCAGATTTGAAAGCAATTTTTTCCAATATACAATAATGAAAACTGAAACAATATACAGTAATACCCTCATCAAACCGTAACCAACCAAGCAAGTTATTATTATGATAAAACCTTTAGTATTCTTAATAGTCGGACATGGGTGAATATCATTTTAGTGCAGCTGTTGCGTAATGGAACCAAGGAAAATGTAAACAAAATAGAAGTACTCAATCTCCGGTGACACTTGATGTGGAGAGAGAGGCTTTTAGGCATAAGCTTCCTGATGTACCAGTAATATAATGCATCATAAACTGTCGAGGTGTGTTGTTGGTCAACGGAGCAAATGCTTTGTACTACGTTAAAATTGGAATGAGCCAAGCAAGTGATTGCCTCAGATAAAATAAACAGTGCATATGGGTACACAGATGGGCACAATGGCTATCTGAACAATATAGGTAGTTGGCAAGAAACCCATGTGTAGGTTATAAATGAGCGCTGGCATCTGGGCTTTAAAACTTTTAGTGTCTCACGCCTTTCATATCTTTCGCTAAGGTTTAAATAAAGTCGACGGAATGTGAATTCTTCTGTCAAGCTGTTTGGGCTTTAAAGACAGACTTGTGATTACTGTCATGAGCACACATTTGAATTGTTTTCAAAGGTCTTTCTCAGCGGCAGAATGTTAAGCGCAGATTGATGCTGCTTTCTTAATCTTCACACGGGAAACGCTGGGAGGGCAAACAAGTAGAATCGTTCAGTTTAGGTCCATTCAAATGTGAAGTATTTAAATCTATATGCTGACAGTAGATAATAAATTGGAGCTATCAAAAAGTTGAGATAATCAATTTGAATAATTGCCCGAGCGAACAATTAATCGCTAGCTGTACCTTAAAGGGATTAATGATCTCATCGACATTAAAATGTAGAAATATACTGCTGTATGCGCATGTTTGTGTATGCATAACTAGCAATAAAATAACCTCAGGCAAGATATGTTCCCCTTGCAAATCTACAAAGTGATTCATACATCATGTTTTCATTCATTGTTTTGCTAATGTTCACTTGCCTTCCAGCGCCCTAGTGGATATTTACAGGGCAATGCAACACAGGTTCCATTAGTTGACCTGTGGCTGTTCTTGTCACTAATCATTGATGTTCTGACTGATGTTTTTTAAATGAGTTGAGCAGGCGGGAAGAAAAATACACGTGCCGCAAATTGTGTACGCATTTGAAACGTAGTCCAAACTTGAACATTTTCGACATGGTGCAATATGTCTAAATATACAGTCGTATTTTACGATAAAAGCTAAATTTGTATGTAATCAAATAAATACGAAATACATAGATAAATGAAATAAATACGAATGTAAGCAATGTATTTCACCACCCCAAAAAACTAAATGTTTTTTTTAGTAAAGAGAAGCACATGCTAATTTAAAAACTGATACGAAAACATACAGTCATGACATAATGAAATAAAATGTAAACGGTCTGTGCATCATGAGCAATTGAGGGTCCAGGGGGCAGTGTAATGCAGTCCTGCGCACATGAATAAAGAGTTTCACAACTACTGCAAGAGACTCAATAATCTGCTATAATGTTTGCCACTTTTCACCGCTGATGGCTACAATTTGTTGTTGAGTATTGTCATAAAAGCCTGCATGCATACTGTAACCTTCTTCATCTGTTGTTTCAAGCTTCCAAAAGGGATGTCAAGTCATTAGCATACAATTGCACCCGACTCCCATTCCACTAAGACAGTCCAATTCATTTATTTATTTATTCAAACCTCTGCGGGGTCTGACCTGCATACAATCACAAATTGTCTGAAAACTCATGATAGCGTTTATATGGTATCGTCTTCACAGCATCGCTACAATTTACATTTTACAATTACACATGCAGATCATCAATACTCAGCATACAAATAGATGTGAGGATAATGGCGAGGCCACTGAACATTTCCTCACTATTATGCATTGTTAATGTGTCTCCCGTGCAGCAGTGTTGATAGGATGCTGGTCAACATCTGATTAGCTCGGATTGAAAATACATTTTCCCCAGGGAAAATTGAAAGCTATAATCTTATCCACATTGTTCTTAACTGTGTTAAAATGCTGTTTGTTGAGGCATATAATACTTTATACATGCCATATTTTTCGGACTATAAGGCGCAGTCTGACAGTGTCGTAGTTTGACACTTAAAGCTGACTCTTCTTTCGACATCGCTCACTTCTGTCATAAAAACAACCCGATGACACCACTTTGGTTTTGTCCAGAACTCAAGACAGCTTGATGCCATTCCAATCCGTGATTACAAACAATTAACGGGTGTTCTGCCAGCAATCCACTTGTGCTTTTTGGGTTGTTACATTCAACAAACAGGGGAAGGTCTCAAAACAAGGCGGTTTTGTGATAAAATATAAGCAAATAAAGGCTCTGTCGCTATAAAGGGAATAGGAGTCTGCAAGTCTGGTTTGGATGTAGTTTTTTCGTTGGGTAACTATTGACAGTTTAACTGTGGACATTAACAACATCTACTTCTTAATCACTGTAGAATGTCATAATACTGGTTTATGGACTACTGCTGTGGTTTATTGGTGTACACTTAAGCATTGTGTGCTACTTTTGTACTAGTTGGGAGAACAATAGAGTGAAAAGCCAACAGAACATGTAGTCAGTCCAGGCTGAAAAGTAATTCATGTCATCATTGTTTTTTTAACCGATTCAAAATATGAAAAATATTAAATAGATCCAAAATAAAATATATAAAAATTCAGGTTAAAAAAAAAAAAAATATATATATATATATAACAAAAATATAAGTTCATTCAAGTGCAGAAAATAAGCAATAGGTGAGTATAATACACAAGCAAATTGAAAAATGTTTCCTGCACTGCATTCAGCAGGAATAATAAATCATATTAATGCACCGATAATCAAAATTCTACTTTTGTCAGTTGATTTAAGCAGGTAAGTGTATACAATAAGTGCATTAATGAAATACCATCATGGAAAACGTCACATTGCCACCCAAATTGAGTTTGAAAATTAAACGTATAATGTCGGGCGTATTCAAATCATTCATGCAAACTTTATAAAGAGACATATACTTTAAATAAATGTAATGGGAGTTCGAGAGGATGGAAATGGATGGAATTCAAAAGGGAAGGGAAAAATTTAATTGGTTTGGAAATCGTAACATTATATTACTCATTACCGGAAAAAAAGGCAGTCAGAAAGATTTTTGTAATTCTATTACTATAAAGTCGGAAATAAAAGCAGTTTAGCACAATCATTTAAACATATATCAAATCCGTTTTATGCCAACGGTAAGTTTCAGAAAACTGGTAAATAAAATAAAACAAAACAAACGTGAACTGAATGACCTGTGGAAAGACATCTTCAGCTCTGCAATTTAGCAGGCTTGCAGTTCAGTGAAGCAAACCCTGCTGTTTACGATCATGACCTGGAGAGGGACTCTCCCTTTGGGACCTTTGCAGAGATTGAAACATTGCTGTTCTTAGAGATATCCTCCCAGCCCTCTAAAGCCAGGACTGACATTGTAACGCTGTTCACTAGCCATGTAGCTATTCGACTCCTTTGGGACATTTCAGTGGCAGCGCAGAGACAGGAACGGCATATAGAATCATTTCCAGCAAAGAAAAACTGATCCAAATTTAGCTTCCATTCTGTTATGGGTCATTATAGCACCTATGCTTCAACATTTCTTTTTTCAATTTCTTGAAATTTTTTGCAAAAACAGAAATAACGCTACATGATTTATCCTTTCGGGACAGAAATCGCAATCTCAGACAGTGATTTCGAGATCGTCAAAGCTGTGTTTTTTTAAAGGGCTCTTGTGCGAAGGTGCTAAGATATCTTGCACCACAGAAGGACAAACTTTATTTGTACTGTAGGCATCTTCATGCACAGCAACGAGCTGCGTGATGCGGATCATCTCCCCCCTGGTGACAAATAAACTAGCCAACTAACTAGTAGCCATTTAACCAAGGAGGCGAACGAGGAGTCGCTAAAGGTGATAATCGCAAAAGTGAAATAAAGAGTCTGGCAACATTCAAAACAAGCGAGTAGGTGTACAGTCGACTTTTCGAAGAAGTCTGGCTAGACCCACGTTAGGTCGAAGACAGCGGCTATCAACATAAATGTGGCATTTCAATAAATATGTATGGAGACATGAACTAAAATGACGGCTACATTAGCGATTTAGCAGACGCTCTCAGACCACAACACACAAACCGATGGCGTCATTTTTTTTTTTTTTTATTGAGTTATCTTTGAGATGGTGGTCAGGATTTGTGGTGTGTCATGTTTGAACATCAAAAAAATGATGTGTCTGAGTTCATTACGACTGAGCAGCATGTTGCCGTCAAACCATCTAAAACATGATCACAGCATTTTAAAGGTAGCTGTGCGGGGCTAAAACAAGCACCCTGGCGAACAAATGATCTACACACTGGCGCTCGATATGCGACGCAGACATGTGCATGTATTCCACAAGAGAATACAGAAAAGGATACAATAAAATCCCCAAGACTCATTAGCTCTGTCTGCATGCCGTTATCATTTGTTCTCAGATGATGTAAAGCTACATCATGTGATTAGCGTAAAGGCTTTGCAGATTGTATCATTTTACAAACATTCTATTAAAAGAATACCTGTGATTTGACATTACATGTGCTGTTGTTTATTTATACCCTGACTGCATTTCCACATGAGGAATTTCCAACTAGAATAAGTCAGTTTGACTTTTTAATAAATTAAACTAATGCAATATGCATTTTTGAATTCATCTGTTTGTAAACATGGCACAGAAATGGAAAAAAAAATGACCCCTGCAAGCTTTTGCATCCAATCATCCTGTCAGGATTTAGTTGAGGAGCACCCAAATGCAGGGAAGCGAGTCAGAAGTAACTTGGAAAACAAAAAGGCACACAAGGAACTTTGAAGCAACAAAAAAAAATACTAAAGTCCAACTGACATAGACACACGACAGTAGACAATGACCAGAAGGAACTAAATACAAATAAGTTGACGAGACAACAAGGAACACCTGGATAGGACACAAAGGCTTGGAGGGTGCTGATGGGCGAACACAAGGGAATGGGACGGCATGTACAGGTGGACACAATAAGCTTAACGAGACAGACAAAGAAACCTGAAACTAAAATCCCAAATCAAAAACAACAAACACAGACCATGACCCGTCCTCTTTACCACTTGTCCTCACCATTTAGAATTAACAATGTCAGTTAATTGACATGGTGAGCTCCAAAACCGGCTTGCTCTCCAACACATTCAAACGCATGATTACTATTTGGGTGAAAGAAAACATTTTCAATAAAAAAATAAATAAATCCATTATTCAAATTCATTTATAATGCGGCTCTTGCAACTGATCTATTTTGTTTGGAATGAAGACCCATTATGTTTCTGGACAATGTATTTGTTTGCACCTTGCTCATTTTGGGAGTGTTTTTTTTTTCTATTGAAACAACTCAAACCTTGTGATTCCACATTACTGGTACATTTATCTGGTTCAAGTGTGTTAAACTCCTTTTTAAGAACTCTTTTTAAAACGAAGGTCACATGGCTACTTTGTGTGATACACCCCGATAAGTAATGATTTATTCGAGCATACACATAGCCTACACGTTTCAAATAGATAACTGAGTCTGCAAACCGTAGCAGTGTAACGATAATTCATCATTAGTTTGACAAGAATAGAAACGAATGGTAGCGGCAAGGTTCATAAAACGAAACTTACTTTTCATTTTGGGAGGCTTTCATCAAATGTGCTAATCTCTCATTCTTAATGATATAATTATATGATGTGCCACTTATCTGCTATTTGTTTCTATTACGTATTATTATGATGTCTATTTTGTTTTTAGTCACGATTGACTGCCACTGGCATAATAGACCTTTTTTTAATTTGTAATTATAATCAAGTGATTTACCTCAAGTTGGTACAAGTTAGCGATCGGTATTGTCAAAGGGTCAACCGTGCCTGCGACTCCCGAGTTATAAATATCCTGACGAAGTCTGCTGAGCCAGAATGCAGAGGGAAATCTCACAGGCACAAATGGAATCCAAATAGACTCTTGGTGGAGTGGATCCGGCTGCAATGTAAACCAAATGAAATCCGGAGGAAGCAGAGGCAAGTCGGTATCATGTTTTTTTCTTGTACAGGTTTAAAAACAAAATACCGGTAATTACAAAGCTACATTAAATAAATACACTAAGCACGGCTATTCAAAGACTTGCATTCATAATTCATGTGATTTCTCTGCACTGCTGATGTAAAAATAATGAGTACATTCATCAGCATGCCGCCCTGTTTGATATTGGATAGGCGTCCGTTAACCACACACGGGTAAATTCACGTCAGTTGTGTGAGCGAAAAGCAGGTCTATTCTATGGATTTAGGTAATAGGCCCTCCCTGGAATACAACTGCCTACTATAACTTTGCATCTCATCTTGCATTTACCCAGCAATTGCAGAGAAAGGATGTAATACTGCATGTGGCACAGTATTTAACGGTTAAACTTTAGTTGTATTTGTGAATGAGGGCCTGTAAGCCAATTTACATACAGCGTACGACTATGTCAAAGCGTTTTTTTTCCCCACAGAAGAAAGCTCATTGGTTGGATGATGAGCACTGCTGGGGCCATGAGAGATAAAATGGCACTGTGGCATGCTGTCATGAAGATCATGTCAAGGGTTAAGCCTCTGCCTCTTGATCAGTGTTATGTTCCTAGTCTCAGCAGTGTTGTCGCTGCTTTCCTAAGAGAAGGAAATAAAGTGCGGGAGAAAAATATTCTCCTTTCATTCCGTGGGGTGCTTGAGATTTACTAATCATGTTGCCATAATGTGATTGCACAGTTTTATTCGCACCAGACGCTGATCGTGCCCGGCCCGAATCGTGGCGGTTGATCCGCTGCAGCAGTTGTCACGAGTCAAACATAGATGGATGTAACGGAGAAGACTTGATCTTTTTTCGAGATATTTTTAGCCTCAAATAATCAATAAACCAAAAGTTCCATTGCAAGTATTTTTTTTCTTTCATCTGTGCGGCCCACCGCGGCCTGGTCCAAAGTGGCTCTTGGACCAATACCGGGCCGTGGGCCGGTGGTTGGGGACCTCTGTTCTGAGCTATCAGCCTTTATCATTTTGTTGAATTGCTGTTGCGAAAGTTTGCATATATATATTGCAAATACAGCTCGGAAGAGGGGGGATCCTTGGCTGGTTCGCTTATGGAGTGTAAAAGCCGGTGAGCTGATCTCTTTTGCCATAAATGTAGCTTTGGGTGAGGTCTATGCTGTTTTCATACCAATCCATATTTCCAATAAATCTCCAGTTTACTTTCGAATGATTCTCGGCATCGAAATTCTAACTAAATATGAATCTATTAGTTAGTTTTCCAAAAAGCTGATTGAGAAAATGTAATCAAACGGCTGTCCATCCGTCGAATGTCATAATAAAAAATGTGGGGGGGATGATCGGGTCAGACGCTTGCGAAACTCGGAACGGTAAATAATTGAAATGGTTCGTGTGCTCAATGCTCATTTTTCAGACAGACTCCACCATTCACATTCATCACTCATATTGTGCTACAGAAATAGTCTTTTTTCCACCGTCTGACCCTGTGTGATGAAGCAGAATGATTTCATGTGCCGCTAAAATAGTTCCTTCAGCATAATCACTTGGCCTGTGACTGCGCTATGAATGGAGATTGTCACCCCACTTCCTTTTCCCGTTTTGCTATTAGAGCAACTATTTTAACCAACTCATTAAATTAAATTTTCCTTTACATAGCGCAGAAGTTTGGCATTTACAAGATAGGGCAGACACATTTAAACAATGATTGTGTCAAAATAGTTTGGCATTTTTGGGAATAATTTGAAGAGCTAATATGTATTCAAATTCAGTCAGACTCAATTTACATATTCAGTGATAAAAATCAAGGTGTGCTTCAGCAAGAGCAGTGTTGGCATCTGACAAAAAAAACCTAAATAATTAAAGTCTGCAGAATATAAGAGTATTGGTTTTTTTCCCTCCTTTTTAATAATGCCATTTGTTTAGATAATGTTGACTCAAATGAATAAATAGACAATGATTGACTCAGGGGTCCACCTTTCTGGATTGCAGAACTAATTGTTTTTGCCATATTAATCACACAAGCAAAGTCAACATTTATTTAATAAACCACTTACATTAGATTAAACAATAAAGTACAGGAATTTCCCTTTGATTTCTTAGTACTGAACATAGCATTTCATTCATGCATTGGTCTTAGAGGTTTTCCTATAGCCATAAAACAAAAAACAGCATCTGGCATTCCGTGCAGATCAGTGGTGATGTAGGCGAAAACAGGTTATAAAGCTTGGAAGAAAAATGACAGAAATCATTGAAAGAGCGGTTTAAGATACTATCCTTTAAATGTACAGGTGTGATTTTGGTGAAAAATTACGAACGGAAGAAAAAAGGTGAAAAACTGGAGTGATGGCTCTGGTCATCATACATTTCAAGAGAACACATGTGCTCTGAGAGATATTTATTGTATTAAAAAAATAAACCAAACAGTTACTTGACTTTGTGCAACCACATCACGCAGGCTAGTGACAAGACTGGGGCAGAAAAATGATACGGGAGCAAAAGGGCAAGAAAACTTACGTGTCATGAGTCACAAAGCTCTCGGTCAGCACCACCAAGCTGAGATCCTTACAGCATATATGTGTGTGTGAGTCAAAATTAAAGCGCTAACTCTGGTGATTAATCCACCAATTTTTAACTCAGCTTGATTTACTTCAAAAATTATTTTCATACTTTGCAAATATTGTACCAGATTAGCTGTGCATCTTTAGCACATTATCTCGGAACAAAACACCCCGCTCAAGCTACCACGCGGCCAACACTGCTGTGCATGTGGGCAGTTTTGAGAAATGTTCCCAAGAAAAATGCCTGTGAAGATGTCTCTTTTTAGATCATATTCAAGGATAAAAGAAAGTTATTGAGCTTTGAATTTACTATACTTCATATTTGGTGATTTTCCTTTCATTCCTAGATATTATTCAAGTAGACATCTGTTAAAAGCTTCACAAACAACAGTAGTTTGAAAAATGCGATTAATTGCAATTAATCATGGACATTTGGGGTGATTAATTAGTTAATAAATGTAATCACTTGACAGCACTAATATATATATATATATATATACTAGTGCTGTCAAGCACTGCACACATTGTCAGCTTTCAAACATGGAAAGCATGTCGGCTGAATATGCCGAAACCAGCGCCGCTCAGCTGTCAACTGTCAATCAGAATTCTCGCTAAAATCAAGGAAAATTGATGCTACTTTGTTTGACGTCTTTCTTGTGCCTACACACAATTACATGCTTGACAATATATACACTTAAAGGTTCCGATGGCAGGAATACATCCCAGTAGGTGTCGCAGCTTTTCCACTCCGTGACTACAAGCCGTTCTAAAGCCGCCATGCCAGCTCATCGCTCTTCAGCCTTTTCTCTGTGACGTACGTACACTCATTTTTCAGAATTTAAGTTCTTATCCTATGGGGAAGAGGTGACTTGGGCCATACTCCAAAGTGGATCACGTTTCGTTTTTTTTGTTGTTTTTTATTTTAGCCACGACTGCTCCAAAGAAATCTGCTGAATTCAAATGGGAAAATGTGTTTCAGTCTATATTGACATTACCTTCAAACTCACACTTTACTGGGTCATTGAAGATTTCCATGTCACTTTGCGTTGATATGCGGACAAAAATATTATTACTGTGAGGGCTGCGCCATACTGAATGCTCATTTAGTTGGAATTCAGTCAGCCGGTTACTATTTATATGACATCACAGTTTATGTAATACGAATTTAATAAGTGTATGGCAGCTTCATCATGAATTGGAATGCTTATGACTTAATTACAACATGATAATTCAAAAACCCAATGGCTATTGCACAGTTTAGTCACCCCCAGCGTTGTGTTCATATACAGGTTTCGATAAAGTAAATGTCTAATTTGCCAAAGGCCTATAAACAGACCTCTTAGTCCTGCAAGCTCCTTTTTATGGATTATAAGATTTGTGCTATCAGTAGTTTAGAGCACCTGAAGCGTCACAGTCTTAGCACAACTTGGAGCGTGTGGATAGAAAAAGGCAACGTAGCTTGCGGCTTCGGCAAATAGATCGTTGAGGTATATCTAGCACCAACTGAATGGCACATAAAACAATTCGGGGCAACTGTAGTTACTGAATATAGCACTTTTCATCATAATAATAATAACAATAGGAATGGAAAATTAACTTCATCGATTTTTTTTCAACTTGAACAGACTCGTCAGTGCACAGTATACACAATGCACCAGCAAAATTATTGAGATGGTGTCATGTGACCGTTTTTTTCAGTTTACGCTTTCTAGTGTGGGCTTTGCTAGCTCATACGCCTATTCAAGAGTCCTCCATGATGTATTCGTTCAACATAGTGAGGACTTTAAATTGTGACAAGTTGTTAGTTGAAGAAAGAAGGAGGGGATGACCGAGACGGGTTGTCCTCAATGCAGTGAAACAACAGCCAAAAATGCAGGGAGGGACTCAAAGTATCTTTTTTTTTTTAAAGAAAACCACACAAGGCCAAAAGTAAAACAGTTAAAAGCTCATGGGATACAACATAAGCTCATAAGAGTTCGTCAGAAACAGAAGGAGAGTAAACAAGAGAGACAGCTGAGAAAGATGCATTAGCTGATTGGTTGAGGTGAAATGAACAATGCGCACAGTTGGGGGGAAGCATGTGCACAGGAGCTCTTAAAACATCCCGAAGAAAAACAAAGTCTAGCCGCCCAAAAATCAATACACCCAAAAGGACCATGACACTGGCCCAAATCAGGAGAAGTTCAAAATCTTCCCTGCACAAGATGCCTTTGAAACTGGAGTAAAGTGCACAATTGTCTTTGTCCTTGTAAAAACTCTTGCAAACAGCTCCGTGGGTGAGCGAAAGCTGTTTTTTTTGGGGCAGGTCCAGTTAAAACACTGTTATCGTAGTCCACTCTGCTTCAGAAAAAAAGACCTCACACACATGCAAAAGAAACACAAATGGACGTGGCTTCACAAAAGCTCTTATGAGAGCTAATGCATGCAATTGTGAACAATGCAACGGTTTATATTTAGTCACTTCCAGCGCTTGTATGTGCATTGTTCAGCCGTCTCCCTTCACTCCGACCTCATGCATTATTGGACTAAAAGCCGGAGGAAGTGTATACCTCTTAGCGTCACCGCAGACAGTCGACACATGGCGCAGGTCTGAACCATTCAGTGTCTTTGATTTACAAACGGTGCTCTTTCCTCTTCATACTTGTGCTTAATATTTCAAACGGCACAATCCTGTTATGGGACAGAGGCCAGACTCAGCGGCAGAGTGCAGGCCCTGAGCTCGGATTTGAGCGACGGCTGACACCCCAGAGCTGCCAGCTGCACCGTGTCCCTGCTGCCCAGAGCAGATCGATCACAGCTTGCGCTAGTCCGCTGGCAATGGCAATATTACAAAACTCAGGTAAGGGGAGATGTTTCCAGCCCGCTGCCATTTCTATGACAAATTGATTGCCGCTAGTATTTTCTTCACTTATTTTATACTAGAAAGTTGCATTTGAATATTTCATGATAGCCTCAAAGTGATTTAATGACTGGATCATTTAAGTACCAACATTATTGAAAAATGAACCATTTTTAAAATAATTTCTTTTTTTTTCATGCTAAATAGGTTATAAATATTGTTGTGTCTGCCTTGAAATCTAAATACTTTGATGCACTGGACTAGGGCACATCCATGCTGACCACCCATCAACACAACATCATTTTTACGTTATTTATTTTAACTAGTACTAGTTATTGGTCGATTGAATCGATATAATTAACAAAATCATGGAATGCAATTTTTTAATAAACTTGTATTTGTATTCTAGTTGGTACATTGGTTGACCTCCTGCTTGCTTGTAATGTGAAACAATTTTTTTAGTAAAAAAGGGTCAAACTGTCGCATCATGAAGTCATTAATAATAAAGCAGTTTTGAAACTTAAATGTCATAGTAAAAAAAAAAAACAGTTATCTACTTTTAAGGTTAATTAATCAACCTACTATACATGTTTTTTAAAAGCCACACAGGCACAGGGAGAACATGCAAACTCCAAACCCCTAATCGGCGACTGCGCAGCCCTAAAGAAGCAACACAAGACCAAAATTAACCCTTTAATGCTTGCTGTGATTCTTGCAGTTTGTGATGCACAAACTTTGTTTACTACAACATTTTGACAAACTTGCTATGCTTTAAAAAATATATATAATAAAAATCCACAGGTGCACAGAATCAAATCACAGAGGACTCTGTAAAACTGAGGGAGCATTCTCCTTTATAAAACATGTCAAGTGCACAGCTCACATCTCACTGGTGTTTGATGCCAAATAAAAAAAAATCTTCTCACAAAAATGTCATGTTGAGGTTGTTTCCCTTGGACGTTTGTGTGATGAAGGTTGCATCCTCTCCGTTCCCTTCAGATCCAAATTGCCCCAAGCTAGAAATCACGAGCGCTCCGGTCACGTAAATAATAAACCATAAAAATAAAACACAAATAATGAACTTTCCTGTTGGATTTTTTTTCCCCCCAAAGGTATCTGCAAAAATTCTTCCAAACACTCATTAGATCAAAAAAAAAAATTAGAGGCTAGTTGGAATTGCCTGAATAAAAATACCATTACGTGTGTAAATCCAAGCACTCATGCTGGCTTTAAGAGCTGCAGGCAACCAACCACCGTCCATATTTATTGACAGCCCGGAGTGTTATATTGTAAGATCGCAACCCATAATGCAGTAAGGTCCACACCGAAGTCAAAGGTCAGAGAAGTCGAGTGTTTCAAATCAATAACGGATTTGCCAGAGGAGGGTAAGTTCATTCTTTCACACTTAATTTAGCCGAGTTGGACATGTGATGATGAGAGGTTAAACTCATCACGATATCAGTTCGAAATACATTTGTTTGAATGTTGCTGTAAAGAGGATGGAAATTTAATAATTGGAAAGGTATTCCCTGCGGTAAATACTGCCGTGACAAGTCCATCATTTTCGACCAATCAATACCTTTAATCAGTAAATATGAATATGTGTACGAAGACTGAGAATCAATAGTGTTTTTCAGTTTATCTGTTTTCAAACATTAAAGTTGTTCCATTTAACATTTACACCCAATGCCTCCAGTCTGCAGTTTGTCTCGAGTATTCCGTACTGGAAAGAAAAACAACAACAACAACACCCATGGGCACCAATTCATGCATACATGCATGCTAAATGATGGACTTTTCTGAATAATTAAACCAAAAAAATGAATTCGAGGTGAATGCAGTGGGAACTGTATGAATCAATACGAGGAAGGAGAAATACAAGTGGAACTTGGCCAGAAAGCCAATGACCTAGAGCTCCAGTAAACACACCTTTTGATTTGGTGCTGGCTTGAGTTGAGTTTGTTGGTGTAGAGGGAAATGTGCAAGGAGATGAAATTGGCTAAAAAAAAAAAGCAATAAAAACACAGAATATCGATTTATGCGCTGCTCTTAATAAGACGGAGTCACAAGGAGTAATTAATCCACAAACGACCGATTTGGCCGCAATAGTGAATTGGCAAACATCTACACTCAACGCAAACTTTTAGAGGAATGTGCATGAACTGAAATGTCGACATAAGGCAAACCACTTCCATTCGACGTCGATATATAAGGCGTACGATTATAAGGCTCGCTGTCGATTTTTGGGAAAGCTAAATGATTTGATGTGTGCCTTATAGTTGGAAAAATATGGTACCCGTATGGCCGGTAAATAGATGGAAGACAGGAAGTTGACTGACAGTTAACCAACATCAAATAGCGTAGTTACCAAGTAAAATACTTAATAAAATCCTCTCTACACAGTTTGGAGCAGTGACTGTTCCCTTAACCCGCGTCGATATTTTTTGAATGGGGAAAGATGATTTGACCAACCAGTGTTTAGAGCAGGCGTGGGCAAATTACGGCACGGGGGCCACAAGCGGCCCGTTAAACATTTTAATCCGGCCCACCGAACTTGAAGAAAGATAAATCAATAAACCTTCTTCATGTTTTATTTTCTAAATACTGTGGTTTTTCAAAGACATATATATTGTTGTAATGCTTTTGTTCACTTTCATTTAAAGTTAAATGTATTTTATCTCGGATGAGGTGAGGTTACCAAAACACTACATTTACTTTGCCCCTCTGTCAAATTTTAGAACCCGTTATGGTCCCCCCAATCAAAACGTTTGCCCACCCTTGGTTTAGAATCACCAACGTGGTCACAAAACAAATTAAATTCACAAGTCAAGGCACCATCGTACCTCTTGTTTGGCTTTCAGTAAAGTTACATAGATTTGTATTAAATGCTGTATTAAATGCAGCCACATTAGTGCCGGATGTCTTTGACAGCAATAAAATAGCAGTTACCAGAATTACACTTGAGACACGTGAGAATTTGAGATGTGACATGTTTGCAAAGCTCAGTCACCATTGATCAAAAGGTTCCCAGCGACAGCTGCGGAATAAGTCAGATGTGCGAATGTTGAAAATTGGCCCATATTCAACATCCTCTTTCCTCTCTCACATTGCCGTTGATTTGGCAGCACGCACACTCCATCTCTGTTGGACTCATCCGCCCAGAAAGAAGAATAAGAATACTTCATAAGATAATGTCACATAGTCGCAACACACTCCGCGTTTGCAAGTGACTGGTGTAATTAGGTGAAGGGAATCCAGCTGCGTAATAACGACTCATCTGAACCAGACCATGTAAAACACTCAAGTTTAATGTCAAGGGGATGACGGAGGTTTTTGTGCAGTAATGGGTCCGGCGTAATGCTGTCTAACACTTAACGCTCAATCAGGTATTTTGTGATGGCCCTTCCCAGGTATTGTGTCTATATTTCATTTTCAATGCTACACATCTCACCATTAGGGTTTTGTAATTCAGATGTTCAGTACTCTGTCCCTACTATCGCGAAACATTTAAAAAGCCAAATTCATAAAATATTGTATGAGAATACAGATGTCATTGCCGTTTTTGATTTTATTATACTTATTGGTGAACCTCATGGGGGGATTCACAGAAATCACAGTCTGGTGTATGCTTTGAGTTGCACAACACACAGTTCACACACATGATGGCATCTCAACAGTCGCCAGGAAGCCGACGACCATCTCGCCAACAACTAGATGATTTTTTTTTTTTTTTTTTTGCACGATGCATTCAGGTTTAAAGAGAAAGTCACGCCAGATTATGTACGTGCAGGAGGTGCACGAATTTAATTGTGATATTTAGAAATAATGTAATTATAAATTGCCTTTGCAATATTAATAGTTAAATATGGCAAGTAAAAAACACTGCCTTTTGAAGTAATTTATCTTTTATTCATATTTATGATGTATAGTAAAACTCCTTTTCATATTTTTTATATTAAAAAAGTATCCAATTTATGTTAAGTGAAATCCATAATTTAATAATAAAAATAAATAATGTTAGTAGGTCAAAAACTTTCTTTATTTCATTTATAATAAAAACAACTTTTATTTTTAATTATCACTGTATTAATAATGTATTTCCATAGAAGTAACAAAACCAGTTTTCATTTCATCAAGGATCTTTCAGGGTGTTTTTATTCCCATTCTAATAATGAAAACAAAAATAAAAATTCAGAAAACGCTGATAAACAATCTTCTGTTCTCTACAGGGCAGAAACATAATTCCTGGAAAAAATTGTGAAAACACCCAAAAGTCAATTATTTGGCCTGGCTCCTGCAGGTTCCGAACATATTTCAGGGGTGGGGGGGTGGGGGGGGGCACTGCCCCTGCAGCCCCCCTCTATCTCTGCCAGTGTCTGCAGTAATCTGGAATCAGCATTTTTAGACAAGCATTAGTTATTTTTCAGAAGTGCATTTTCACTTTAATTATAAATCACTTATGTAGATTTTTTTAATTTCAAAGTATAGATGCAGTAAATGTTTTTTTTTTGCTCAGGCAATCTATAAAGATGTATCTACTTTAGACCGACATGTTTATCATTAATATTCATGTCCAAGATATTTATGAAGATTTGTCAGCACAGCAGAATGCATTTGCTTTTAAAATATTTTCTTTTTTATGAAGGTCACAATGATTTATTTTCAAGCTAAAGACACACTTTTAAATATTTGCTTAATGGAATATGAATTACATTCGCACCTGGAAGATTAATGGATGCAGTGTTGACATTTGCAGGGTCTCCGTTTGTTGTAATGGCTTCAATTTGGAATTGATAAATGGTTCAGAGTTCTAATGGAGTTGGAACAGGGTCAATAACAACTTGAGCATCATCTCATTCTCTTCTACGTTGTTTATTTGTCACGCAGCAGTTTAAATGATTGGAGTGTCACACAGTCATTTTCATCATCTTCCTTAATATTTGAAAATATTGTAAAATAGCTCAATTGCAACTCGCATCATTGAACTCAAATGGGAGAATTACAAGATAGTGGCACTTTAACACAAGTATGAAATTGTGCGTGACATTTTAGAGATCATTTTTATGCTGAGCAATTTATGTAACCGGGGTGACAATTAAAATGTCTCAATCTTCTCCAAAATGAAATATGCCACAATTTAGAAATGATTATTGGTTTTGGTTTCGCTGGACCAAAATCAACTTAATACAGTTGTTCTCCTCTTCAATTTAGAGTAGTCCAATAAGAATTCCGCACTTTGCAGGTCTAAGGCGTGCTGACTGTTAGCCCATTTCTAATATGTATCACATGCATTTTTTTTTAACTTCAGCTACAATTTCTCCCTGAAGAAGAAATATAAATAAAACGCATCCGGACTCGTGTCCTTGAGCAAGACACTCAGAACTGTCACCCCCTACCGCATGCAGTCTGCCACGAACAGTATGCATTCCTTAGGTTCACTACTGTGATGGGTTGAATGCAAAGGACACATTTCATGAATATGCATGAGTTCATCAAAAAAGATTCGTCTTCACAATCAAATATAATGAATGCAACAAACAAGATTGTTGATTGGAAAATGCTTTGTTATGCTGCAGTATGCTGAAAATGTGCATGTGCGATTGTATGACATGTACGTATTACTGTGCAACTTTTTATTTTGTTTAAAAAAAAACGGAGCGTATACAACTACTACTCCACAAATACAACACAACATGTACAGTTGCGCTTTGAGATACTAGTGACTCGATTCATGAGATTTTCGAGACGCGAGCCATCATTTGGATATTTTTAAAAAACATTTTTTTGCTGTGTCTCCTGAGGAAAAATTTGAGACGTATGAGAACTTTATTGTGATATTGAACTCACCTCGCTTCACAATAAGCCGTGTGGCAGATAGTAGAAAAGCATTTTAAAAGCGGCTTCAAAATGTTTATTGCCACACCCTCTTGAAGATCAAATTAAACGTAAAACAAAGGAAATGACATGTCGCGCTTTGCCTTGATAGTCTGATTAGCTTAAGAGTGACACATAACTTGACAACGCCATAAACTGGCAAATGGATAGCATCAGCGACACGGCTTTATGACCTTTCAAGTAACGGTCATCTAAACACAAACGGTGGAGCAACACGTAGACAAAATAAGAATACAAACAGGCATATGTTCTTTATCCTCTGTGATAAATGACAAATATAGTATTTACTTATTGAGCAGCTGACCGTCTACTTTCTATTATTTTGTCCCAGGTTGCCATGGTACTCATGTCAACTGAATTCAATTCAGCAAAATAAAGCCGGAAATGTGACCCGAAAAAAGTTGAAATCTTGAAGCTCTATTTATAGTTTGCATTTAATTACACCATTACTGTATGTTTTTATGAAGCCAATTATTATAGAATGCAATTTTTTTTTTGTTGTGGTTGGTATCAACCAAGGAGGTGAAAAGAGAACCCAAGAGCAAGCTGAGATAGAGAAGGCAATAAGAATGCAGGGAAACTGTTTAGCACAAACTGGGCTAAACACAAGGCAGGATAAATTCTCGGAGCACACACCTTTGCCATAGAACCACAACGTAAGCGACAATAATCAGGCGCCCGACTCCTGGCCGCACTGAGCTTTTATCTGGTTGTTGATGAGCGTGACGAGCTGCAGGTGTGCTGGAGCAGGAGCCTGAAGCTGCAGGGGCGTGGCCAGGAAAGGAGAGATGAAACCGCCCAAGCCCAGTAAGGAAAGCCAAAGGCTCCAAAATAGGTTAAAAGCACAGAAACACTAAATTTCTTTTTCCAATAAAAAAGAAATCCCCCATGATGTTGGATTTTCTGGAAGTGCTGAACTGCTTAATGGCATATTTTTTATCCATTTCAATGGGGGAAAGAAAACAAACTGGTGGAGGCCCCTTTCTTTATCCATTTGTTTTTTTTTACTCTGATCATTGTTTGTGCAAGAACATTTACAGGATGAGAAAAGGCAAGACGTCAAGAGTAGTTGAGGAACAAAGCAAGGGTGTCATTTCCAAAGGGCGGTGGGCCGCACTAAATTAGATTAAGTGACGGGAGGGACACATCTCTATTGCGCTGCACAGACAGTAAATTAAAAATCTGCGATGACTACTGATTGCGTCTGACTGATGGAATTAATAGTTTAATCAGACCACATTGTGTCACTTCTGTCTTAATTTTGACACCAGCAGCTCTATTTTCTACATGGAATAAAATGGATAACTCTGGAATATGCTGTTATTCCGTTCACCTTTTTAAATTTCATTAAATGCCTGCTTTATTTGGAAGACATGCATACATTGGTGTTAATACCTAGAAATTGCAGCAATGATGTATGATTCATTACTGAAACATGCATAATGCATTCTGCTGTGTTAAACTCCAATAATTGCATTTCTTAAAAACAGAGTAATCTCCTGGACAATGAAATTAAATGGGATTTTTGCGGATTATACTGGAAAGAAAGAAGGGGGATAGAATGCATTATAAGCAGATTACACAAATCCAGATAATCTGTTTGTCCTAACCGGGCTTTGTTCTTTATAAGCAAGAATCCATCTGTCCCCCATGAGACAATGTTTCGCTGATGCCATCGCTAACTTGGAGTATAAGGGCAGATCTAACAGTGTGTTATTAAATTTGTTGGTTACAATGCAAACGTAAGGAGTGATACCGTTACGTACAGAATCGCACATGGCACACAGAAAACCTACTGCTCGGTTATTTACAGTTAAATCAGGTTTGCCAATCTTCTTTTGGTGTTGGATTGTAGTTTGTCATACTATTACATTGAAAAACGTTAAAGAATATACAGGGGTGGGCAAACTTTTGGATTGGCGGGCCACAATGGGTTCTAAAATTTGACAGAGGGGCCGGACCAGGAGCAGATGGATGGAGTGTTTTGGTAACCTCCCCTCATCGGAGAAAAAAGATATATTTAATTTTAAATAAAAGTGAACAAAATCATTATAACAATATATCTTTGAAGAAACACAGTATTTAGAAAATAAAACATTAACAAGATTTATTCATTTAATTTTTTTCAAGTTCGACGGGCCGGATTAAAACGTTTAACGGGCCGCTTGTGGCCCCCGGGCCATAGTTTGCCCACACCCGATATAGCATATTGTGACCGTCGGATGGAATTCTTGCATGTTCAAAATTAATCATTATGCTTGCGTTACCAGACTGCGTCATTCAAGTCGGTATTGTATTATCATATGATGATGCACAGCAACACCACACCACACCAAAATCATCTTCAATCACTCACACACACACACACACACACACACAAAAAGGAAAAAAAAATACTCTCTTGATTAAAATTGCTAAGACATGTCATGTCACCAACACCGACCAGCCACATCAAAGTCCGTGCTGCCTCAGATCACGACCATCCTTTAAAACTTTAGAAAAGCATATTTGGACTTGAGAACAGTGAAAATATCAACAGAAAAACCAACAGACTAAAAGTTTGGGGATTTTTAGAAACAGCACAACCCTGGTTAAGGCCTGTGCTCTGCTGATTGGCATTCATGTTACATATGCATTTGATTTTTACTTTTATTTGGCTTTGTTTTACTCTTTTGACTGCTGTCAGATCAGCGTTGCAAATGAGAATCCAGATAAATAAAGGTTAAATAAATAAAACATAAATGCATATGCGTTACAAGCAGCATGCAACAGCCAAGTCGAAAATAAAAAGGCACTTTATTTTCGCATTTTCTATCTTTCTTTTCTGCCAGCCTACTTTCTTCTTTGTGGATTGACATCAATCTGATACCTGTAAGGCAAGCTTGTATTTTTGTGGTTGTGTGAGTGCAATAGTTTCACTCCAATTCTTGTACTCCCATCTGCCTCCTATTGATAAACTAAAAAAGAAGAAGAAAATCCATTACGCTCTTATCTTTTTTTTTTTTTTACACAGACCAAGGATGTGCACTCTGGTACCAACAAGGACATGAATCCAGCCAGGCAAAGCGTGGTATGATGCTTTCATTTACCAAGTCAGGACTTTGGGTATGACAGTTCAGTCAATAACTGCAACATCCACATTTAATGACTTTTTTCGTCAACATATTTGACTATGTACTGTCAACATTACTGTCTATAATCACCCCTATAAGTGTAAATACAGCTATACATACATATATATATATATATATAAAATGATCCCTTGTCCTGTCAGATATTGTCTTTTCAGCATAATACTGTGATATGCTCAAGTTTGATAAGTAAAACGACTCTACTGGGAGTTATAAAAGTGCACACTAGAGAAGCATTATCATCAAAAATGCCACACGGTGCTGGGCATTATGGATGTAAATGTGAAACAGCGGTGCACACTGAACACTTTTTTTGTGAATTTGGTTGCCACGCACGCACGCACACGCACACACACACCCACACGTAGCCATTGTGTTTTAGCCCCCCAAAAACGCTTTCATACACGCAAAAGTACAAATGTTGTTTTTAAGCTGCTTTATCTACTTTTGTACATTGCCTCTAAATGATCTGCTCGGTAAACTGTTCAAATGATGAGTCAGGTGTCATCCACTAATGTACAATTCCGAAAGCGGTGTCTGTGTGTACAATGGCTGATAATGGTTGCCAGTTATAATAGCTTTTAAATAAAAATCCATAAAAGAGGCATTTTCAATTGCTACTCTTGCAAGCTGACAAATAAGTGCAAAACGTAGGTCTGCATAATTCAGCATTATAGGGACTCATCTTCATTTCATGAATCAATTTTGTCACAGCAAGATATGGGAAATGCACTTGACTAAAACATCAAAGTGTGGTCACTCCAGAATTGGAGGACGTTTATAATCCCCTCCATGAAATTTCAAACAATCCATTTATAAAATATAAAAAACATGCAGTTGATGTTTAAATGCTGGATGTCCCAACACAAAATATTTTTTTTTGCAGTCGTAAAAGTGGTCCCTAAAATAAATTAAATTGGTAAACAGCACTTGTGCACCCTCAAAAATATCTTTTCCCGTCTCTTGACCAACTGACCATATTAAAAATTTAATGCAAGTCAGCGTTTTTGGGATGATTTTGTTGATGTGTTTTGTAATTTAACAATGAAACATCCATCCATCCATTCTATGAGCCACAAGGTTGCTGGGGGTGCTGGAGCCTTACTTGCATCCATAATTGTAATTAGAGTAATATTAATGTTGAATTAACATTCAAATAAAAAGGAGCTTTATTTAATGTAAAGGATGTATTTCGCAATGTTTTAGGAGTATACAATATACTGGTGCCTGAGTGCCAACAACACGGTTGTGCTAGCAACACATTACAGTACGGTACGTAAATTGTTCTCAAATCGTGACCTGATCCAGTAGAAATCGGAAGCGGATGCACCTCCATTCATCAGAATTTTAGCACGTCTACATAGTTGGCAAGTATAGACGCGACAAAGTCAAAGAATTGAGACATGGCATCTAGTAGATTACAAGTACTTCAGAGAACACCCTTCATTTGAGGGCTGGTGATGAGATGATATCCAGACAGCAGCTCTCTGTAGATAAACACCATTAGCGCTTTGGCTGCTCTTCAGCAGGGTTCCAGGTTCAATGAGTTGTGGGCCCGTGCCAATCGGAAAATGTTATCGTGCAGGACAGTTAGCGTGTCCTCTGCTGCATGCCACTGCACTCAATATATAGTTTTCTTTTTGTGCATATTTACGGGAGGTGGATATTTGGAGGCAATGGGAATGAGGTCAGAGGTCATGAAAGGTGAGACAAATTTGATTGTTAGTTAGTGTATGTTTTATTGAGAATGATTGAATATAAAGTGTAAAATGAACTTGTTTTTGGCAGTGAACAATACCATGCTTTTTTTTTTTTTTTTTTGTCTGATGACAACCTACACATCGGAATGTTCTCTCTGGTTGGTTTTTCATGTTCTGAGAGGACACATACCCCAACACTCAATTAATGACCACTTAAGTCCCCAACTTTATTTTTGTACAAATGCTCCTTAAAGGTCATTGTAAAAAAAAAAAATCCTAGATGCAAGTCAAATAAAATGCAAAGCAGGCACACTTGACTTGTGCCTAACTTTAAGGCGATCATATGTAAGGAAAGTAAAATTTGCTCATTTAAATAACCTTGCTTAAAATAGTGGAGGGCGTCATTAATCTCTTCATGTCATTGCCAAGGATAAAACAGAGACTTAATTAGAGCTAATAGGAATTTCATCTCCCACTATACCCCAACTTGTCATTTGATGGTGATGATTCACTTTGGCTGTGCTGGAAAAACTGCAGAAATGTTCAATCTAACATTTATTGTTGAAATTTGATAGACAGTAGAATATGACAATCAAATACAAAATACTGAAAATATTTGTCCCGCCTTTCCCATGATACCGTAAAAGAACTTGAGTGGCTTGTAATGTGCAGTTTGCTAGCTAACTATGCCTACACTCCAAAAATACATTTGACCTTGCTGCCTCGTTGACAGCCGAGTGCGCTCACAGAGAGAAGGCGGATAAAACATTCACCCCCGTTAAAACAAGAACAATGCAAAATGGGAATTTATTGCTAATGTCAAGAGGCATAACAGATGACGGGCACTTGGCAAGTATGAAAATCATTTTGACCCAAACAAAGAAGTAGATGGCTTTCTTTCCCTTCCAGGTGGCAGTCGTTTGGAATCCCTGCAGTTTTTGAGACTCTGATCTTGGAAAGTAAATCGCAGGCTCCCCGGGATCATAGACCACTACAGAGATGCCCTTGAGCTTCAAATATAACCCTCAGCTTCTGAAGAGCGGCCAACAGTCGCCATGCAGTTTTATATGGGCGGGCTCCTGGTGTCTTTAGGTGTGATTGGGAGAATTGTCGACATGGCAGCACTCAACGCAATATGTCGTGTCTTTTTTGTTTCTAAGATTGTTTCATGACAATTGCTTACAAAGAATCTGCTGAGGCTGGAAGTCATTATTTTTAAATATTCAAGTACTAGTTGACTTACTGCATTTGTATGACTGGACTTCATTGAGCATTTGAGTTCATTTTAGCTCCGTCATTGAAACAAGCTGGTAGTTCTCAGATGAGTTGGGCCTGGATTTGCAAGTGAGAACTGCGGTGTCTAAAAACAACCCTTTTTTCGCCTTTTTTTAAAGAGAATAAATTGAGAATTTCTCTGCAGTTCATTATGTTTTAGGGCTCCAAAGGATAAATTACCAACAACTTTGCCAATTAGCTCTTCTAGCGCAGCTGTGCCACTAATAAGATGACACCATAGGAATAGAATCCTGACTTTCAAATTGCA